>NW_006262688.1:2063141-2073841 GCF_000493195.1 Citrus x clementina | reverse complement strand
GTTTTCACAACAAATTCAAGGGCAAA
This sequence comes from Citrus x clementina, assembly GCF_000493195.1. Classification (NCBI taxonomy): domain Eukaryota; kingdom Viridiplantae; phylum Streptophyta; class Magnoliopsida; order Sapindales; family Rutaceae; genus Citrus; species Citrus x clementina. The sequence goes on along the minus strand of NW_006262688.1, from coordinate 2,073,815 downwards.
AGCATATTAGTCAGGATCCAATTACTTCACTGGATGCACTGATCAAGAAGTATATTGTAAAGAATGAAGCAATTGTGCAAAGTCAAGCTGTGTCCTTGAGAAACCTTGAGAACCAAATGGGACAACTAGCTACAGCAATGAGCAGCAGAACTCAAGGAAGCCTACCTAGCAACACAGAAGACCCTAGGAGAGAGAGCAAAGAACAATGCAAAGTAATTAGTTTGAGATCTAGAAAGAATGTTGATATCCTAGTTGAGGTGACCAAAAAGGGGATGGAATACAATTCAGCACAAGAACCAAAGGTGACTAAAAAGGGGATGGAATACAATTCAGCACAAGAACCAAAGGTGACCAAAAAAGGGATGGAATACAATTCAGCACAAGAACCAACTCAAAAGGGAAGCTTGTTACAGCAAACTCCTATTCAAGACACTGGTTACATGGGCCAAGCTACAACAACTACAGAGGAAATTCAATCAGAACATGCTGAAAAAGAAGTCACAACACCAGTAGTTACAACTTGCACCAAATCAAACAAACAAAGTTTGGTATCTCCTAAAGCTACCCAGCAGTTTAGACATCCACCACCTTTCCCACAAAGGTTCCAGAAGCAAAAACAAGACAAGCAATTCAACAAATTCCTGGAAGTGTTGAAGCAACTGCACATAAATATACCTTTTGTGGAAGCTTTGAAGCAAATGCCAAATTATGTGAAATTTCTAAAAGATATCTTGGCACGAAAAAGAAGGCTGGGAGAGTTTGAAACTGTTGCTTTAACACAGGAAAGCAGTCATATGCTCCAGAGTAAAATTCCCACAAAATTGAAAGATCTAGGGAGTTTTACAATACCATGTTCTATATGGACTAGGTATACTGGCAGAGCACTTTGTGACTTGGGAGCTAGTATTAATTTGATGCTATTATCTGTATTTAAGCAGCTAGGAGTAGGGGAGTGCAGACCAACAACAGTCACTCTGCATTAGCTGACAGATCTCATGCATACCCTGAAGGAAAGATAGAGGATGTATTGGTGAACGTTGAACAAATTCATCTTTCCAGTGGATTTCATTGTGCTGGACTTTGAAGCTGACAAAGAGGTACCCATTAGACTTGGAGACCTTTTCTAGCACTCGAAAAACTTTGACAGATGTGCAGAAAGGTGAGCTCACCATGAGAGTGAATGATCAGCAAGTCACATTTAATGTACTAGAGGCTATGAGGAACCCTGATGAAGTAAAAGATTACAATTTCCTAAGTGTAGTAGATCTTGGTGTAGCAAAAAAAATAGACAGATGCTGCAGTAATGTACTTGACAAAGTCACAACCTTTGAGGATGTTGAAGAGGAAGATGTTACAACAATCCAAATAGATTGGATGGATAAACAGCAATCTGATAGGCACAATAGGTTTATTGAACATCTGAATCTTTCAGACAGGGAAGTAAAAACAACTTTACCATCTATTGAATCACCTCCTAGTTTTGAATTAAAACTGTTACCTTCACATTTAAAGTATGCTTATCTTGGTCAAAACAACACACTCCCTGTAATCATTTCTTCTACTTTGGATGCAGGTCAAGAATAGAGTCTAGTAGATTTGCTGGGAAAATACAGAAAAGCAATTGGATGGACCATGGCAGATATAAAGGGGATAAGCCCATCCATATGTATGCATAAAATCTTGTTATAGAATTGTTCCAGCAATTCGGTGGAGCACCAGAGAATGCTGAATCTTATTATGAAAGAAGTGGTGAAGAAGGAAATCATCAAATGGTTAGATGCTGGAGTCATATACCCAATATCAGACAGTTCATGGGTAAGCCCAGTTCAATGTGTTCCAAAGAAAGGAGAGATAACAATAATGGCTAATGAGAAGAATGAACTTATTCCTACAAGGACATTGACTGGATGGAGAGTGTGTATGGATTACAGGAAGCTCAACAAAGCCACAAGGAAAGACCATTTCCCACTTCCATTCATAGATCAGATGTTGGACAAACTTGCTGGAAAACAGTACTACTGCTTCTTAGATGGGTATTCAGGCTACAACTAGATTGCTATAGCTCCAGTGGATCAAGAAAAGATTACATTTACTTGTCCCTATGGAACATTTGCCTTCAGAAGAATGCCATTTGGGCTATGCAATGCTCCAACAACTTTTTAGAGATGCATGATGTCTATATTTTCTGATATGGTAGAGCAGACCTTGGAAGCTTTCATGGATGACTTCTCAGTTTTTGGGGAAAAATACAAGGATTGTTTATACAACTTGGAAGAAGTTCTTAAAAGACGTGAGATGACCAACTTAGTACTCAATTGGGAAAAGTGCCATTTTATGGTGCAAGAAGGAATAGTGATGGGTCACAAGATATCCAAGGATGGTATTGAGGTAGACAAAGCCAAGATAGAGGTAATAGATAAACTGCCACCTCCAACTTCAGTAAAGGGTATTAGGAGTTTTTTAGGTCATGCTGGATTCTACAGAAGATTCATTAAGGATTTTTCCAAAGTAGCTAAGCCTCTGTGTTCATTGCTAGAGCATGACAAACCATTTCACTTTGACAAAGAGTGCCTTCAAGCATTTGGAGAATTAAAGAAAGCTCTGATCACTGCTCCAGTAATTATATCTCCAGATTGGGCTTTACCATTTGAATTGATGTGTGATGCTAGTGATCATTCTATGGGAGCAGTATTAGGGCAAAGAAAGGATAAGGTTTTTCATTCCATATACTATGCAAGCAAAACAGTCACTCCAACTCAGATCAATTACACCACTACAAAGAAAAAGTTGCTAGCAGTAGTTTTTGCTTTTGACAAATTCAGAGCTTACCTGGTGGGTACTAAAGTAACTGTTTACATAGACCATGCAGCCATCAAATATTTAATTTCAAAGAAGGATGCCAAACCAAGATTAATCAGATGGATCTTATTGCTTCAAGAATTTGATCTGGAAATTAAAGATAGAAAGGGGACTGAGAATCAAGTGGCAGACCACTTGTCACGGCTGGAAGCAAACTCTAGTACATTGACAAGGAAGGGCATCACCGAAACTTTTCCTGATGAACAACTATTGGTAGTACAGCAAGCACAGATGCTGCAGCAATCAGAATCTCCTTGGTATGCAGACTTTGCTAACCACTTAGTAAGTGGGTTACTACCACCTGAGTTGAAGTTTCAAGAGAAAAAGAAATTTCTTCATGATGTTAGAAGTTATCAGTGGGATGACCCACATTTATATAAGCTATGCTCAAATCAAGTAATAAGAAGGTGTGTTGCAGCAGAAGAAATACCTCATATACTGGAGTCATGTCAAGCTGCAGCATATGGAGGACATTTTGGTGGTCACAGAACAGCTGCAAAAGTTATGCAATCAGGTTATTATTGGCCCACTATTTTTAAAGATGCTTATGAATTTGTTAAATGTTGTGACAGGTGTCAAAGGATTGGGAACATAACTAGCAGACATGAGATGCCATTGACTAACATACTGGAAGTGGAAGTTTTTGATGTTTGGGGAATAGATTTCATGGGACCTTTTCCCCAATCCTTTGGGAACTTATATATCCTTGTTACTGTGGATTATGTCTCCAAGTGGGTAGAAGCTGCAGCATTCCCTACCAATGATGCTAAAACCGTGGTGACTTTTCTTCAGAAAAATGTTTTTTCCAGGTTTGGCACTCCTAGAGCAATTATCAGTGATGAAGGCACACATTTTTGCAATAAAATCTTTGCTGTAACAATGATAAAATATGGAGTCAGACACAAGATAGCAATTGTTCTTCTTCTTTTACATTTTATTTAATCTTGTTTTTCCATATTAACCATTTATTTTTATCCTTTTCCATTATTACATACTTTATTTTCACTTTAATTTGATATATCTATTTCTTTTAATAATTTTAGACTTAATTTTAGTAAGTGTGACAATTGAATTCCATATTGACACGTGAGAGTGTATGGTGGCAGAATTCAGAGGTGAACCACGCGTCAGAAGCTTTCGTGGGGAGTATGTATCCGTTGTTAGAATAAGCGAATGGATGCTGCAACAGCTAATTTTACCGTTACAGTAAATTAAAAGCTGGAGCCTTTCACTTACCGTTGGAGATAAAATCGTGACAGATGGATGCATGGATATGGATAAAAATTGCGGAAACAAATCTCCGAAATTAAAGCTTTAAATTCACTGGCCGATGATTTTGGGATATGCACATTTAATTCAAAATATTTTATTCCGTTAATTATTTCAAATTACCGTATTTATCTCCAATTACTAGTCCACTATAAAAAGGAGTCACTGTGCTTAGTTCTCTATGCCACTATTCCCCATCTCCTTCACAAATCCAACTCTCCTACTTCTTAACCTCTTCTTCTCTTTTTACTTTCAGGAACAGTAGCCTCAATTTGTTACTGCTACAGTAATGCCGAGATACAAGAAAACAACAAGCCGCCTCAAAGATTCGTCACGATTCTAGAGTTACCACGCTGAAGAAAAATATGAGGAATTCATAAAGCCGCGTCGGATTCTGGAAGAAAAAGGGTTTCAATTCCCAGACCAACTCGCGGGAATTGTGCAAACAATTCATAATGCTGTAGCAAAGCGAGAATGGCTAGAGTTTTACAACCACCCTCGAGATCCTGTGCTGCCTGTAGTCAAAGAATTTTACGCTAATTTGGTAAGCCCTGATCAGCACAACATTTGGGTAAGAAATACACTTGTCCCATTAGACTCTCGCGTTATCAATGCTTTCTATGACTTACCTACTGAAATTACTTGTGAGTATGCTAAGTTGCGTGATAAGTTAACCCCGAAAAAGTGGAACACCATTTTCATAACTCTTACAATTGAAGGGGCATCATGGGCTAACGAGGAAGGGCGTGTAGTTAATAGGATAGATTTGAAACCTATTGCTAAGGTGTGGGTGAAATTTCTGAAATCTAGGCTTATGCCCACCACTCACACTACTACAGTTTCGCAAGAAAGGTTGGTCTTATTATATGTCATAGTTTGAGGGCTTCCTATAGACATAGGTAGCATCAATGCGAAAGAAATTCGAGATTGTGCAGTCAAAACTCACCGAACTGCTGCCTTGTTATTTCCCTCACTCGTCACCAGCATTTGTGTAGTTTCAGGTGTTCGTCTTGACGCCAGCGATGAACATGTAAAAAATGATGGTGCCTTTACGGCACGTACCATTGAGAGAGTTGCTGGTGAGAGTGTTGGAACAACTACTGAACCAGCTGTTGTCATAGGAGCAAGATGAGTTATTGGCTTAGAATAGACTATCCAGGCACCATCAACAGTATAACTCAATGTGTGGAAGCTCAGCAGAGGGAAAATGGTTGGTTTTGGAGTTATCTACAGCACCTGGACAACCAACTACACCAATTTGCTCTGTACATGAAACGCACTCACCGGAACTTCCCTGATGCACTGTTCCAACAGTTTAATTTTGACACCCACACCGCAGATGCTCCAACAGAGGCTAGTGCAGAAGCCACTGCCATAGAGGACCCAGCAGAAGATGCTGCAGCCGAACCACAAGCAAAGGAAGAATCAAAAGATGCTGAACCATTTGACCAGCCTGAGGAAAAATGTGACAAGTTTGAGACTGATAGCTCACCCATAGAAGTAGAGGACAATTCGGAGCAGGAATGTGAGGAACCAACCATTCCAGCCCAGCCCAAAACCAGGAAAAAGCACATTATTCAAGAAGAGGAAGAGGAAGACTTTGAAGAGGAGCTGTCTATTCCAGTCCTCGCGAGCAAGAGAAAGGCCAAGGGCAAAGCAAAAATGGCAACACCTCCAGCCTCTGAAGATGAAATGGAGCAAGTCGATGCTGAACTAGCTGCTACAGCAGCCAGAGCTATGCCTACACCTGAGCAAGCCAAGCAACTACTTGCGGTCATTGCTGCCATCACGACTGAGGGTCAGGCAGCGGATGCATTAACTACAAAGCCTCTCCAGCAAACTCCTAGCCAGCCTATTCGCACCAGTCCAAGACAATCCAGTAAACGCAAAGGCAGTACATCTACAGGTACGGCTACAGCAACCCCAACCCCAACTCCTCTCGCTAGCCCCGCAGCGAAAAAGACAAAGCCATTGCCAACTACTTCTCCAAAAGCTTCACCAAAGGATAAGTTGCGCAATGCATCCAAGAAGCACTGATAGTATCCCATCATGTGCTATAGTCCCCACCACAGGGGAGTACTCTTTCCTTATTAGTTTGTTTTTCTAAAAAAAAAAATTGTTTTTCAATTTGTGTGGTATTTTCTAAGGTCTTCCATATCCTTGTCCAGTTGTGTGCATTTGTTATGTTTGCTTGTGAGGACACAACAACTCTCAAGTTTGGGGGGGGGGGGGTTGTGTTCCCGAATGCATATGTTTAGGTTTGTATGCATGTGTTTATGTTTGTGTGGTGTGGAGCTCTATTATCTAATATTTGTGTATGGATTTGAAAGCCTAATGAAGATAAATTGAGTGCTATTCAATATATATATGCCAAGTAGAGATAGTTATAGATGAAAGTGACATTCTGTCCCGACACTTAGACTTTGGTTGAATTATATGAGACTGTTAGAGCAAAGCCGAAAGAAGAGAAAAGATCTCAAGTTTGGGGGGTGGGAAGAAGCAAGTTTGAATAACTGTGATATCTATGGAATACAATCTGTTCTAATGGCTCGAGTTGCTGAGTAACCAGATCTGAGTATGTACCCCATATGCAGACTTATGTTCAAAGGTAACGAGAGTTATGAGCAATGCTAGCATACATAAAAAAAAAAAAAATCTTCTGTCTAAGGCATTGAGTAGCCAGGTTTGTTCATGAGCCCCATGTTCAGCCTTGAGTAAAAGATATTTCTAGATAAGATTACATTACAATTACTGCTGCAACAACTCTAATCTGGGCATGGTTTGAATAGTTGGGTGTCATCATTACAATTGATTGGCATTCACATGAAAGATAAATGTTACAGTGAGGAGGTTAAATATTCCCTAGTTTGTCAATCCTAAAATAATCACAGTTGAGTATGTGAAAGAAGTTTGGGAGTGGTCTTTTAGTGGAGATGAGGGTCCGAATACTTCTAGTGAAAGAAGTTTTCTGTTTGTAGAGATTGTAAGGACTCATGATGGGAAACTGGGACTCATTGATTTGAGCAGATTCTGGAACTGAAAGAGCACACACACACTATGGATAGAAAGAAGCTTAAGTCTCAGACTAATTTACTATAGTCATCTTGGATGATTGAGAATATGATCTGAAGGTGGAAGAATCCTTGCAAAGTTGATAAAAGAGCAAAATTTGCGTGAATGATTTTTTTTTGTGTGAAGTGTTAGTATGTGTCATTACTTGAGGACAAGTAATAGTTTAAGTTTGGGGGTGTGATAACTTTAGGGAATGAGAGTTATTACATCAATTCTAGACTTAAATCAAGATCATTTAGAGAGCAAATAAGGTGTTTTTATTACATTTTGATTACCTTTTGCATAAACATTCATTTTAGTTGGGTTTTAATAAGTTTTGTTTAAATCAAGTAATTTGTGCTAAAAACAAGTGCATAATTGTAGGTTTTAAATTCATAAGGGGATGCTAAGACATTAGATGAGCAAGACGAGGAAAGAAGATGGCCACAAAAGAAGACAAGCACAATCGAGAATAATGCAGTGCTGTTGTGGATGCTAGAGCAACCAGTGCTGCAGCAATCAGAGAGCAAAGCAGGAGAAAGCTTAAAGCGTGGGTCAGCCACAAAATTGTGATCTGCATGTTTCCTAATTTAAACGCATGCACGCGCATGGACTTTGGGTCTTTTACCCTAATTTGCAATATAAAAGGAGGCGTGCACCACATAGAAAGGCGGCTGGGAATTATCATAAAAAATAATTAAAAAGGCGAGAAGAAGGAGATCAAGATTGAGGAGTGCTATTCGGAAACAAAGAAAAGAACCGTGCAGAATTATTTTGTTTTTCATCGTGCTCAACTTATATTTTCTCTTCTTCCTTCAATTATTTAGATGTATTCCAAGATCAATATATTTGTGTTTATTTTTCTCATCCAGATTGTGAACTAAATTTACTTGTGGTTGAGTGACAAATAATCCAATGGGTTCTTGACTGTTCTTGTATGTTGTTATAGTAATGCTGTAGCATTATACTCTATAGTTGACCACCCATTTAATAGTTTCAGTTAAGATAGAGCAGAAAAAGGGCATGTCTTAGCGGACATTATTAGAGTATTACTTGTTCTTAAGTCGAGTTTCCTGGATTAGGTTTCCTTGAATCGCATAAGGGCAATACTTGAAGTTAAGATTTGTGACACTCTAAACATAGGTGTTCACCTTGTAGGGTGGAGAGATTAAAGGTTATAATGTCGTACCATAAATATATGAGCAACTGGTCATTGTTAGTAGATTTAAAGGTATGAGATTTCCAACATGCGATAGCTGCAGATGCAGATTTATTCTACCCATTGCTGCAGCACTTATTGTAACAACTGGTGCTAATTTGGTAAACAACAATCACCCCATTAGGAGAGTTTGATCATTCAACTACTATATTCTCAATTGAATCTTAGACACATTTAACTTAGTTTATTTCATTACAGTATTGTTTATTTCCATTATTAGTTACGATAGAATTATTTGACAATTGTTTGTTTCGGTCTTTAGTTGATTTGCACTATTGTGATTGCTTTAACATTTTGAGTAACATCAATCCCTGTGGAGACGATCTTGAATACTTATCACTTTATTACTTGTTGTGTATACTTGCACATTGGCATTGATAATAATTGATTATAGAAATCGACCAACAAGGGACCAACAAGGAGACTCAACTTTATGAACCTGCGTACGTTGATGAGTGAAACTTGAGAACCATGTCAGGCTGAGAACAATTGATGAGAACCTTCAAGGGAATACCATTAAAGCTTCAAGTAATCCTTTGTACATTCATGGAGGCCCAATTACAAGAGCTAGAGCAAAAAAGATGCAAGCTGCTTTAAATGGATTAATTGAGAAAATATGGATTGAAAATGCAATTCAAGGTGTAAGACATCATGAATTGGACTTGAAGAGAAGACAAGGCATTGTGGGCAATATCCAAGTTATTGGGCAGCCAAATACACAATTTGTAGCAAATGTAAAAAGGTCAAATTCGGAATAAAATTGGTATTGATTGAGCTAGAAGTAATGTGCAAGCTATATACCGTTGGAACGATAATTAAGTTAGCTTTCCAATGCATTTTACAGAGCTAGATTTGGAGTTTTCTAGAAGGAGTTATGACCAATTCATTACAGCTTGTTTAGACTTGAGATTTTCAACGACTCCTTTGTTTTTCAACTTCATTTGGTTGTTTTGTTTCAAATTTGTCAATGTGTAAGGTAAGTCTACCATCAATGATGGTGGGTTAACATTAAGTTTGTCGATGATAGTATTAATTATAGTAAGCTGGCATTAAGTTTGTGAAAGATAGCATTAATTATGGAGGGTTGTTCCAATGTTTCCATTTGTAATTTTAGGATCTTGGGTTTCTTTTTAGCCTATTTAAACTCAGCAACCTTGCTATGTAATAAAAAATTAGAGATTAATGTTATTTGAATTTGAAAGATTATTCTTTCTTTGGTTCTTTTGAGAACTAGTGAACTTATCAAGAATTTGCATTCTTGTGGCGTTCTAAATTTAGACTTATCACTCACCTTCTCATCTATTTCTTGAGTGTGGCGTCAATATCATTCTCTATACCTTTGGTTCATGTTTTCTTAAGCATTGGGTCAAGGTTTTGTTTGTCATAAATCTATTTAGAACTTTCGTAGGAAATTGAAACTACAAATTAAGTGTGGGTTTGAAAGTTTCATTGTGGGATTCGCATCAACAATAAACCAAGCGCTTATTGGGAGGCAATCAAATGGCTGGAGAAAAGATTTTGAGAACACGTCATAACATATTTGATCTTTCTCCCTCTCATTCTCATTTACTTTATTAACTCTGTGTTGAATTTTGTTTGTTTCTGTTTGTGTCTCATCTCATTTCCCTATGTTTAATTTTGTCTTTTGTTAGCTTAGGCTTACATTGAAGACAATGTAAGAATTAAGTGTGCATGGTGGATTTCGAACTTAGTTTTTGTTGCTTTGTCTTTTTCTTTTTCTAAAAACAATTATTTTGAATATTAGCCAATGATAAAAATTTGATTGACAATGAATATGGCTCTTCGAAATGGTTGAATATTACCATAGTTTATACTTAATTCTTGTGTTGATTTCCTCTTAATTGAGATTCTTAAACCATGAGCACTAATATCAACTCTTTCATAGTTTTGACTTAGAATTTGAGATTGATGCTACCTGAGTTGAGAATTTTAGATTGAGTAAATGACTGCTTGTCTTGATTCTTATCTCCATAATACAGTGTTATATACACAGGCCCCATAGTCAGAAATAGCTATATATAACCCTTAAGAGTGAAGTTATCCTTGAGTAATTTGGGCCTATGTACCCCCAGTATGTAGAGGATAATCTACCTTTTTTTGAACACTTCCTCAAGGGGTAGAGTGAAAGCTCTTGTCTATGGAAAAAAAAAAGAAAAAAAGGAAAAGAGAAAAATCAAAAGAAAATGCACACAAATGCCTGTGAAAAAAAAAATTGGAGATTAAAGTGATAAGATGAGGCCTTTCTTACTCTGGTA
>NW_006262688.1:2033076-2060631 GCF_000493195.1 Citrus x clementina | reverse complement strand
AAGGCAAAGGTTGTTGATATTGAAGATTTTGAGAATGGATTTTGATTGAATTGATTCACACACACACTATGAGAATCAAAAGAGAGATGTGATTGACTATTGAATTAAAGTTAGAACTTCGATAATATTTCAAATTTTCTTTGAGCTATATGACTTATGCAATCTTTGAGGCTAGTGTTATTTTAAATTCTTTTGTTCTTTTTCTGAAAAAAAAAAAAGGAAATGATGTTTATGGGTATCATTGTTGAAACCCTCACGAGACTATAACTCGTCCACTAGGGCTGCCTAAGGGTTTAAAGGCTTGTTGCATACGCTAAATGCAATTGTGATTTCCTACGAAAGTGGACTAGTTTAGATTTTATTTTATATTATTTTATTTTGGTTCTAGGTTTGCTCGAGGATGAGCAAAGGGTAAGTGTGGGGGAATTTGATAAGTGTATATTTTCCATATATTTTGCTATTAATTTCTCCATCTTTTTCTTGTTTTGGGTCTTAAATATTCTAGTTATTTTAGTTAATTTATAATTTAGTAAATTATATTTTATTATGTTAATTTTTATCTTAGTTTTTTTTTATTTTGTTATTTTAGGTATATTTTGAGATTAAAGAGAAATTAAATCGGAGCATTTAAGAAGAAATCTGCTTGAAGGAATTAGAAAAGGAAATAATTGATGATTCTTGGAAGTTAATTAACTAATGGATACACATTCGGAAGCATATGAGATTTCATGGAGATTAATAAAGACTTTGGGAACAAGCATGCATAAAATGGAAACTTGTTTAATGTGCATGGGTTTACTTGACCAATTTAAAAAGATTGCATGTATGTCTTTCCAAAGCTTAAGTTCACGTTCATGGGCTTTAATTATGGAGAGCAAATTGAAGAAAAAGGAAAGTGTCAAAGTGGGCGGCATGTGCATGGCAAGGGAAGGAAATCAATTGCCTTTAAATTGGAAAGAAAACCCAATAAAGATTCGGCCATTCTTGGGCATTATAAAAGCCGACTTTTGGCTTTTGATTAAAGGAATTTTTTTGGAGCCAAGAGGATTTGAGAAACCAGCAGCCGCAAGAAGGAAAAAAAAAACAAGGGAGAAACCGAAATGAATTGAAGAAAAGGCAGCCACTTGAATTAATCTCCATAATTGGTTTGATCAATTCTCTTATTCCCAATTCAATTATGTTAGGCTAGATTTTCTATTTGGTTTAGGGTGAATTCAAAACCCCAAACATGTCATATGATTAATGTTCAATTTCTATCATTCAATTTATTTAATTGAGATTGTTCTTCTATAATTAATGTTTATGATTTTATTCTTGTTTTATTTAAGTGGCCAATTAGATAGGACTTGAATAAATTCTATTGTTAGATTAAAATTCTTGATCCTTAATTGTCTTGATATTTTAATCATTAGTAGCAGGTTGGAATTAGTGTTTTCGATTGGAGAATATATCCTAGATTAAATAATCCAAACTTATGTGTTTATTGTCTAGATCAACCTAACATCTTTCTCTACTTAATGCTTCCATTATCTTAAATTTAAAGAGCTTGTTTTAAATTATTTAATGGTTAGAGATTAGGTGAAGAGCTTGTTTTGCCTAACGACACAGTAAGGAAAGATTGAGACTAACAAAGCTTATTGTTGTCTACGGTTGATAGTTTTAATAGAAATTGATGATAGAATTGATATATTATGTGCATGTTTGGTGGTGGCAAATGATCCTTTAACCAAAGTTTTTCATCATTATTATTTCTTTCTCCTTTAATTAGAGTTTCTATTAAATTATTGTTTTCATAGTTTTAATTTCTTTATTTCTTGCTATTTAGTTAAAAATTCAAAAATCCCCCCTTTTCTATTTTTAGTTGGCATTTTCTTTAGTTAGATTAATTTATATTATTATTCCTTTTCTATTTTTAGTTGGCATTTTCTTTAGTTATATTAATCTATTTTTAGTTCTGTTTTAGAGTTGATAATAATTATTTTTAGTTGGCATTTTCTCTGTAGGATAGATCCTTACTCGCTTTGTACTAATTATTTATACTAGTAGTAAGGTTTTAAATTTGGTAGTAATAGTCTCAATGCAATAAGTTAGGAGGAGTAGTATTTTCAATTCTAGGGAGATTTTATTTTTGTTCGAGAATTTTTTATTTTTGGATTCTAGTTCTTAGCGGGAGTTTAATTATTTTCTTGTCCTTAATTTGTGGCTTAATGTTGTCTTTCCATTTATTGATCAATAAAATTAGCATTTTATTTTAATTCTTGCCTTGGTTTATTTACATGAACTAACATGCTAATTGCCAATTATTTTGGTTAGTTCCTTGTTGTTGTTTATGCTTGTTCAGGTTCATATCTTAGCGCCAAAGTTCATGGAAGACTTGTGTTGGATTGCTTTTGCCACAAGAATGCCAAAGGGGGAGATTGTTAAGGTATAGAGTTGGCATTTTATGGCAAGTCTAGTTAAATTGGAAGTTTATTTATTACATATCTTGTAATAGGGATTAATTTATTAATTCCCTAATTTAGTGAGATTCCAATTTATTAGGAATATTTGTTTCCTAATTTAATTAGATGTCTAATTTAGCAAGTGAATTAATGGTGGGACTCTGATACGATCTTGGGCCGAAGCCTAACTCAGCCCCAAAAGATGTCCTGAGAGGTGAGGACTGCCCAACACTTATAAGCCAGCACACAGCCAGGATCCCAACCAATGTGGGATGAGGTGCTTATCTTTCACACACTCATACCCCCTGGTGAACACCTAGGCTCTGATACCATCGGTAAACCACTACCACCCAATAGTGAAGCCAGTCCTTGGCTATAATACAGGATGAAATGTGGTTGGTTGGATCGATCTCAAAGCCAAACAACTTTCTGATGCACAAGATCCTACAAAGAGGCGAGTGCAGAGCATACTAATTAAAAGAGATTGAAGTGAACTATTATAAGAACATGTTGTCCTTCCTAGTGAAATAAAGGAAAAGAGAAACGTTTAGAGAATTATGATATTGGAAAACTCGGAATCTTATTTTTTAAAATCTAAGATCCTTACAAATGTGAATGAATTCTCCTTATAAAGGAAAATTCAAAGGAAGAGGATAAAGCAAAAGCAAAAGATTCTCGACAAGACAGGACCCCTGTCTTTTGGACTTTAAGCTAAAGACAAAGCAAAAGGAAGATGCTTTAAAGTAAAGATTAAGTAAAGCAAACACTTTGCTTTTACAAAAGAAAAAGCAATTATTACAAAGTGCTTTAAAAACTGTGAGGGAGATAAGTTGTCAACATCGCTGTCAACTTCAGCAAATGGCTCTTTCCACCAAGGCAAGTTCTCATAATATTGTCAAGTAGGTGAATCTGTCATTGTTGGTGGAACAGTACTTATAGAGGGTGCATGTGATGTTTCAATGGGATGCAAAATTGAGGTGAATTCTTCCCATGGGTCTTGTGAATCCTGGAAGAGGATGTTTGTGAAATCAGGCTTTTTTTCTTTGATCAAAATTCCAGAGGGAGGAGGATTACTAGATGATGGTGACCTGGTGGTTGGAATAATCATGAGTTCATGTTGTGGTCCAAGGGAGGTGTGCTGGATGTCAATAGGAGAGGATTGGACATTATTTAGTTCGAAGAGGTATTGTTTCAGGGTAAAGACAAGGTTTGGGTCATGATACAGGGGAAAACTATGAGGAACAGTCTTCCATTCATAAGCTTGGTCCTAAATCCAAAAGAGTTTGGTAACAGGGTGCTGGAAATAAGGACGATGGACAATGAAGACTGAGGTGAATTGTTCTCCTTCTTGATCAGGGAGGAGATTGATGTGGTGGAGTTTGATAATGAAGTCAAGTTGTTTTCTCCACCAAGAGAGAGGAGAAAACCATTCAAAAAGAGTCCTTGTGAGAGAGTGAGCCTGGTTAGGATCTATGAGACACTGAAACATTGGATGTACAGGAAAGATTAGTTTGGTGGCATATAAGATAGTGAGACACCATATATACCACAGTTCATCTTCTGTGACGTCCCTGGAGGGATTAATCTTTAGGCCTGTAAGGAAGAGGTGATCTGGATGAACGCTTGGAAATCTGGATGTCTGGGTACAATATATATTCATGAAATATCGAAAAAGGAATTTCTTTGCAAAGTCTTGGATTTGATCTGATAAGGACTGCAATATGAAGATCACAATACCAAGGAATTGTTGGATTTGCTTTTTTGACAAATGTTCATCTGGAAAATGAATGAGTTCCTGGGCTATGTGTGGCCCAAGACTATAGTATCCATCTTTTAGAGTTATGCCAAGAAAGGTAACAATGTTTTGGCCTAGGATACTCTTTTTGTCAGACAACATTATGCCATATGTTTCCATTATCTCAAGAAAGTGGGAAAGTAATTGTTGGTGGGAATCATGATCTTTGGAGAATAATAGCACGTCATCTATATAGATAAGTGCATGATGAAGGATTGGTTCAAAGATCTTGATCATGGCCTTTTGGAAAAGTGAGGGGGCTACCTTAAGGCCAAATGGCATTACTTTCCATTAGTAGTGGGCATTTGGTATGCAAAAAGTTGTTTTAGGTCTGTCATCAGAGTGGATTCCTAATTGCCAGAAACCTGCCTTAAGGTCAAATTTTGAGAAGACCTTAGCATTTTGGATATGAACAAACAAGGATTGGATTTTTGGCAAGGGGAACTTATCGTCTCTAAGAAAACAGTTGAGAGGCTGGTAATCAATAACAAGATGTTTTTTGCCTCTAACTATTTCAGATCTTTTTTCCACATAAAAAGCTTGACAAACCCATTCTGAATTTGTGGGCTCAATAAGGCCTTGTTTTAGCAACTGAGAGCATTCTTCTTGGGCTAGTTTCAGGTCAGATGGGGTCATTCCTAGATGGGTAGCCTTGGTTGGGTTAATGTCTTCGTTAAGCTTAAAAGGGAGCTTAATGAAGAAATTTTCATTTTTCCAGAGAGGGGTAGAATAAAGAAATTGACTGTGGTTTTCTGGACAGTGAAGAAGAAAATGGGATTTGAGAGGATCATATGAAGGAGGAGAGCTTGAGATAGAGAACAATTTCAGGGAATCCCTATAAGGCTGAAACATATGTTTATAATGGATTCCATAAGCTGTTATATGAAGTTTTTTAACCAGGTGAAGGACATCAAACCCCGATTAAAAGATCTTTGTCAGGAAGATTGGATCCAACAAGCTTGGTCCAAAGGATACATCCTGGAAAGAATTGAATACCAATGGGTTTTTTGGTAATCAAATTTGTATGAAACAATTCTCCATCAGCAGCTTTGAAATATTCTGTATGTTTTTCCCAAAAATGGGATGGAAGGATTGAAGGATTAAGTATACTCTTCTGAGCTTCAGTATCAACAAAACCAATGATGTGAACTAGTTTATCAAATCTTCCAGAGAGGAAGTGAATTTTGATTGAAGGGATAGGAACGGCTGGTTGTACTTTCTGAATTTGCTGTACAGTTTGAATTACAGAAACATTCTCAGATTCATAATGATCTTCTGTTTCAGCAAGGATAAAGGCTGTTTGTTCATTATATTCATCTTGTTCAGAGAAGAAGGATTTAACATCATCACTTTCTGAAAGTAACATGGAATCCTGGAGATGCTCAATAAGCCAGACTGATTTTGCAGGTCTGTTTGGACAATTCCTTGCGAAATGTCCTTTCTTTTTACAAATAAAACAATGGTTGCCTTTAGATTTAGAGGACTCATCAGGGTTCTTTTTTTCTAAAGAATCGATAAGGTTTTTTGGATCTAGAAGGTGTTTTGGCTTTTCTTTTCTGAATTTCAGAATTTTTGGAAGTGAGATTTCTTTTTGGTTGAGCAAGTGCAATCCTTCTCACTTTTGCACTTGATGGAAAGATGGGGTTTTTTACAAGCACTTTTGAAAGGCTATTTGTTTTCTATGAGGTCTTTGAAGAATTCCTTCTGTTCCCAAAGTATTTCCAGATAGTTGGTTGTTAATTGATAGATTTTCCCCAAGGAGAGGTTGGCTATGTCCAGCTGGTGGATTGTGAACTGTCTCTGAAGCTTTGGTTGGATCTCCTTCGGAAGAGATGCTACAAAGACATGTTTTAATGAGGGATAATTAAAACCATTGAGCTTGTAATACATTGTAGACATTCTCTTGTAGTGAAAATCCAGATCTTTTATCTGGAGAGAACAACACTTCATTAGATGGAACTCTCTTCTTGTTTGTTCGTTAGCAGTTGTAGCTTCTCCAAAGAACTACTCATAAATTATTCCTAGGACTTCTAAAATCTAGGCTTGAATTACTTGGAGTTGTCTGTATGGACCTAGACTTTCAAACCAATCTCTTAAAGATCTAGTAAAACGAGAACTGAACTCCTTAAGGACAGTTTGGGTTGTTGCTCTAGTTCTGAGCATTTGAACATCAATTCAGGTAGAAAATTCTTGAAATCTGACTGGCCATTTTACTCTTGGAATGTCATCAAAAGTAAACCATGGGCCATTGGAAGGTTTAGAAGAAGAATTTTCTTGATGAGGAAGAATATGTGGGTTTAACATGCTGCGTTGGGCGCCGGTGTCAATGAGACCAATTGCTGGAATGGGCCTTTGGAACTTGGAGGGCAAGATCTGGAGTTTGATGGATGGTATAGAGACAGTAGTGTCAAGGGACAGTAACTGTTGGTGGAAAATGACTTGGGATTGATCACTGTCTGAATCAGCAAAGGAATTTTGCAGTGCGAACACAGTTTCATTAGTGGGTTCATCTTGTTCAGAGAAATAGAATTCTAGTTCATCCTTCTCGGGAGAGTAGTCTATAGTGGCTTGAAGATGCTCAACTAGTCGAATAGATTTTTCCCTTTTGTTGGGACAATCTTTGGCAAAATGACCTTTTCTTTTGCAGACGAAACATCTGCTTGATTTTCTCCATTTAAAGTCTTTGGAAGAAGAGGACGATGACTTCTTTTTGAAGAATCTGTAAGGCTTTCAGGATCTGCGAGGTCTGGATGAAAATTCTAGATTTTTGAATTTTCGAAAATGCCTTTTCTTCTTAGAACTGCAATCACAATCCTTTTTCTTCTGACATTTGATCTGCAAGTAAGGCTTTTTGCAAGCACTCTGGAATGGTTCTTTATCTTTCAACAGTTCTTTGAAAAACTGTTTCTGTTCGCAAAGTTTGTCAAGACAAGTTTTGGCAAGTTGGAAGATTTTACCAAGAGAGATGTTGTCAAGGGCAAGATTGGATGTGGTGAGTTGTCTTTGTATGTCTGGTTAGTGTTCATCTGGAAGGGAAGCTAGAAAGACATGCTTTAATGTCGGCTCATTGAATCCATTAAGCTTATAGAACAGCAGGGACATTCGTTTATAATGGAAGTCAAGATCCTTAGCATTGAGTGAACAACATTTCATGTTGAGATAGTCTCGGTGTGCAGCTTCAAAAATTGCAGAAGGGTCTCCAAGGAATTAATCATGGATAACCGCAAGGGCACTTGAGACCTCTGGTAATTGAACAAACTGTAACTGTCGGTAGTGGCCTAAAGAATCAAACCAATCTCTTAGAGCACCTGTAAAACGAGTAGCAAATTCTCTAAAGACGGATTCAGTTGTGGCTCCTGGCCTTAGCATTTGGAGGTCAATCAAGGCAGACATTTCATTAAGTCGGTCACGCCATTTATGAGATGGAAGATCATCAAATGTGAACCATGGACCATTTGACGATTTTTGGCTTGTGGAACCAGTCTGGGCTTGAGCTGGAGGGGGTTGGTTTGTGGCCAAAGATTCAGGCATTTCTTCCTCAACTTTTGAGGGAATATCAACATAGGGTTATGTATGAGAGGTTTGGCCTTGGGCAAGTTGATCAGGTTGAGCCATTAAGATTCTGGTGATATCAATATAGGACTTTTCAAAGTCACTGGTGGATGCTGAAGATTCTGTGTCAGGTTCGGTATGGCTATCAGAAACAGCTAGATTTGAATCAGAAGTTTGGTCATCTGTAGTAAGTGAATGGTCGGCTGTGTGGGCACTAAACTGGTGCATGGGTTCTTTATCCTTGGATTGAGGAGGAGGTTGGGATAAAGGAGGTGGTGAAGGTGCTGGTGGTGATGCCGGTGTATAACCAGGGGATTGTTGGCCAGGGATGGAAATGGATGAATGATGAATTGTGACGGGTCGCGATTGTGGTTTAGGCTTAGGTGGTGGTGGCAATGGATTGTCTCGGAAAAGAGTATGAGTCATGCCAAATAACTTGGAGGGATCATACTGCTTGATGGGGGAAAGCATAGAGGCAAATGGATGATAAGTCATGGAATTATCATAATCTGCTTTCTCACTGAACTTTTGTTTTCTAAATCTCATTTTTTCATAACCAAAATGGTATGATTTAATTCTTTGTTCTCCTTTGATTTCTAGTGCTTCAGGAGCAGAGAGAGATTTTCTTATTCATGGCTTCCACTTCATCTTCAACTTCTTCCAATCCTGTTACTCTTTCTTCTACCCTTTCTTTGCTCAGATCTTGCACTTCTCATACCACCAATAAGATCGAAAACCTTGTAGAATATTCCTACATCCCTAAATCAATCCAAATCAGTGAGTCCTCCTATCCTCTCATCAGCCTTTACCAGCTATATAAACGCCCCAGTTCCTTTACCCATAGTATTCGTACCCTGATCTCTACCAGATGGCCACACCCTAAAAAATATATCCAGTCTTCTCGCTTGGAGCAATGTGCTCTCCAAGCAACCTCTGCTGAGCAATATGTCACTTTGGAAATACCCTCCGAATTGCTTTCTAATTGGAAAAGAGAAGGTTTTACCCATCTCCATCTTGGAGGCATCCGATTAATCCTTACCCTTCATGGGAGAAAAGGGTTACCGGCCACGGCTCGCATTTTCTTGATGGGATTGGTATTAGAATCTGCTTTCTCAACTATAAGTGTTTGAGGAGGTGAGGAGGGAGAATGATCATTTGACCCAGTTGATGGCTGGACCATCAGAAGCTTAGAGATATCAGTGAAGCTTTTTTTAGAGTTGGAGGAGGTAGAATAGGATTCTGAAGAAAAAGATTCTTCATCAGTTGAGGTTTCTTCTAATTCTGAAAGGTGAGACAAGACCTGAGATGAGTATTGGTGCATAAGTTCATTGTTCTTCTGAGTAGATTGAGGATCAAAAGGTTGGTAGTAAGTTGGAGGTGGTTTAGGCTTAGGAGGTCTGGACCGTGGTTTTGGAGGAGTAATAGTTGGAGCATGTTTGAGATGGGACAGGCCAAAGAATTTGGCATAGTCTACAGGTTGTCGAGAGGTGGATGATGTGTAGAAAGGTTGGTAAGTGCTGAAAGTTGGTGTGTGTAAGGGTAGAGCAGGGGATTTTGCAAACAATGACGGTTGTTGTTTGTCAATATCAATCATGGCAAGTTCAGCTTTTAACTGCCAAATTTCTGCTTCTTTTTGGTTAAATTCTGGACCCCAATATCTGTTTTGGATCATAACTGCAGATCTGAATCAAGTTGGGTAACTCGATTTTGCATGTCAAGATACATCTGTTCAAGCTGAGATGTGATCTTGTCTACCTTTGTGTCCGTCTGTTTGACTTGAAATGCCACTCTTTCAATTTTCTCATCAAGAGATCTGAAAGCTGAATTCTGAGCCTTGGCATTTTGAGTTTGCCAGTTTAGTACAGCTTCAAAAGGTTTTGGTTCTTTAAGCTGGCCATTTGGTGTAACGGGAGAGTGGACAAAAGGTTTGGTGGTGACCTTTGTCTATTGATCAATTTGTTTTTCTAGAGGAAGGAACTGGGAACTACTCTTGATAAGAGCTTGATGAGAACATCATGCAAGGTTGGACGGGCATAGCAGGAGATGAGAATAAGGCTGTCTCTTGTCTGCATGATCTTTGTTTATACTCGTTCTGTATGAGGCTCAGGCCTTTCCTATAGAGATGCAAAGGTGCTACATTGTCTGGGTCATCAGGGAGAAAATGAGGTTTTTTGTAACACGGATCCAGCTTGTGACTTTTCTTTTTATGCCACCTGGGACGCCTATTGAAATCATCATTGTCATCTTCTTCTTCGAGGCAAAGACAATCTACATCACACATCTGGGAACCTGGAACATCCCATAAAAAATTACCATTGATTTTGTCTAGGTAGATCAGATAGCCATCTGAGGCAAATTCGTGGATGGGGAGTTTTTCTTGTGCCGTAGATACGGCTGTGATCATAGAGGAGTATGAAAAGGAGTTTTTGGGTGTTGATTGTTCAAAGGGTGGATGAGAAACAATGGGTGTCTGGGAAGTGGATGGTGACTGAAAAGTCAACTTTACAGTTCCATCTGCTCTTTTTTCAAAATGAGCATCAGTTGTTTGGACCAGCTGGGAGTTTTGATGGAATTTCTCATAATTGGAAAGCCATTCCAGGGGCATGGAGCTTAAGACGATCTTGCTTTTGTATTTGTCTTGGGATTTGGACTGTGGAATGTATGCTTTCTGAGGAATCTGCAAGAATCATTAGTGCATCTGATGTGGTTTGAGGCGTGGGAAGATCAAGGGCATGATTTTGCAGGCAGTACACCAACTGATGGTGTAAGGTTGCCATTTTTGAAGAGACTATTTGTTCAACGCCTTGGATCTGGATTTGAACCTTCAGAGTAGTGGGTAGGTTTGGATCATCTAGTGAGAGGTTGAAATTTGGGTAGAAGGTCAAAAGAACACTTCCTGCATGAAGACTAGTCAGGACTGTTCCTATAACTGCATGCTGATATTCCTTGAATCGGGTATCTAGCAAAGCTAGTTCGGCTGTGACAGGTAAGCCTTTTCTCCTGTGAAGGGTGACAATTAAACGAACTCCTCCAAGATGGAGTGTGTGTATCTTTCTCTTTTCCACTGGATAACAAGTTCTGGTGGAATTTCAAGGGTGACATATTGCTCTGCTTGTGATGCTTGAAGAGTACACTGATCTAGTCGTGATGACTGGATATATTCTTTTGGAGCAGGTCTTTTGGTTGAAATCAGGGTTCTAATACTTCTGGTCAAGGAATTTGGTCGTTGGTACAGCTCATATGGGCTGATGAGAGGCATGGAAGATTCACTAATTTGGGATGACTCTGGAACATACGAATACTCAACAAGGTTTTCTATTTTTGAAGCCAGGTGTTTAGAACAAGATTTAGGAAGTGAGAGAGTTGAAGAAAGAGTAACAGGAGCAAGATTATCTAGATTTTTTGATGAAGATGCCATCTTAGATTCAGTTTTTCCTTTATTTCCCTATTCAAAACGAACAAATCTCATATTTACCACTTCATTTTGATAAAAAAAACATTATGCTCAAAGATAGAAAATAATTGTACGTGACTTGTTATACCAGTAGTGCAAACTGATCTAGTCCCCATTCGGGATGACCATCAAAATATGTCACTGGTTTCCCGCCGATATACAATAATATTCTAGCTTGTGCGCAAAACATTTTGGTTGGCTCTGATAAAAAGCATTATGCTCAAAGATAGAAAATAATTGTACGTGGCTTGTTATACCAGTAGTGCAAACTGGTCTAGTCCCCATTCGGGATGACCATTAGAATATATGTCATTGGTTTCCTGCCGAGAAGTTGGTTCAAACAGGAAGTTCATTAAATGCTCTATATATTTCTTCGGAGACAAGCAAGGCAAGAAGATCATATTTATTCCTATTCAGATTCATGAGGAAAAAAATCTTATTTGGAAAGAATCCAAGTCTTTTAAGACTTGCTATTTTGGTGAAACCCTAGTGCCTATTTAAAGAGAAGTATTTCACAATTGAAGGCACGCACAACACATAGCATAAAGTAAAGAAGCAAAATTCGGCCTCCTCCCTAGAGAATCTGGATTTAGCGCATCGTGTTGTGTTAATTTGTTTCTTATCTTCTTTTTCATCTCCGTGGAGAGTCTATGTGGATCTTGGATCACTAGACATTGAAGAATTGAAGAATTGCTATTGATCACTTTGCGAAGTGCCTTGAGGATCGTGGATCAAGAGGGGTAGCGATTATTCAAGAGAAGCAGATTTAGTCTAAGGTTGAGTAAACTGTATGGTGATAAACTGTAAGTGAGAGTCTTAAGTTTGGTAAATTCATAGGTTAATTGCTTTTCATCTGGGCATGCCCTTGTGGATGTAGGATTGCTTAATTCGAACCATGTAAAAATCGTCGTGTCATGTATTTTCTGCCTTTTATTGTGTTTTTGGAAAATTAATATTTTTTATGCAGTTGAACAGTAACCGTAAACAGTTGTGGTGAATAGTAATAGTGAACAGTATTTCCGAAAAATTAATCAATTTGTTAATTTTTTGTTTTTAAGTGCCTACATCTATTTGTGATAGATCTAAATTCCTTTCATTATAAAATTAAATTACACAATGACTAAGGGTTTTATAATGTTGTTTTGCTAATATTTTAAATTTTCAATTTGAAGCTAGATAACTATCTAAATATAATTTAACACTATATTCTAAATTGACATTACAATCCGGCCCGCCTCATATTTACATTTCCAGACGTGTGGATAATACTCCCACTTAGCTATTTTTTATTTTATTAAAATAGTTATTTTAAAAAGGAGAGGAGGTAGGTTAAGTCCAATTTAATTTTTTAGTCTAAATTTCTCTTATGATTCAAACTCAGGTGTCCAATTATATAAAGTTACCTGAAAATAGTTGGAATGATTGTTACATTAACTAATTAAATAGTCATGAACTTTACACTTAATTTAATATTTGTAACTGCCTATTGAGAACTTTTCAGTTAGTTCAACTTTCTAATATCTTAATCAATTGTCTATTATGACTTAAATGGTTCTTTTGAAATACTATATATAAACGCAGCAACCTAAAGGAAAAGGTATGAGTTTTTATAATATTTACTACATGCCCTGGAAACTAGAGCATAGCATTAATTTGTTCAGCAAACACACACACTATAAACTAGAGTATCTATAACAGTGACAAAATTTTTTTCTTTTGTTAACAATCAATCTTAACTTTATTTACACGAGCAAAAGATTATGTCAAATGAGAAGTTGATCCATATATATGATATGATATTTATATCCTTAAATATGGAGGCATGTACTCTAGATATTTGACACGTTTTATAGCTTGAGAAATGTTATATGAATAAGACCATCTTATCACAAACACCAAATAAAATTGTATCACTGTCACCGTCACGATTAGTTAGTTTGAAAAATGGTAACTAAATCCGTCATTCAGTAACATGTCATCTCACTTGTTGGATTAAGTTATTTCCATTATTGTTATAATATTACAATATTTTTTTTATTTACCTGCTTCGATTCCCTTCAATTCATAGTCGGAACTCGGAAGCAAACAAAGAAAAGTTGGTTGAGAGAGTAAATGTAGTCATTGGCCAATCTTTAATAAGAGAAGAGTGAAGTAGACCGCATTATATAGCGAGGATGCCTGCTATTACTTTAGCAATCATACAAAGATTCCGCATTCAATACTCAATGCATGCGTGTTCCACCTATGGCTATTACTAACACTTACAATTGTAACAATCTCATTTTTCACCTTCATCTCAGTTGCTACTTGCTACCTTCTCTTATCGATTTTTGGAAAAGGGAAGAGACCAAGAGAGAGGATCAATTTGATAAAACAATCTTCTTCAAGGATTCAATAACACTAATTACGAGAATAACACTTTATCTTTTTTAGAAATTATTTTTACAATTTATGTTCTTAATTGATAAATTTTTAATATTTCATTCCATCTTTG
Organism: Citrus x clementina; assembly: GCF_000493195.1. Classification (NCBI taxonomy): domain Eukaryota; kingdom Viridiplantae; phylum Streptophyta; class Magnoliopsida; order Sapindales; family Rutaceae; genus Citrus; species Citrus x clementina. Next base: position 2,046,895 of record NW_006262688.1, on the reverse strand, counting down.
AAATGAAAACATACAATAACAAAAAAAAGGAAAAAAATTACATTGTCTAAGGGTAAATATTTAATTAATAAATTAACTAACTTTCATTTATAGAACTCTCAAATAATCAATTTGTATGTAAAAATACCACATTTATCCTTCATTTGTTACCATTTTATCACGAAAGATAAAATGATGTATTTTACATTTATCAAAGACCAAGCGGTAAAACCAAACCATAAAAAGAATGAAAGTAGCATTCTCCATTAAATGGTAGTGTTCCTCCAAATTAAAGTTGTCTATGAGAGCGATTCGAACTTTGAAATCTTATTTCTAGTACAAAATTGGGGGAAAATTGTTAAGGAAAAAAAAGGTAAATTAATTGGTACTTACCATACTCTTCCCTTCATCTCAAATGAACATAAAAGAATGGACAATGGGGCAATCATAGTTGCCCAGGACTAGTTACCATCTCATCTTCAATTGTCTTATATAGCATGGTTGCTGAGTTTAAATAGGCTAATTGATGCAAAGCCCACAATGAAACTTTGAAACCCACATTAAATTTGTAGTTTCAACTTCTCAAGAAAGTTCTAAACATATTTAAGTGAAACAAAACCTTGACCCAATGTTTAAGAAAACCTGAACCTGAGGTATAGAGAAGGATATGGATGTCACACTCAAGATTTAGATGAGAATGTGAGTGATAAGTCTATTTTGAAACGCCACAAGAATGTAAATTCTTAATAAGTTCACTAGTTCTCAAAAGAACCAAAGAAAGAATTATCTTTCAAATTCAAAATAACATTCATCTCTAATTATCTTACATAGCAAGGTTGCTAAGTGTAAATAGACTAATAAAAACCCAAGATCCTAAAAAAACAAATGAAAACATTGGAACAACCCTCTAAGTATAAGTTTTTCAAATGATGCTCAAAAGTTTTCACCAACCCACCATCAATAATTCTAGTCATCGACAAACTTAATGCTAGCCTACCATAATTAATTCTATCATTGACAAACTTAATGTTAGCCCACCATCATTGATGTTAGACTTACCTTACACATTGATAAACTTGAAACAAAACAAACAAATGAAATTGAATAAACAAAAGGAGTCATTGGAAATCCCAAGTCTGAACAAGTTGTAATAAATTGGTCATAACTCCTTCTAGAGAACTCCAAATCTAGTTCTTTAAATTGCATTGGAAATTTAACTTAATTATCTTTCTAAATGGTATATAGCTTGCAAATTACCTCTAGCTCAATCAATACCAGTTTTATTCTGAATTTTCCTTTTCTGCATTTGATCCAAATTGTGTATTTGGTTGCCCAATAGCTTGAATAATGCCCACAATGCCTTGTCTTCTCTCCAAGCCCAATTCATGATGTCTTGCATCTTAAATTGTATTTTTAATCCATATTTTTTCAACTAATCCATTTAAAGCAGCTTGCATCTTTTTGGCTCTAGCTCTTATAATTGGGCCTCCATGAATGTGCAAAGGATTAGTTGAATCTTTAACACTAAGAGAAACCCAAGATCCTAAAAATACAAATGGAAACATTGGAACAACCCTCCAAGCATAGGTTTGTCAAAGGATGCTTCAAAAGACTTCGCCAACCCACGATTATTAATGCTAGTCATTGACAAACTTAATGTTAGCCTACCATTAGTAATGTTAGTCATTGACAAACTTAATGCTTACCATAAATAATGTTATCATTGACAAATTTAATAAAAGCCCACCATCATTGATGGTAGACTTACCTAACACATTGACAAACTTGAAACAAAACAAATAAATAAAGTCAAATAAACAAAATAAATTGCATTCAAAAGTTAACTTAATTATATTTCCAATATTATATAGTTTGCACATTAGTTCCAGCTCAATCAATACTAGTTTTATTCTGAATTTACCCTTTTTACGTTTGACCTAAATTGTGTATTTTACTACCCAAGAACTTGAATAATGCCCACAATGCTTTCTATGCATAAAGAAAAATGATTTTATGAAATTGGTTGTTTTCAAGTTTATAGACAATTGAAAAAGTTATGAGAACTTTGAAATCAGCAAGTATTGTTTGAAATTCTTGAAGTGGACTGACTTATTCAAAATTTTATAAAGTTTTGGGTCATAACATAATTTTAGAAAATTTTGAGGCTAACCAATAATTTTTTGATAGTTTTTGGAATTCAAATGACTAGCCAATAATTTTAAACAACAATCCGATTACTATAAAATTTCAAATTGTGGTAACTTGCAACGTTAGTCAAACGATGATCTATTCCAAAATTAGCGGTGATTTGACAACGCCTAGAAAGTGAATAACGACTAGTTGTCCTTTTAAAACTATGAAAAGCTAAATCAAGTTCATTTCCAAGAGAGTTCTTCAATCTTTATCAAGCTTAAACTTGTTCATACAAATCATCTTGAGCTTTCATTTGCTTCTTCATATACATTGATTCATTATTGAACTATCATTTGCTTCTTGTGAGGAGAGTGATCCTTGTAATCTTCATTTCAACATCAAAAAACAAGTGATTATAAGTGTGGGAAACACTTGGGAAAAGAGGTGTGGGATCATTTAGAATTTTAAAGGTTTATTGATATCTTGGAAATCAATTGTAAGCATCTTGAAGCCTTAGGTTGTAAGGTTTGGTTAGTGAAATTCTCAAGCATAGTTTGCATGGAGGTATGGATGTAGGCAGGTTGGCAAACCACATAAAATTATTGTGTTTGTTTTCCCTACCTTTAACTTTTTAAATTTACTTGTTGTTGAAAGTATTATTATTATTGGTTTTTTTTTTAATAATCTTTTAAAAACCCAATTTGCACCCCCTCTTGGGTTGCCTACTTAGAATTTCATTAATGTTAAAGTGGTAAACTAGTCCTTAGAAAACTTGTAAATTGGCATTAAGTGTGAAATGAAATAAAAAAACTTATAAACCACATATAGAACTAGTAAATGGAAGGAAAAGGGGTAGATTGTTGGAGTCGTAAACTGGTCTTCAGAATTGTAAAAAAAAAAAATTAGAAAAATGACCAAAAATTTATAAATTGACATCAAGTGTAATATGAAACAATAAATTTTGTAAAACATACATAGGAATAGTAAATTGAAGGAAAAATAGTAAATTAATGTTGGAGTGACAAATTAGCCTTTAATATTGTTAAAAACAAACAATGTAGAAAAATGACAAAAAACTTGTAAATTGACATTAAGTGTGAAATGAAAAAAAAATCATAAATCACACATAGGACTTATAAATTGAAGGAAAAATGATAAATTAATGTAAGAGTTGTAAATTAATCTTTAGAATTGTAAAAAAAATTGAATAAATAATATAAAGCTTGTGAATTGACATTAAGTGTAAAATAAAATAAAGAATTTACAAACCATGCATAGAATTAGTAAATTAAAGGAAAAATGGGTAAATTAATATTGGGGTGGTAAATTGATCTTCAGAACTGTAAAAGAAAGTGAAAATTTAGAAAAATGATATAAAATTTTTATATTAACATTAAGTGTGAAATGAGACAAAAATTTGTAAACCACATATAAGACTAGTAGATTGAAGGAAAATATGGAAAATTGATGTTGGAGTTGTAAATCGGTCCTGGAATTGTAAAAAAAGGAACACTTAGAAAAATGACATGAAACTTGTAAATTGACTTTAAGTGTGAAATGAAATAAAAATTTGTAAACCACATATAGGATTGGTAAATTGAAAGAAAATGGGGTAAATTATTGTTACACTAGTAAATTAATCTTCAGAATTGTACAAAATACAAAAACTTAGAAAAATGATATAAAACTTGTAAATTGACCTTAAGTGTAAAATGAAACATAAAATTTATAAACCACACATATGACTAGTAAATTGAAGGAAAATATGGTAAATTAATATTATAGTAGTAAATTGATCTTCCTAGAAATATGACATAAAACTTATAAATCGACATTCGACATTAAGTGTGAAATGAAAAAAAAATTATAAAACACCAATAAGACTAGTAAATTAGTCTTTAGAATTGTAAAAAACTAAAACCTGGGAAAATGACATAGAACTTATTAATTGACATTAAGTGAATGAAATAAAAATTTTGTATACCACAAATAGGACTAGTAAATCGAAGGAAATATGGGCAAATTAATGATAGAGTTGTACATTGGTCTTCAGAGTTTTAAATAATACTGAAACTTGTATATATTACGTAGGGTCAACATTTAACACTTTAATTTTGCAAATCACACACAAGACCAGTAATTGTAACTTGCAATTTGAACTAAAAAGGATAATTACCTATATTTAGGTAACTGGTTACGATTTATTTAGAATTAATGGTGGAGACTTTTATTTAAATCTAATGGTCCACATCTATTACGGTATTGATGTCATAATTTTAATCACAGGATTATAGAATGACCTAAAATTTAATCCTAAAATAAACTTATATCATACTTTCCGACTAGAAACAAATGTTTAGGGTAATACATGTGTTTGTCCATTTATTCTAATTGGTATTTATTTATACATTCTGTTATTTGCATTACTTCACCATTAAATTGTAGAGTTGTAATAACCCACAATATAAATTAAAAGTAGCCAATGCACTCATGCATTATTTTAGACATATTAATGATCATGTAGAAAGTAATCATTTTGCATTTTTTGTATTAGTTAGAGGTAGGCAACTAGGCATTTATAACCAATGGAGAGAAATAGTTTATCTAATAGCCAATTATCCTAATTCATATTATTGAGGATTTTATACATTTCATCAAGCAAATTATCATCATTATCCTATGCTTGACAAAAGATAGGACCAAATTATCATCATCAGCCAAATAGTTAAATTGTCCTTTAGATTGTGCATTAGTATCATCATCATCATCAACCATACGGTTTTGTAATCATCATATAAAATACCAAGAAATAACAAGAATAGAACTCAATCTAAGAGTTTATTCTAGAAAATAATCAAATAACAAATAACCAAGGCTCTCTTTGTTTTCTTGCTTTGCATTATTCCAGCTAGAATGGAGAAAATTAGTCATCGAATTTTTCTTATTGTATTCTCCAAAAACAACTTCATTTATACAATGATTAATTTTCAAATTAGTGCTTCGATCCAGTCAATGAACTATTAAATTTTCCAAGTTTTGTAATGATGTCCATCCAATCACTCTAATGCCGTAAAATAAATTCCTCCATCAATAAATTCTCCAACATTACCTTCTCGTATTGTTCGTGTCAAAACTCAACATAGGTGAGGAAAAACAATGTCTTCTCATAATCTACTAACTATTGAAAAATAGCACAACAACCTCTTTTGTCTTCTTTAGGAAAATCAAGAGAACCATATGAGAATGTATCAAGAAGTACCTCTATTTGCTCCACAAGATCAAAAGATGCATCAATAGTTACTTCTACATGCTCAACAATATTAACATATCAAATTTTAGCGGTTCTGAATCAATTAGAGGATCTTGAAAAGCTGAGGTTGATGTGATCAGCCAATTAATATTCTATTTTGATGGAGTAACATTGACAAGGGAAGCAAATTCATTGTTTCCTCAATAACATTAGCTTTGTAACTTGCATCATCATGAACAACTTTGTCAAACTCATATCTTTGTTTTATGTGCAAAGGTTTCTTATTTTGAAGTTTCTCTAAATCTTGATATGAACCCCACTAAGAACTGATGCGACCCAAATCAATTTAGTCTTTAAGATCGGATCTAAACTTAGAATTGAATGGAACCATGACCTGATGCTCAATAAAAGCATGAACTAATGTATGTGAGGACACCACAATCAGTTATGGATGATCTTATTGATAAGTCAAGAGTTTAAATACCACGGAAATCCAATTAGTTTAAGGAGTTAGTACCAATTCCATCAAAATTGATATGTCCTTCTTATTGGATGCGAGTATATTATATAGGGTTGGTTACAAGAAATTTCACACCATAATTGCCCTTGGTATTTTCAAAAATAAATCATAGACCAAAATCAAATCATAATCTCAATCTAAAGCAAATAAGGAAAGAATCTAAATCAAATTAGAATCATAATCGACTTAAATGACTTACATCAATTGAAATGAAAACTAGGTAATTAAAAGAGAAATAACTTATTTGTTTCGACACTTGCCTCCTTAAGAAACGAGAAAGTATCTTAAAAGGAACGTAGTATATTTTCCAAACAGGAAAGTATCTAAAAAGCAAAATAACATATTTTCCATACTAGAAAGTATCCAAAAAGGAAAATAATATATTTTCTAGCCATAATGTGCAAACCAACTTGCTGATTTCATGGAAGTCATTATTTGGAAATTTTAAGAGCCCAAATCACGCATTTAGTGGTCTGAGTATCATGTGCAATTCCTTCAACGAGCCTCCATGAATTTGATTGAGCCCAAGTTACTTGAATAAACCCATTAAGCGCTTCTTTGAATTTCTTTACACGAGATCTTATGGCGGGTCCGATGGGGACTTGAATAGGATTTGAATATACTTCATCCCATGCGCTTGTGATAGTTTTGTCCTAAATCTCATCATTCCCCTCATCTTGAAGAGGAGTTGTCCTCAAATCATCACCTGCATTAGAAGTACAAAAAATAGAGACATTAAAAGTAGCACTTACATTGTACTGACGGGGCAAATCCAGCTTGTATGCATTGTCATTGATCCGTTCCTAGACTTGGAAAGGACCATCCCCTCAAGGCAATAACTTGGATTTCGTTCGTTCCAAAAATTGTTCCTTGCACGTGTAACCACACCCAATCGCCGGGTTTAAAGACTAGTTTATGTCGCCCTTTGTTGGCTTGTTTAACATATTGCTCAGTTCTCCGCTCAATGTTGAACTTTGCCGTCTCATGTATCTGCTTAACAATTTCAGCCTTTTTCTTGCCATCTAAGTTTACAAGCTTAAAATATTTAATGGAGTTAAATCCAATAGGGTTAAAGGATTAAAACCATAAACAATTTCAAAGAGTGAATACTTAGTAGCAGAATGAACAGAACAATTATAAGCAAACTCAACATATGGCAAACAATCTTCACAAGTTTTGATTTTCTTTTTAATGATAGCTTACAACAGAGTAGATAAAGTTCTATTCACAACTTATGTTTGACCGTTAGTTTGAGGGTGACAAGTAGTTGAAAACAACAACTTTGTTCTTAACTTAGTTTCAAGGACTCATGATCTATGTGAATCACGAACTCTTTAGGCCATAGGTAGTGTTGCCATGTTTCTAATGCCCAAACTAACACATACAACTCCTTATCGTAAATAGGGTAGTTTAAGGCTACCCCACTTAGTTTCTCACTAAAGTAAGCAATTGGTTGTCCCACCTGCATTAAGACTCGCCTGCACGAATACCTAAGGCACCACATTCAATTTCAAATGTTTTATTTAATTTAGGCAAGGACAATAAAGGAGCATTGATTAGCTTTTGCTTGATCATTTGAAATGCACTCTCTTGTTCTTCTCCCCATTTCAATCAAACATCTATTTTTATTACTTCGGTAAGCAGTGTGACCAATGAGCTATAGCTTTTCACAAACCGCTAGTAGAAACTAGTGAGCCCATGAAAGCTTCTTACATTACGCATGCTTGTGGGACTCGGTCACTCTTGGATTGGATGTACCTTCTCCTCATCAACCTGTATATCATATGCATTCGTAACAAATCCTAGAAACACAAGTTTATCGGTGCAAAAGGTACACTTTTTCAGATTAGCAAATAACTTTTCCTTCCTAAGCACATCGAAAGCAAATTTCAAATGTATATGAGGATTTCATCAAAGTAAACAACAACAAACTTACCAATAAAAGTCGCAAAACATGATTTATGAATCTCATAAAAGTGCTTGGAGCATTAGTTAGATCAAAAAGCGTGACTAATCATTCATACAAACCATATTTTGTTTTATTCCTCTCATTCTTTTATTCTAATATGATGATATCCATTTTTCAAATTAATTTTAGAAAATATACAAGACCCATGCAATTCATCAAGCATATCATCTAGCCTAGGAATGGGATGTCGATACTTTACTGTTATGTTGATGATGGCTTGGCAATCAACACGCATCCTCAACGTTCCATCCTTCTTAGGAACTAACAAAACCAAAACTGCACATGGACTCATGCTTTCTCTCACGTGCCCTTTTTCCATCAATTCATTAACCTGCCTTTGAAGATCCTTTGATTCCTCCGGGGTTACTCCTATAGGCTGGTCGATTTAGAATGGTTGCATGGGGCTGAAAATTAATCAGATACTCAATCCCTCAAATCAGAGGTAAACCATGAGGTCTTTTCTCGGGAAAGACATCTTCATATTCCTGGAAGAGAGAAGTAATAGAACTAGGAAAAGTAAGTCGAGTTCGTTAGTGTTTAAAAATACCTCTTTGTACAAAAGTACAATCATTGGCTAATATGAAAACAACACTCTTTTTATCTCACTCACTCTTGAATAGAAATTCTTTTGTTTTCCCTTTAATTTTCTCTCAATGGCCGCATTCTAGCCTGCATTGGTACTACATCACATAACACCTTATCTTCATACTTGCCAATTCAAAAAGTCACTAGTACCTGCTTCTTCACTTTCAACTCACCACTATCATTCAACCATTATAGTTTGTATGGCCGCAGATATTTAAGTGTCGAAAGCCCTAACTTCTCCACCATGATAGTACTAACAACATTAGTACAACTTCCTTCATCAATAATCATATTTTCCCATTGCATTGTTTCATCTTCTTTTACGTGCACACTCAAAACTCTCATAGCTACTAAAGTCAATGCCTCAAGGGCTGTATACTTTCATCGTCAATGTCCTCTAATGGTGGCGTCTTATTTTCTTTCATTTCATCTCCAGTTACAATCTCACCATTGTCCGGCAACATAATAACTCTTTTATTCACACATTCACTTGCTATGTGTCCCCTACCTTGACATTTAAAGCACTTAATGTCACGATTCCTAGTAATGGAAGCCACAATGTTACCTTGTGAATTGTGCTTGGAGGGCTTGGATCTCAGCTTAGGTACAATAGGTGCTTGTGGCCTCCCATCTCGTTTCACATACCTCGAATTTTAAAGAGTAGAACTCGAGCTTGGGGTTGCACGGGTGTCACCCCTTCTCTTGAGTTTCTTCTCAATCTTGATGGCTTTGTAGAACATCTCCTCAATCTCCACATAATATTGCAACTCAACCAAAATGAAGTTTTTGACAAGCTTCGTAGGTATTTTTGGAATTTCAAGAAAAAGAAGGGCGTTAACTGAAATTTTATGAAAAATAAACAAAGAAATGACAGAGGGAAAAAATAAAAAGAAAATGAAAATGAGGAAAAAATAAACAAAATAAAAATGAAATTAATACAAAATTTAGAAGCTCCTCAGCAACTATTCAAAAAGCATGACCCGACTTAAAAATAGTTAATTATTCCTAAGTATAAGAGTATTTAGTCATAATATTACCCGGTAGGTCTCAAGTCGAATCACAAGGAGTTAAAATCTCATTATTAATTATTAAATGAAATAATTGTAAGCAAAAAAGTTAAGAAGAAATAGTATAAACTAGAAAAAAGGTGCTAAGGTTACAGGATCCACTGTTAATATTTAAATCATGGTCATAATACTCTTTGATATTTATATTGTGCATTTTTTACCAATTTAAAAATTATGTGACTCATTTATTAATTAACCACTCTAGGAATATATATAGACGTTAAGCACATAATGTCCCAAAGCCATAATTAGAGTGTTCTCCCAGACGTATTAGTGTGTCAACATTAGATCAAAATACCAACATAGATCCAAGGAAATCTAGATCTGCAAATTAATATAGAATTAAATATTCAGTAGAAAATACAATTTATAAGTATGTAATTAAAAACAATAAACTTGAAACTCACTTGAGAGTATTTAAAGTCATAATTTGAATCCTTGAGTTTTGTCTTTCATCTTACTTTAGAAAGTTAGTCACTCATATTAACTAGCAAAATGCTCATTTAATTTAATAAATGTATTAAAGTACAATACAAAGAAATTGAAAACAAAATAGAAAAGAAAAATCTCTTCTCATTAACTGCATTTTCTGCTAAAATTCACTTTAGATTTACATTAATTTTCTCAACAAAACACACATCTAAAATCTACCTTCAAATTCTACCTCCATTTATGTAATCTCCTATCTTTATATAGGGAAATTCTAAGTTGATCAAGTGTGAGCATTTACATGATAGTTTTGGTGAGTTTGCAACCACAACCTTTAGATGACCTTTACTAATACAATCCAAATGTCTAAAATTGCAACTGATATGGAACATTGCAAATCACATCTTAGATCTAGTGCAATGAGGTGCATGTGAGCTCAAACACATGGCACGATCTCAATCGCTTAGAATTAGTGTTGGATTGAAGGGCTATCAATGCTTCTAAAGACTTGTGAATCTCGAATCCAAATATCATGTATGTTCTTCAGATCAAGTATCATAAATTTAGGGATTTACCTACTAAAAATCATAATTAAAAATAAATATAGGCAATGTATAAAATAGGTTAAGGATTTGTAAATGTGATGAAATTGTTAACATTATCAATGCTATTAGTGAAAAATGATCATGTTAACCTTTATTAACTGCATTATCAATGTACATAATCAATGAAATTGTTAATATTATCAATGTACATTTTTTAGTGTTAACCATTGATTATCAAAATCAGATTTTGGAAAGTTATTTTTTCCTCACTTTTCAAAATCTGCTATAGGATAGGATGATTTTATCAAAAGTGATTTTTAACAAAATTTACACAATACTAAAATTAGCTTTTGGCTTTTCAAAATCACTTTTGAGCCTCTTCAAAACAATCTCAAATGAGCTTTAAATTCAGTAATGAGAATCAAAAGTCAATTTTGAAGGTTCAAGAAAATTTTCAAGTATCAATAGTAAAGGTAGACTAAAGAGTTTGATTAAGGTGTCTTTAAGACATAATAATAAAAAATGTATCATCTGCTAAGTGCTAGGACAAGAAAAAGGAAATTAGAAACAATTTCTAGATGCATATATTGATGTAATCTAGAGTGCTCAGAGCATTAAAGATTTGTTGCTTATTCTAGAAGGGCCAATTATGAAAGCACAAGCTAAGAAGATCAAGGAAGAAATGTAAGGATCTGTTTAAGATACTTTGGACAAATTCAATTCGAATTCAATTTGCAAGAGACCAATATTCAAGATAAGCTTGAAAGAGGAGGAACCAGCCTTGGTATACTTGATTCGAGTTAACGAGGTAGTGAGCATCAGAGACAAATAATTTTTGAAGTAGAAAAAGGGTAGGAAAAACAATTCTAAAGTTGTAGCTGCATTCCTCACATTGAGAGCTTTAAAATAGTATATTTTGGGCCCAAATCTGACATCAAGCTAGGGCCCATGCGGCTCCGGGTTTTTAATTTTAGGGTTTTTTTTTGTGTTTTTAAGTTAAATTAGGGTTAGCCACCTTATATGAACACTCTTTTATGTTCTTTGAACAACTTTTGACAATCTTGACTTTGATATCATCGAAGAAGATTTTCTCAATTTGTTCTTGAAATAACTTTTTACTTATCAAAGGAGTTGTTATTTGCTAACCTTTGTGGTGTCTTATTTAGCAATCCGCGCTCTTGAGACTTAGCTTCTTAAGGGTTTGAATCTTTTATCCAAATTTTGATAATATTGGTTTTCTTGGGTTCTTATCAATCTAGTTGTGGGCTTTTCTAAGTTTAGAGGGTTCTCATCAGTTGGTATCAGAGCTAAGGAACTAAGGTCAAATTCATATATCTTTATTGTTTTTTTATTCTTGTTTGAGATTTTTCATTCTTGTTCTAAAGATTGCCAATGTAATGGAGCTATAATATTATATGGAGTTGGAGGATATAGTCCACATGGCTATGAAGGTAGAGAGGCAATTGAAGGAGAAGGGTACCGGTAGATATATTTCGGTGTCTTCAAACCCATGAAAACCGAAGTGGAGTAGTAATGAGAGACAAAATGAAGCTATCAAGACTGAACCACCTAAGGTAAGAGAAGATTTCAATATAAAAAACAAACCTAAGGCTGAATCTCAACCACAGAAGAATCGGGACATCAAGTGCTTCAAGTGCTTAGGTTCTGGACACATTGTTTCTCAGTGCCCAAATTAGTAAGTTATGGTGATACAAGATGGTAGGGAAGTAGTGAGTAAGAGTGCGAGTGATGGTGGAGAGATGCCAGAGTTGATTGATGTTAGTGATGATGACAGCGTCCAATACCCTGCAAAAGGTGAATCCCTAGTTGCTACGCATGCTTTGAGTACACAAATGAGTGTTGATGACATGGAGCAGCACAGAGAAAAAATCTTCTATACTAGATGCATTATGAATAACAAAGTGTATAGTATGATAATAGATGGTGGGAGTTGTACCAAAGTAGCTAGTACTACCCTTGTAGAGAAATTAGGGTTGCCCTTGCTAACACATCCTAGGCCTTATAGATTGTAGTGGTTAAATAATTGTGGAGAGATCAAGGTTAATAAGCAAGTATTGGTAACTTTCACTATTGGGAAGTATAGTAATGAGGTGCTTTGTGACATAGTTCTTATGCATGTTGGGGAGGCCATGGCAGTATGATAGGAAGGTGACACATAATGGGTTTAGGAATAGATATAGTTTTTTCAAGGATGGGAGAATTGTAACGCTTGTTCCTTTAACACCAAAAGAGGTCTACGAGGAGTAAATGAAGATGAGAGAACATGAAGGACAACACAAAAAAGGTGAGACCGAGAGTTTTGAGAACCAAAAAAAAAAAAGTGAGGCCAAAAGTGAGGGGAAAAGAGTGAGAAAAAGGGAAGAGTGAAAAAGAGTTTCTTTGCAGGAGTTGGTGAGATTAAAAAAAAATCATATAAATCAAGTCATTTGATGGTTTTGCTCGTATTCAAAGAATCATATCTAATTTTTGATGATACTAACCCTCCTCTCCCTAGTGTTGCTATTTCTTTGTTACAGGAGTTTGAAGATATGTTTTTTGAGGAAATGCCTATGGGCTTACCACCCATTAGAGGAATTGAGCATCAGATCGATTTCGTACCAGAAGTTGTCATACCCAATAGAATAGCCTATAGAAGTAATCTCGAAGAGACCAAAGAGCTTCAAATGCAATTTATGGAGCTGATGAGAAAGGGGCACGTGAGAGAGAGTATGAGCCCATGTGTAGTACCAATGCTATTAGTATAAAAGAAGGATGGAAATTAGAGAATGTGTATTGATTGCCCAGCCGTCAATAATATTGCGGTAAAGTATCGCTATCCTATTCCTAGGTTAAATGATATGCTAGATAAATTGCAAGGAATCTGTTTATTTTCTAAAATTAACTTTAAAAGTTGTTGTCACCATATTCGCATGAAAGAGGGTGATGAAAGGAAAACTACCTTTAAGACCAAGTATGAATTATATGAATGGTTAATTATAACTTTTCGTTTTACTAATGCACTTAATACTTTTTATGAGATTAATGAATCATGTGCTATGTGCATTTATAGGTTAGTTTGTTGTTGTTCACTTTAATGATCTTCTAGTGTACAACAAGACTTTGAGATGAGTGTATTGAGCATTTATGGTGCGTGCTAGATGTTTTGAGGAAAGAAAGGTTGTACACTAATTATTAAAAATGTGTTTTTTTCTTTGAAAAAGTTGTTGGCTTTGTTGTTGGTGCAAATGGTATAGAGATGGATCAAGAGAAGGTTAGGGCTATTATAGAGTGGCCGATGCCTAAAGGAATCACTAAGGTAAGGAGCTTTCATGATTTAGCTTG
>NW_006262688.1:2014916-2032976 GCF_000493195.1 Citrus x clementina | reverse complement strand
AGCATTCATTGATCTAAAAGAAAGATTATGTTCTGCACATGTTTTAGCATTATATGATTTTAACCGCACTTTTGAGATTGAGTGCGATGCCTCAAGAATAAGAATTAGAGTTATTTTGACGTAGGATTAAAGGGCCACTACAAGAAAACAGGCAATAGATGACGGGAAATAACTGTTATAAAAGGGGGTGTATGACAGACAGTTCATCCGTCATCTATGTCACTCTCATTAATTTATGATAGAATATTTTCCGTCATGAATTCATGATAGCATTTCATAGTGATATATCTGTTACACATTATTTTAATGTAAAAAATAATTAAATTAAATTTATTTAAATTTTCATCCAATTTTTTTAAATTTTTAGTGGGAAATTCAATTATTATTTGAAAATTTATTATTCAATTTTGGCAGGAAATTACTTATGATAGAATATATGATGGCTTTTTCCATCATAAAGTTTTGATTTTTTTCTAAAATTATATTATAGTTATAATTATAATTTATTGATGAATTAAAATTTCAACAAGCTAGCTAAAAATGCAAAGGAAGCCACAACAATAGACCAGTGTGAGGAGACAAAAATAGATCATAGCAACAAATAATCAAGCATAGACTCGGTAAATAAAATCGGTGCTCGACTATTGGAATGAATGATTGAGTTAAAGAGGATGCTAATTTTGTCCTTAATGACCTAGCATGTTATAGTTAAGCAAACACAAAGTTTATGAAGGTGAAGCCATCTTCAATTTGTTTGGGTATATTCATGGTCAGATGACAAGCTTTTGATAGCAAGCAATGTCACTATTTTAATCATTATTGAACTCATTCTCAAAAACTAATTTGTAAAAGCAGCAAGTAGAATCATGGGATCACAGGTGCAACTCTCTATCACACCAGTAGAAACCAAGTTAAGAACGATCAGTTTAAGACAGTACCTCACTAAACCCACGTAGATGCATCTAGCTATAACAATTCCTTACAACTCAAATCAGCGGAGTCTCATTTCAACTCCTTAGAAAATAAGATGTAGCCATGGGTTTCTCAATTCATATCAACAAACTTCCATCCACATTAGGTATAGCATATAGGCCCCACACCAACAGTTTATACAGGGCTTCACAAAAATGAGTTCTTGACCTTCCCTAAAAAATTGTCATTTTTCCTTAAATGGTTTGCCTAAGATCACAAACCCAAGGCTACAATTTGACAATAGAGAATTAAGTTTTCAATTCGAAGAATCAAAAAAATAAACTAACAAAGTTATAGCTCTTAATAAATTCATTTTGACCTAATAACCCTAGCGGACATTCCAGATTTATCTTCTACTACAACATGAAATGCAAATTAGTAATTAACATAGGGGAAATACAATTGTGAAGAATTACAGAGGGCTTCTATTATTCAACAATTCATAGGTTCCAATGCAAAAAGCAATTAAAGAAAATTTATGTTGTCTTCCTTTCTATATCCAGCGAATTCAAACATTAAAAAGAGAAGTTACAGTAGTTAGTAATAATTAAATCCCAAAATTTAACAGAAGAACAGTTCACTCAAAGTTATACCACATGACTATTGGCTTTCTTGTACTCTAAAAAATAGCAAAATAACACAACATAAAGCCCTTAATATAACATGCATCATAGGTTAATATACAAATCTCGTTTAAATATCAATAAAAGGTTTTGAAGTATACAATTGCAAGCCAAGAAGAAATAAATAAGCAAAAACTAGTAATGCCTTAGTTATGAGTTTAATTTGTAGAACAGACTGATACTTGGGGAAACATCTCCATTAAGCACCGATAAACTGCATTGAAACCCATTTTACAGAGCTATTGATATGCAGAAATTAAATTACAGGAAACAAAATTTCGCGTATAAAAATTCCAAATTCATGAGGGTACAATGCAACAACAAATAAGCACAATTACGATACACAGTTCAACTCTAAACAAACCCAAAAAAAAAAACTTAATGTAACCGAGCTTAGTCGCTAAGAAAACGCCAAACCAAAGAAATTAAGGAAGAAACCCTAGGTTTCCCTTGGGGAAAAAAAAGCCTCCTAGGATACTAACAATGACACGAAACACAAAATTCAATGCCAAAATAAAAAAATTCAATTAACTATAAATTTCAAAAAATGAATCTTTGAATAACATGAAAAGGATAAAAAAAAATCGTTTCAATTACTTGTGATTATAATTCCCTTTCGAGTGTTTTCAAAGTGAGGAAGAATATGAAAAGAATGGACTTTTGAATGATTAGAGAGATGCAGTGTATGTATGCAATAATAAGATGAAGATGAACAAACTGGTACCGAATTGTATGATTGTTTGTTTTCCCGGTAATTGAAATTTGACAGTAATAAGCAACAACTGAATTTAAAATAGCTTAACACCATCAAATGCAACAAACTAAAATTTGACATTAATAAGCGACAACTGAATTTCTCATTCTTCATCAAACTAGAAGAGTCAATTCATAGAAAAGCATACCTGCACAGCAACATATCTGCAACTCCTTCGGTATCTCGTTCTCGCAAGTGATGTTAGTGAAGAAGGAGAATAACGACCATGGAAAGTGTGAGAGGAAAATTCTAAAAGGCCGTTGAGGAACGGTATTGATCTCGGCAGTAGACTAACAGTGGTGGTAAAACAACGACGACTGGCTGGGCTGAAGCATGACGTGATGGTAGAGGAGCGACAGCGATGACCAAGATAAATGGCAGCAACAAGTCAATGACGTACAAAATGGTGGCCAGTTTGGTAGTCGGTGGCTGAAGCTTGATGACGGCATAACAGTGGCAGCAGTGAAATGGAAGAGCAGCAGGGGAGAGGCGGCGGCAACTTAACAAGTAGTGTGTTTAATTAGGTTAGATTTGGGGTTCACTTTTTCATTTTATACTTTATAAATTATGTAGTGTAATTGTTCACATATTAAGTAATGAATTATAAGTCAACATGTGGTCAAGTAAAAAATAATAATTCGTGATAAAAAATAATTCTATCACAAAATCATCATTAATCCATGATAAAAAATAATTCTATCATAAAACCATCATTAATCCGTGATAGAAAATAATTCTATCACAAAATCATCATTAATTCATGATATACCCAGAATCTATCATAAGTTGTTTGTCATCTATTAGTAGTTTTCTTGTAGTGGGCCATTACTTATTTTAGTGAGAAGTTGACTGGAACAGCCTTGCAGTATCCTACCTGTGATAAAGAGCTCGACGCGCTTGTGAGGGCCTTAAAAACTTGGTTGTATTACCTATGGCCTAAGGAGTTTGTGACACACACTGATCGTGAATCTTTAAAGCATCTAAAGAGCCAAAGTAAGTTGAATCGAAGGCATGCTACTTGGATGGAATACATTGAGACATTTCCCTATATCATTTGGTATAAACAAGGTAAAGAGAACATAGTTGCCGATGCATTATCTTGGAGGTATGTGCTTCTTAATTCTTTGAGTGCCAAAATGCTTGGATTTGAGTATGTTAAGGAGTTATATGCCAATGATTTTGATTTTGTTGATGTATTTGCTACATGTGATAAAGGATCATTCGGTCAATTTTATAAGCATGATGGTTATGTGTTTAGGGAAAACAAGCTTTGTGTGCCTAATAGCTCTATACGCAAGTTGCTAGTGAGAGAGGCACATAGTGGTGGCTTGATGGATTATTTTGGGGTTAAGTAAACCTTAGAGACATTGCATGAGCATTTTTATTAGCCTAAGATGTAAAAGGATGTCATGCGCATATGTAATAGATGCACTACATGTAGAAAGGCCAAGTCTAAGGTTTTACTAAATGGTTTGTATACACCTTTACTAGTTCATAGGGAGCCTTGTGTAGATATTTCTATAGATTTCATTTTAGGGCTGCCTAGGACTTAAAAGGAAAGAGTTCTTTGAATACACTTTTATGGTTTTTTAGTGTTTTTAATTAAATTAGGGTTAGCCACCTTATATAAACACTCTTTTATGTTCTTTGAACACACTTTTGCCAATCTTGAGTTTGATATCATTGGAGAGGATTTTCTCAACTTGTTCTTGAAAGAACTTTCGACTTATCAAAAGAGTTGCTAACCTTTGTGGTGTCTTATTTAGCAATCTGGGTTCTTGAGACTTAGCTTCCCAAGGATTTGGATCTTTTATCCAAATTCTGATCATAGTGGCTTTCTTGGGTTCTTATCAATCTAAATGTGGATTTTTCTAGCTAGATCTAGAGGGGTTCCATCATATGTGAATGTTATCAAAGTTTCAGAATGAAAAGATTTTGCTGAAGAAGCAAGTATATCAAGAGTCAAGATTCTCTTTATTTCTATTTAAAGTTTTAATATGTGACCTAGGCCTTTTTATTTTTTTGAGTCATATATTTAATAGAGTTTTAGTGTCACATAAATAATTATCTCACCACATGAATATTAAGTCAGAATATTAAGTTAAAATAACCCCTCCCAAAATTAATAAAGTAGAATATCATTAAATTAATACTCAATAAATTGATAACTTCAATAAAATAATAATTTTTATCTCTCCCAACTAGAGACCAACATGGTAAATTGATAATTTGATGAACTTATTAGATAATAAATTTCTAAAAAGAAAAATCTTATTTTTCTATAGGAACCAATTAATACATAAATTAATAATCTAATTTCAAGCTAGATACATACGATATGTCTATGATGCTTTCGAAAAAGATTTTAGCTTGCTTTTCAACTTGAAGCCATTGTTACATTCGATGTGTTATGTTAAGAGAAATATGAGAGAGATTGGCTTAATTATGGGTGGGTATTCGGTTTGGTTTGGGTTAAGGCTTTGAAGCTAACTAGATTGTAATTTAGTTCGAGTTAAAACTGAACCAAATAGTCAACATGATTGGATTAACTAAACAAATTAAAAATGAATTTTTCAAAATTTAAAATAACTTAACCCTAATTAAAACAAGAAAAAAACCCAAAGAAAACTACTACCTCAATACCTCATAACCTAACATGCCGACTGCGACTTGCAAAACTTACCCTCAAAATTTGATTTCCATTTTCCGCAACCACTTTCCACCTCGCCGTAGTTTTATCCTCTGCACCTTCATTTGCCATGTGAAGGCACGACACCTTCCTCTGCAAAGCAGTATCTCCCATTACCAAGCGCTGCAAAGGTAAAGCTGCTACAAGTCCCATACCCATGCTAAAGCTATGAGGCCGCCTACTATCATTCATCCTTTAGGCTCGCACCATAGCAATAAATTTAGTGGATTTCTCTGTTGGGAAAATATGCTCTTTAAAAGCATATGTGTTTATTTAATTGGAATAAACATTTTTTTCTGATTAATAAAATTAATGAGGTAGTTTATTCAAATATCTTAATTGCATTAATATTTTGATCAAAGTCCATTTAAGCTAAAATTGGCCTAGGAAATTTGTAAATCAATCACTGGAAAATGAGCTCAAAGAATCGAGGCCGGAAATTTCAGCAACGATCGGCCAGCAGAACTTAGAGATTGCCACTGAAATAATGGATAGTCTCCAACAGATGTTCGAGCAGAGTACTCGCTCCGCGAGATAAGCAGCGCTGAAAGGAATTATGAACAGTAAAATGGGGAAGGGCACAAGAGTTCATGATCATGTCCTCAAAATGATGGACTATTTGAATGAGACTAAGATTCAAGGAGCACAAATCGATGATGACTCAAAGATTGACATGGTGCTAGAATCTCTGCCAGAAACATTCAAGGAGTTTAAGGTCAATTATAACATGAACAAAAGAAACATGACCTTAACTAAATTGATGAACGAACTCCATTCTGCTGAAGAGATCTATCGTGCTGAGAAATCTCTGGGAAGTATAAATATTGTTGAAAAAGGTTCTTCTTCTAGACCTAAGCCGAAAGGCAAAGGTAAGAAGAAAGCTGGGAAAAAAAGACCGTCTACCAAGCAAGATGGCAAGCCGAAAGGCAAATACTTCAAATGTGGACAGAAAGGCCACTGGAAAAAGGATTGCCCTAAGATTGTGAAATCAGGTATGGGAAATTTTTTTGTAATTGAGGCCTGTTTAGTTCAGAATCCTATTGACACTTGTGTGTTGGATTCAAGAGCAACTAATCATATTTGTAATTCACTTTATTGTTTTCAGGAAATCAGGAAAATAAGTGAAGGAAGCGTCAAGCTGCAGTTAAGGACAGGACAGTTCGTGTCAGCAGTGAAGACTAGATCTGTTTTATTATCTTTTAATAATGAGACTTTAGTTTTGAATAATTGTCTTTATGTTCCAGACATTAAGAGGAATTTAATTTAAGTAGCTTGTTTGTCAAAGCAATGGTACACTGTAAATTTTGGATCCTCTGTTTCTATTTTTCATAATAAGAGACTTATTTATTCTGGTACATTGGAAGATAATTTATATCATTTAAGTCCAATGATCCATTCTATGCATGACACAGTGATCAATAAGGATGAGCATACACATTTATCTAAGAAAAGAAATATTACTTCCAACCAATGTTACCTCTGGCATTTACGCTTGGCATATAAACCAAAATAGGATACAGAGAATGATCAAAGATGGGCTTTTGGGTCCATTAGAAAATGAATCATTGCTGTGAATCCTGTTTAGAAGGGAAAATGACCAAAAGGCCATTCTCGACCAAAGGAGTACGTGCAACAGTACCACTTCAATTGGTACATACAGATGTATGTGGAGCAATCAATGTACAAGCTCGAGGAGGTTATGAGTATTTCATCACTTTCACTGATGATTACTCAAGATACGATTATGTTTATCTGATGCGTCACAAGTCTGAAACTCTTGAGAAATTCAAAGAGTATAGGGCTGGGACAGAAAAGAATTTAGATAAGAACATAAAGATTCTTCGATCTGATTGAGGTGGTGAATTTCTCTCAGGAGATTTCAAAGAGTATCTGGTTGAAAATGGGATTATATCTTAGTTGACTGCCCTGGGAACACCACAACAAAATGGGGTAGTTGAAAGGAGAAATAGAACTCTTTTGGATATGATGAGATCTATGCTTAGTTATTCGTCATTACCAATCTCTTTTTGGGGACTAGCACTGGAAACTGCAGTTTACCTCTTGAACTTAGTTCCATCTAAGTTAGTGCTTAAAACCCCAATAGAATTATGGTCAGGTCGCAAACCAAGTTTACGACATGTTCGTATTTGGGGATCACCAGCACATGTGCTGAAACCAAAGGCAGACAAAATTGATTCACGTCCTGAGGTTTGTATGTTTGTAGGGTATCTCAAAGGAACAAGGGGAGGTTTATTTTATAGTCCTCAAGATAGGAAAGTGATCGTGAGCACACATTTCACTTCCCTCGATGAAGATTATATGAATAACTTCAAACCTAAGAGTAAGGTAATACTTGAAGAACTGTTAGGTGATCAGGTTGATGCTCAGCTTTCAATGCCTGTTACAGAACATGAAGAACAACAACAACCAAATGATCAACACATGATTATTGCTGAACAACCATCACTTTTAGAACCTCGTCGTAGTGGGAGGGTAACTAGGTTACCTGCGAGATACATGCTTTTGGGAGAAACCTATACGGCTATCTCAGATGAACATGTACAAGATCCCACTAGTTACAACGAAACTCTAATAAATAGAGATGTTGAATTTTAGAAAAAAGCCATGAATCAAGAAATGGAATCTATGTATTCCAATAAAGTCTGGGAACATGTAGAGGCACCAAATGGGGTAAAACCTATAGGGTGCAAGTGGATCTATAAGAGAAAAAGAGGAGTAGACGGAAGGGTGGAAACATTTAAAGCAAGATTAGTAGCCAAAGGGTTTACTTAGAAAGAGGGAATCGATTATGAGGAAACCTTTTCTCCGGTTGCTATGCTTAAATCCATCAGGATTCTGCTCTCCATTGCTGCAGTGCTAGATTATGAAATTTGGCAAATGGATGTCAATACTGCCTTTCTTAACGAGCATCTTGAAGAAAACATCTACATGTAGCAACCAGATGGATTTATACAAAAAAAGCCAAAAACACATGGTATGTAAGTTGCAGAGATCCATTTATAGATTGAAGCAAGCATCCCGGTCATGGAACATCAGATTTGATCAAGCGATTAAATCGTTTGGATTCATTCAGAACATTGATGAATCATGTGTGTACAAGAAAATTCAAGAAAAATATGTAGCCTTCCTAATTCTTTATGTAGACGATATTCTCCTAATTGGAAATGATATAGGAGTATTGACTACAATAAAGAGTTGGGTAGCAAAACAATTTGTTATGAAAGACCTGGGAGAGGCAAGTTATATTCTTGGTATCAAGTTACTACTAGACCGGAAGAATAAAACTTTAGCCTTGTCTCAAGCGGTTTATATCGATAAGATATTGGCTAGATTTAGCATGGAAAATTCCAAGACTGGTTTATTACCATTCAGACATGGAATTACATTCTCTAAGGATCAATCACCTAAAACATCTGAAGAGATAGAGAGAATGAGACGAGTTCCCTATGCAGAAGCTATGGGAAGTCTCATGTATGCCATGCTTTGCACTAGGCCAGACATTTGTTTTGCGGTAGGGATGGTTAGTAGATATCAATCTAATCCTGGACCTGAACATTGGACTACGGTCAAGCATATAATGAAGTATCTAAAAAGAACTAAAAATTATATGCTTGTGTATTCTGATGATGAACTCATTCCAGTGGGTTATACTAATTCTGACTTTATGTCAAATAGGGATTCCAGAAAATCAACTTCCGACTATGTGTTTACATTGGGAAGTGGAGCTATTAGTTGGAGGAGTGTGAAACAATCTTGTATCGCAGACTCCACAACTGAAGCTGAATATGTAGCTGCATCCGAAACTGCAAAAGAAGCTGTATGGCTCTGCAAGTTCCTAGAAGATCTTGAGGTGGTACCTGCTACAATTGCACCCCTTAAACTATTTTGCGATAATAGTGGTGCGGTAGCTCAATCTAAGGAACCAAGGAACCACAAGAAACAAAAACATATTGAGAGGAAGTATTATCTTATAAGGGATATAGTGCAGAGAGGTAATGTGGAGGTTACTCAGATTGCGTCACAACAAAACTTGGCAGATCCTTTTACAAAGGCCATACCCGGGAAACCTTTTAACTTGCACTTAGAATCCATGGGCATGCGTGAGATGCCAAATATGCTTTGAGAGCTAGTGGGAGATTGTTGGGAAAATATGCTCTTTAAAAGCATATGTGTTTATTTAATTGTAATAAATATTTTTTTTTGATTAATAAAATTCATGAGGTATTTTATTCAAATATCTTAATTGCATTAATATTTTGATTAAAGTCCATTTAATCATATTATATGTATTTATGTGATCACCATGTGGATTCACAGAAGACATAAATACAAGTTATCTTATGATTAAATAAATTTAGTTCGCAGTTGATAAATAAAGTTGGGCACTTTATTTAGGTATAGACTGTAATAAATTCATTGAATGATTTGTTTTAATCATGTATGAATTTATTGATGTAGTACAACTACATTGAACAAGATCACATACGAGATTTAATTAACTTTGTAATAACTGTCAGACTTATTAAATCTCATAGGCATTGATTTTACTGTAATCTTAATCTTGAGTTAATTATGATTTCATGATTGTAATTGTTATTCCATTTGAGTTACCAATGGGCACGACACATTCTTATGGTTAAGATTACCCGGTATCTTGGTGGGAGCAATTATGAGTATTGGAGTTATGGATTAACAATATACAATTTGTACAACACATCTCTTGATGAGTTTTCGACACTTGATCATAGAATTCTCTGGCCAGAGTGTGTCAACATATTTAGTATGTATGTGGTACAAAGGATTGTGCAGTAAAGAAATCAATGTGGCTTGGGATGAATTATTATTCGAGCATACAATTATGGAAGTCAGTTCCAATCTTTTAGTGGAGTAGATTTGGAATTAAATAATTGGGCTAGTTTAATTACAAGCCTAATTATTGTAGCCACTAATGTATGTTCCCAAATGATCCTCGGGTTAGCTCATTTAATTGACTGCACCACTATTGGATTAATAAGTAAGATAACTAGCTATTTTGGTCAAAAGCCTAAATATATCATTTAGTGGGAGGCTCCATTTAATTAGCTTGTGTGTAAGGGGCCTTATGTTATTTTACAAGGTGGGTCCCCTATAGAAAAAACAAGTAACGTGAGTTTTGACTTTGATTATTTGGAGCCTAAGATTTTCACTAAAGGGAGATATAAAAAGGCTTATTTTCTCTAAAGAAAAATATAGAGCAGCCACTTTATACAAATAAGAGAAAAAGATTTTTCTCTCTATTGTTGAGAGAAAAATTTTCTCGCGCTAGTTGCTTTGGTAGTGATAAAGGCGCCCACACGTCAAGTGCAGATCAAACATGAGTCATAACCTGGAAGATCATTGGTGACAGTTCGTGATCTAATAAGCGTGGTGGTGACGGATCGTGATCTGGGAGCTTAAATCACTTCAGCGGAAAAATTTAAATATGATTTTCAAGGTACGATTTTTAGATTACAAATTCTTATATATTATATGAGAGCGATATTAAAAAGGTTTTATAAAAAATTTAAAAAACCGATCTTTCCCCAACATTCCCTACCTTCTTTATTGCTCTCGGTTGTTAATTCATAATTATTTTCTTTGATTAATTTATTTTTTCTTTAAGTGAATGGTTTTCTTATCTAATGATCTAACAAGATGCACCTTTCATATTTCATAATTTTAGTAACATGTGAAAACCATACTTCAAACCAGCTGCAAAATTGGTTCTATCTTCTGTAAAATGTGGACGTATCTCTTTGCTTGCACTTTTCTTAAGATTATCAATTGACTGACACATTTGATCTCGCTTAAAAGCATATCACTTAAAAACTTATCTTAATATTATTGTTATTAAGTGTTGATTCTTCATTTTATTACTCTCTCTAGAGTGTTTAACTCATTTTCTTTATATAGAGTTGCTATCCAAATCCTTGTATACCTAGTTGAACTTGTTCTCCTTTTAAAATTCGGTTTTTGAGCCAAGGAAATAGCCCTATATGTTAAAATAACTCCAAAATCTATTTTTATTGTGGGCCAATTTGGAAATCCAACCAACCCTTCGAGAATAAATCTTTTATGGCCCAAATATGATCCTCAATCTTAATACATATCTAATATAGCTCAATAAAATGGATAAAATTCATCCCAGAAGTAATCAAAATCCATGAAGTCACAATTTAGCTATTCTTCACACCAATTTATAACTTTTCTAGTCGTGTTTGTTTTATTAGCTTAAAAGTTCCTATAAAAGATTAATAAAGATTCAAGAAGTTTATGAAAAATATTAAATAATTGCAAAAAAAATTAAAAACTAATGTGAAATTAAGCACTTATCATTATTCAATCAAGGTCAAATCAAAATCGTATCTTATAGCTTTACAAAATCACTATATTTTCTTATTGTACTACCTCTATACTTCATACAAATTCCTATTATGCACACCATATTTTTATAAATTAATAAATTATCAATTTATTGATAAGTCATTAATTATTAATTTATTGCTCTATTAATATTTGCTAAATTAATAAATTTTAATATTCCCAAGACAATTAATTTATCGAGATTATTTTGCCACTTTTGAATATTATGATATATCTTGATAAATTCACAATTTTGGATTTAAGAAAACTAATTTAAATCTAAATATAGAGCCTTAAAAGAGTAAAAACTTCATTTATTCAATTATTTTTGTAATGCCATCAAGGAGATTTTATTTAACCATATTTTAACAATAATTTCTTTTTTTAAAAAAAAAACAGTAGTTGGTGTAAGTAGGTGAGTTTATTCAAATAAACCCCAAGGAAAAAGTAATTAAATAAAGAATATTTTCTTCATTAAATAAATTGTAGGAAGAACCATGTCAAAAATAAAACAAAGGATTATTTTCTTTTTACTGCTTAAATTATTGTGAATAACAAACAGATGCAACAACTATTGGACCCTAATATTTTACTACTAAAAAAGTTATAAAATTTTATATTTTATTACTTTTTGCTGGTTGACCATTAATTGACATATAAAATACTAATTTTAACCTTAAGGAAAAATCTATTAATTATCAATTAAAGTGATTATTAATTAAATATTTATTATATTACTAAATAATTTTTTATTCAATTAGATAAATTTTAACTTAATTATTATTTTGAGGTGTCTGTGATTGTTTGTATGTATATCACATGTGTTTGTGTGTGTGTTCGTTTGTTAATTATTTATGATTTGTTAATTTTATTGATAATTAATAATTAATACTAAATTAATATTTAATTGAATAAAAAATTATGATAATGTATTATAATAAACCTTAGGTTAACATTTTTTTTATGTAAATGTAAATTTTTATTTAATTTTTTGGGCCTTTGATACAATGATGATAATTATTAGATTTTGTTAGAATTTATGAAATTTTTTCTTAAAATAAGGGTAAAATTGTATTTGAGAAATAAACTGCCGGTAAAACCAAAACATTGGTACACGTGTAACATAAAGAAGCCAGCGCCTGCAACGGTGCCTCTCGCGAGGCTCCAGCACTCTCAAGCTTGGAACCCTGAAGTCAAGAATTTACTCAGTCTTAACCCAAAAAAAGAAAAAAAAACAAAATTAAAATTTGCCGCCAATTTCCCACGCGCCGCCGCGTGCTAGTGTACGCGACATCGTATCGCCGATCATTATAAATCATCAAAGCCGGCGAGTATCCGTGCGGGACAAGGATTGTTGAATTTTTTGAAATTAAAAATCGAATCCACCTCTCCGTTGTTTTTGGTTATTCCCTTTTTTGCAAGGTAATTGAAATTTTTTTTCTTAAATTTATTATCTATAGTGTTAACGTTACATGGTTTATTTCATATTATGTTGCCAATATTTGCGAAAATGTTATTCGAAATTTACAAATACATGTTGAGAAAAGTTTTAAAAATATTTCTGACTTATTGCAAGATATGAGTGGAATCATGTTCAATAAACATGTGAATTTTAGATGATTAATTATCAGCAAATAGCTTTCTGTTGTAACATTCTGTTATGGCTACCGAAAGTAAGAACCCAGAAAATCCATCATAGGCCTAGAAGTTGTGTGTGTGTGTTTTATTTTATTTTATTTTGATGAATTGTTTTAATTTGCATTCAAAGGAGTTGCTGTGTTGTTGCCTGGTTTGTTCTTTTACATTTGGCAAGACATGATTGGCTCTGTGCTCTCACAAAAGCCCTCTTTATGATATCAGTAGCCCTTAGCCCGTGCTTTAATCTTAGCATTGACAATACTTGTCAGCAGTTACCAGCAATGAAGCATTTAAATCCAAGAATTTTCTATTTTGACAATACTATACAATTCTGACTGAAGCGAAACAAAATATGATTGATAGATAGTTTTGAGGAAAAAGTAACAGAATGAGCAGTACATCACCAGCAAATTCATCAATATCAACAACACCATTAGTTGGAGGAGGAAGTAGCAGCAACAACACTGCTACCGATGAATTTCATTTTCCTTCTGATCTCATCTCCATTCAAGACCGCAAGGATGAAGCTTTGCAAGGTTGTGAAACTTTTTATTTTTAGCATCTCTGAGTTATCTTTGTTTGCTCTTTTAATTAATGTAAAGCCAAGGTTTCTCACATTGTCTTTTTGGGTTTGGGCTTACCGAATATCTATGAGGGTTTCAGAAGCTTTTCCTTAGTATTTGTGATATTTCTATAGTAATGGAAGTTAATATCATGTCTTGGATGTCTCAGTATTTTTTGCTTTGCAGTTCTGAGATCTGATTTGATGGCTGCTTTGAATAAGGAAGTTAAATCATTGGATGAAGATAATTGGATGTTTGAAGGACCTCGGTCCCATATCCACCTTATATCAACAGCAGGTTTTTCTCAATCCACCTCTTTATTTTGTTGTTGTGAAGGTTATGGTTGTATTTTTTTGCTTAGCTTATGTATATTATTATAAGCCTATATAAAAGGAGAAATGTGTTGTTCCACGACATAATCTTTCTATGGATTGAATCTAAGGTTTGAAATTGGCCATTTGATGTGAGCCTTGGTATGCACTATAGTAGTATTCTACATGTTGTTAATGTGGTAGATTAGAGAATTTACTATCAGATTGTAGCGAGGTGATTGATGAGGTATTTGTGTGATACTTAAAATTATGGGATTGTTTTATCAGAGAATTAGTGCTTCAAATTCACATATTTCTTGCTATGTAGATTCAGTGGTCTGCCACAAATTTATGTACGCTAGTGGGGTGTTTCCGTGTTTGAATAGTTCGAGGTTTATATTATAGCCCGTCTACTTTTGCAGAGTAAATGGCAGTGACAAAACTGATGGAGGACAAGTTATTGTTTTGAGGATTAGTTGATCATTCTAAGATCTTGCAAGAGCATATGACAATATTATGTCAGAGTGCTATTTATTTTTGTTTTGTCAGAGGATTATCAATGATAAAAATGTTCTATGGCCAAAGAAGATTGAAATATTCTTCAATTGTCTTATGGTAATATATTTCATTCAAGTTCTAGAATTACTGACTTGATGGGGCCTACCAACAACATCTAGAGGGCTTAGTGATGATATTTAGAATTGTTCGGAAATAATCGTGTGAGCCCAAATCTAACCAAAATAGAGAGTATTTTTGTTTTGGCTTGTGCATGGAAATTATAATATTGTGGGAGAAATTGTTTTTTTTTCCCCCTCCCTCCTAAGCTTATGTGCACGAGGTTTTATCCCCTCTTGTTTGTGCAAATTATGATGAGACTTTGTTATGTGGAGGGTGAAAAATGTGTTTCTATTGTCTAAAAAATATTTAGGGATCAAATGAAGTTTGAGATTGGGTTGTTTATGCATGGGGGTGCGAGGTCATTGTGACAGTGTTGAAAGATATTATGATTCTTTCTTCCTTGTCTTGTTCTAAAGAGTGGAACCAATCACCTTGCCGTAGATTTAAGAACATCACTAAAAAGACTTCTAATTTTCCTTTTAAACTATTTATTTCTTTACTTATGTGGCAAATGGATGTGTGAAAAAGTAAGTCCCCTCCCAAAAGACTCTTCAAATAAAAATAATTTTCTATTAGTTTAGTCAAATTTTTTTCTTCACCAAAATAATAACAATTATATATTTCTCCCCTTTATAAGAAATGGATAAAGATAAAAAAATAGTACGATAATTAAAATTAAAGGGCTCCAAAGGGCTCTTCAAAATGAGAAAGTAATATTTTGATTTTAAAGAGCCCTTTTGGGGATGCTTTTAAGCTTATTGGTTGAACCTTTTAATTATATTTTTTGGGAAATTATCCACCGTCCACCCATTTTTTCTAACTTTTTAAAAAATACACAATTCTTTTTTTTTTTTTGTTAAAATCCACCTGAAGTTACATTTCTTTTTACTTTTCCACTTCTGTTTGGAGACCGTTAACAAAACTAACGGAATATTGTGTAAATGACTTTTTAACCCTCAAATGTAAAGATTTGTGTATTTTTGAAAAATGATGAAAAAATGGGTGGACGGTAGATAATTTCTTTTTTTTTTTTTCTGTCTTTTGTACGGTATTTGTTAGGACCCTGGTAGTTTATTTTAATTTCTTTCCTATTATGATTATTTTCTTATCGCAATTATGATTAGGGGTTCTATTAGATTAAAATTAGGATTGCATTGAACTATAATAAATAAGTGGTTGACATTATTTTTTGAGCAAGTAATAATAAAATTAATTCCAACCCCTGTTAATTCTTCTCTTTTCCCACTGAATTTTTAAATTCTTCATTTCTTCTCTCTTGAATTCTCTAATCAAAACCTTGGAACCCTAACATCTGGTATCAAAGCATATCTTTCCCAGCGACCAATTTACTTTTTCCGTTTATCTTGAAAATACAAAACAATTTTTTTTCCCCCCAAAATCCTTGTCACTGCAAATCTGAAAATTTGTCAAAATATTTGCCAATGTCGTGTGACCAACTCAGTTTGCTTTTGTGAGTCACCATTTGCAAGCCCAATCAATCGATCTAAACTTCTCATCAAAATTTGAAGTACTTGTGCAAAATTTTTTATCTCTATAGTGCTTGAACATTGTGTAGCTATCTCAAATTGATGAAAATTTTGCAGTCAACTGCTCATAGTAACACTCTAAGGTACTTCTGCAAGACATTCTTGAAGAATTGGGCCAGTTGTGCAAGGAAGCACAACCATCTCCTAGTCCACTTGAAGTTGGCATGTTAGAATGTTGGCACTCCCCAAAACAAGAGATAATCATTAGCCAGCATTGTTTCGGGGAGGAGGTAATTCATGTACTCATCAAGGATTCACACCTTCAATTCTAGCCCTCCACAACCCTGCACCAGACATGACATAGTCCACTAGCCCCTTCTTTATTGGGACCAATACTCTCTGCCTTAGCCAATAATATACCCTCTGCCTTACCTAAAACCTTATCACCAACTACGCATGCCGATAGACATTCTACAAACTGTGATGAGCAACTTAAGCCGGAGCATCATTGTAAACAACCTCAGCTATGGCTTTTAGCAGCTGATGTTCCCCTTATCATCAGTCCAATACTTCAGTGGTTTTCATTCTGCCTGGACACTATTTAGATTGGAAGCTGCCTGACAACTGTCTAAATTGGAAAATTTTGGTTATTGATCCTGGCTAGAAGGCTTGTGCGCAAGCGTGTTTCAAGGGGAATGTTAGGATCCTAGTAGTTTTTTTTTTCTTTCTTTGCTATTAGGATTATGTTTCCTATTGCAATTATTATTTAAGGTTCTAATAAGATTAGAATTAGGATCGTGTTGAGCTACTATAAATAGGTGGTTCTTATTCTGTTTTTTGAGCAAGTAATAATAAAGTAAATTTCAACCCCAGTGAATTCTTCACTTTCCCTTTGAATTCTAAAATTCTTCATCTCTTCTCTCTTAAATTCTCTAATCAAAACCCCAGAATCACAACAGTTTCCTTTTTAATTAATATTTTTCCATTGCATACTACGTGAGGGCATTATTTGATTCGTGCTAGGGAATTTTTTACTGTTTCTTCCTTCCACATTTTCGACATATTGTCTCGACTATGTTTAGTGCAACACTGTGAACTACTTTTTAAATCCATTTCATGTTAGAGCACGCTTTTTTCAAACATTGATGCCTTTCCAGAGTATTCTTTGTAATTAATAATTGTGTCTTCTTTTCAGGTAAAAGTTATAATGGTGTTAGGCAAAACCTTCTTTTATGTTGAATCTGCTGATTATTACATGTTGCTTTGCATAATGGTCAGTGAAGTGCTTCCAAGAAATGGAGCATCATTCATAAAGTAGCATGGTTATGGTGGTTCAGACTGTTGGTTTAATTGACTTAGGCCTGTAGAACCAACTAAAATCAGAGAGATATTCAAGAATATATTCCGTGAAAAAACAGAGGGAGGTAGGGTGGTTTAGAGAAGTCACTGTAGATGTTTTAAGCTCAGTATTTACAGCTGTAAAGGCTCGGAGTCGGAGAGAATACTCATAGCTTACTCTATGTAATGTAAAATAAGGGATACTTAATGTTCTTTTGTGTGAGCATTGTCAAAGGTTTTTAATATGCAAAACCAAGTAATCAGTATTTGGAATATACTGTATGCAAAACCAAGTATTTTTAAAATCAAAAGTCTTTTCCCAAATTATCATGCCTGGCTGAATTACCGGTACTAGCCTTCCTTGTTTCCCAAATTATCATGCCTGGCTGAATTACCGGTACTAGCCTTCCTTGTAAGTTAATCTACAGCCCTACTCAAAATTAGGGTGTTAAATTTCTTCTTCACCAGCTTTTTCAACAATGTGGGCTTATGTTTATTCCTTTGGGTGGCCTCGTGTTTTAGCTATATCAGGTCCCTTAATGTAAATAAATGTGATACATGATTTCTGGCATCTGAAGCTTGTCTTGTTGTTGATTACTGTTCCAACTCTTTATAATTCCCATATTTCATCGCTGCAACTTTTTATCTTCTAATCCTTCTGAACG
>NW_006262688.1:1989492-2014816 GCF_000493195.1 Citrus x clementina | reverse complement strand
ATTTCAGGTGGTTTTCTGAACAAGCAGTTGGAGACATCAAAGAGTCGGAACTTGGCCCCATCAAAATTTCTTTGATATATCCATTTCTTCTGTAAAACGGTTATTCGACTTGGTATCAGTGCTTATTCAATTGTAATTTTGATTTTGACCATTTTCAATTTCTTACAATGTTAACGGTTCTCATAAAAACAAAGTAATCAAGATGTTTGTTTCTTAAACTTAAGAATTTGTTGTCATAATCTTGATTTTGCGCTATGGTCTGCATGGCTAAAGCTGCTGTAAAATGAACTGGCCAGTAGAGAGATTCATGATGCGACCAAGAAATAAACGTACTACAAATTGCAGCTGTCTAAAGTTTTGATGTTTCGGGTCCCGTTTGGAATTGAGGTATGGAAAAAAAATTATAAATATCAAACAAAAGTTAATAATATATAATAAATATAAATTTTAAATAATAATTTTATCAAAATTATTAAGGATATAATAGATTTTCTATTATATAAATGAAAAATCATATCAACATAATTTACAAGTTATAGCAGTTAGTGTTTACTAAATACTTTAGTGTTGTAGTTTTTAAATTATAGCTACATAACCTCAATTTCAAACGCACTCTCAGTCTGGTTATGTAGTTTCTAAGTTGGTAAATTTTAAGTTCTCCAAACAACTTCTCATAAAGCTACAAGACTTCCATGATGTAGTTTCTGACATCTCCAGCCTCTCTCTGAAGCATATAGCACATATCAATGCCACCAAGTCCAGCTTCTCCACCAAACCTATCAAAGGATAATGACCCACCAAATACTCCAAAACCACAATTTCAAGCAGCCAAACATCACCTGGAAATCCATAATCCCTAGCCCATCTTTCAGAATCAACCCTTTTAGGAGAATCTATTGCATTTTGAAAATATCTGTTGAAATGGTTATCATATTGAAATTTTAAGTACAAATACTGTAAAAACATTAAGGGAAAAGGATACAGAGACCCCAACGTTTGAATAAGAGACATAAAATCCCTTAATGCTTCAAAAAAGACACTCAGACCCCCATTGGTTAACAGAAACCGTTTCTTTTAACAGAAATTATAATTTTAAAGTACAATTACCATTATACCCTTATAGCATATTAAAAAATAATTGTTCATTGTCCAATTTATCCCTATATTATTAATAAAATTACGAATATACCTTCATTACCCAATTTTTCCATTTAATTTTTTATCAAATTTTCTCTTCAAACTAAATAAATTTAATCCATTGCTCAAGAATAACAAAATAAAATTGATTCATTTATTCCATGCACATCTAAAACTTGATAAAGAAAAGAAATAACAAAAGTAATTAGCAAAAAATCTCCAATAAACCGGAAAAATTAAGAACTCTGTTCATCAAACAACCATAAACCAAAAAAAAAAAAATTCTCGTAATCATTTGTTTATATTCTTGCACATACATCACATATGCATCAAACATGCTAGAGAAGTTAATTTAGTAAAAAAAAATGAAAATTAAAGAGATAAAATAGGTTTTAAGAGAATTGAACCCTAGATTCCACAAGTAAGAGTAGCAATCAAACACGAGCACAAGCAGTAGCCAAACGCAAGCAGTTCCAACAGCCAAACGCGAGATTCCACAAGCAAGAGCAGCAACCAAACGCGAGCACAAGCAGCAACCAAACGCGAGCACAAGCAGCAGCCAAACGCGAGCAGTTCCAGCAGCTTCCTCGATCGCGAGTGTTGAGTGTTAGAAAATCTATATTTATAAAGGAGAAAATCATCATTTTACATTTCAAGTTTTACTAACACCCTTACTTTTATGTATTTAAGCTTCTTGTGATTTAATTACGTGTGTTTTATTTTAATTAAGTATTTTATATATTTTAAGGGTATTATGGTCATTTCACAATGAACGAGAGATCAGACGGCAAAACGAACATCACTTTTGAACTCAGGACGGTTGAAAACTTTAGGAGGAGCATAAAAGGAAAAATGGCACTGTTCACATGTATGGTACTATTCACATGTATGGTACTGTCTACGTTACTGTTCACGACACTGCTCACATAGACGGATCGATGACGTGTCATTGATTGATGAGGTGTCACAATCCTGTTGGACTAAAATTCTTATGTACTGTTGATCGATGACGTGGCAGCATATCAGTGGACCAAAAATCTCGTGTACGGTACATGCATTACACAGGATTATTTTCAACCAAACCGCGTCACTGTTCAAGCCGGGTCAAACCGTGTTACTGTTCAAACCGCGTGGTCAAACCACGTACTGTTGACTGATGACGTGGCGTATTCCTGAGCGTCCAAACTGTTTTTAATCTGATGGCTATGATTTACTCAATGTATCTATAAAAAGGGGGCCTCCCCCCCTAATTTGGCATCTCTGAATTCATTTTTGGACTCCATTTTCTATAATTCCTTCTCCATCTTGTATTTTCTAAGTATTTTAATAAATTTCCTTTTTACCTCTAATTCAATTATGAGTAACTAATTTTCTTTCAAGCTTGGGTTGAAGGTGAAGTCTCAACATGTGTCATGAGCTTTATTTGGTAAATTTATTTTCTCTTCCCCTCTAGTTTTTGTGGATGTTTTAACTTCTCGTCGACAAATAATAATAATCTTGTCTAGATACCGTCTTGGTTTCACTGGCTCTCTAGTACAAAGTTATTATTATTTGGCACGATAAGCCTTTAGCACCATATTGATTAGAGTGTGGTTCATGAGGTGTAGATTCCCCCCTCATGATTTAATTGGCATTAATAAAGAATATTTAGCCCATGGTGCATGTTGATGCGGATCCAGATACCCAAGCGCTTCATTTCAATATATTTCTCTTCAATTTATTCTCGCCATTTCAATTCTAATTTTAGGATAATCTAAGTCACTTTCACCACAAATCCAACCACCCTCATATAAAATTAATTCTACATATAATTAAAATTTACCTCCTCGTGGGATCAACACTCGTCACCATTAATCTATTCTACAATAGATTTGTGCACTTGCGAGTTCAATAAAATTTGCACAACAAGTTTTTGGCATTGTTGCCGGGGAGGTAAGTTATTGTAATTCGTAAAATTAATTTTTGTAAATAAGTTCTTTTATTTGTTTTCTTGTATTTTTTTATTATTAAAAAAAAGAAAAAGAAAAAAAAGTGAATCTGCATTTAGAGGTAATAATTTCTTTTCTTTATCTATTCTTTATAATTCTGCAATTTAATTTTTAAGTTATTTTTCTTTGTAATTTTTTTTTATTTTATTAATTTATTTTTAGTTAATTTATTTCACAAATTTTTTTAAGTGTGTTTTTTTTATAGAAATGTTGTAACAGCGTGATAAGGTTAGTACCGTAATTTCTCCTTCTTGTTTATTTTTATTAATTTTGTTCTCATTTTTTTGTATTCATTGCATGCAAGGTCGAAGGTCATTATTATATAATCTTGAACCTATAGACCTTGAATTAGAAAAAATATTGCGCACACACAAACACATTAAAGATAAAATTGAAATGGATTTGCAACAACAAGCACCACTAGAGAGGCCATTTAAGGACTATTTTAGTCCCTTAGCTAATTTGAGCACATCATGCATAAGAGACCCAAATGTAGCTGCTAGGAGTTTTGAACTAAAATCTAGTGTGCTAAATTGTCTCCTAACATTCTATGGCCTAGAAAATGATGACCCATATAATCATTTGAATGATTTTCATGCTGTTTGTCAAACATTTAGATATGAGAATTTTTCAGATGATGATGTTAAACTTAGACTATTCCCATTTTCTTTAAAGGATAGAGCTCGTTCATGGTTAAATACTTTGCTTGCAAATAGCATTGCATCATGGGAACAAATGGTAACTAAATTTTTGAATAAATATTTCCCTGTGCATAAAACCAATGCTACTTGCAGGGAAATTTCAGAGTTTACCCAGAGAGAAGACGAGCAGTTTTTCGAAACATGGGAGTGATTCAATGGGCTACTCTTGAAGTGTCCATATCATGGGTACGAGAAATGACACCAATGCTAATACTTTTTGGAGGGATTATTGCCGAATGTGTAAGAATGACTAATGGCAACAAGTGGAGGAGAGCTAATGTCAAAAAGTGCATCAGAGATTTGGGAATTCTTTCAACAATAAGCTGATAATTCCCAACAACGGAGTCGGTCACTCAGGAACACTAAAAGAATTAAAGGAGTGAATGAGGTTCACATTGGCAAGTCAACTTCGGGAATCAAAGAAGTAAAAGAGATGGTTGAAGGTCTCGCTCGACAAATAGCATCGTTATCGACTGCTAAATCAATAGAACCACATGACCCTGACTCATATCCAGATCAAGCCAATGCCATAGGTGTAATGAGAAAACCATCAAATTACAACCCATACTCCAACACATATAACCCTGGATGGAGAGACCACCTCAATTTTTCATGGTCTCAAGGATTCCAATAGAATGGACCAGCAGCTCCAGCTCCACCAATGCAACCAATTACTCAAGCCTCCCAGCCACCATTTAGACCATACAATCAGAACCAGAACTACTCTCAACCCATACCATGGGAGGATGTGTTGTGCAAATTTTATTGAACTCGTAAGCGCACAAATCTATTGTAGAATAGACTAATGGTGACGAGTGTCGATCCCACGAGGAGGTGGATTTTAATTATGTGTAGAATTAATTTTGTAAATGGGTGGTTGGATTTGTGGTGAAAATGATTTGGATTATCCTAAAATTGGAATTGAAATGGTGAGAATAAATTGAAGAGAAATTTATTGAGATGACGTACTTGGGTATCTGGATCCGTATCAACATGCATCATGGGCTAAATAATCCTTATTAATGCCAATTAAATCATGAGAGGGGAATCCACACCTCATGAACCACGCTCTAATCAATATGGTGCTAAGGGCTTATCATGCCAAATAATAATAACCTTGTACTAGAGGGCCGGTGAAACCAAGGCAGTACTAGACAAGATTAGTATTATTTGTCGACGAGAAGTCAAAACATCCACAAAAATTATAGGGGAAGATAAAGTAAATTTACCAAATAAAGCCCATGACACATGTTGAGACTTCACCTTCAACCCAAGCTTGAAAGAAAATTAGCTATTCATAATTGAATTAGGGGAAAAATATGAATTTATTAAAATACATAAAAACTACAAGATAGAAAAGGAATTACAAAAAATGGATCCTAAAAATGGATTCAGAGATATCAAATTAGGGGGGGAGGCCCTCTTTTTATAGATACATGGAGTAAATCATGGCCATCAGATTAAAAACAGTCTGGACACTCAGGATTGCGCCACGCCATCAGTCAACAGTACGCAGTTTGGCCACGCGGATGAACAGTAACACAGTTTGACCCGAGTTGAATAGTGACACGGTTTGGTTGAAAATAATCCTGTGTGATGCATGTATCGTACGCGAGATTTTTGGTCCACTGATATGCTGCCACATCACCATCAACAGTACATAAGAATTTTAGTCTAATAGGATCGTGACACCTCATCAGTCAATGCCACTTCATCGGTCAATGCCACGTCATCGATCCGTCTATGTGAACAGTGTCGTGAACAGTAACGTAGATAGTACTGTACACGTGAATAGTACCGTACATGTGAACAATGTCATTTTTTCTTTTATGTTCCTCCTAAGGTTTTTGACCGTCCTGAGTTCAAAAGTGATGTCCGTTTTGTCATCTGATCACTCGTTTATTGTGAAATGACTATGATGCCCTTAAAATACATGAAATACTTAATTAAAATAAAACACACGGAATTAAATCAAAAGAAAGTTAAATACATAAAAGTAAGGGTGTTAGTAAAACTTGAAGTGTAAAATGACGATTTTCTCCTTTATAAATATACATTTTCTAACACTCAACACACCCCTCAACCAGCTTATTGCTAGTCCCTAGCAAATAAAGCGAAAACAAAATTTAAATCCAAAATAATTTTTTTTTAACACTCATGTTTATTCAATTAGACTAATGATAGTAATCAAATAAAAGTATAAGCATTATCTCCAGTCTAAAGAAACATCACACCCACATCAACCATCCACATGAATCAGACCAGTAGACTTTGTCACAGCTACTTTCAAGAATGACATGTTAAACCCCAAAATCTCACTAGATATAGTGACACTCTCACAAAGAAATTATACCCAATAAAAATAGTCACTGCAATAAATGGTAATTGAGAGAAAATAATAAAGAAATGATATCACATGCTCTCACAAAGATGAAAGAAATATGCCCTCAGCTTAGAAATAATACGATTTCAAGTCAAACAAAAATGCTAGTCAACCCACTTTTTTTATCTTTTTTTTTAGGAAAATTATCATTCATATACCCTATATTTGCTCTGTTATCAAAAATACTACAACACTTTGAGGGTGTATCAATCGTCCACCCTTAGTTGACAAAATGTATCAGCCGACCACCAAACCGTTAGTTTCCGTTTGAAAGTTAACGGAGTTACAGTGAATTGACGATTTTACCCTTGAAAATTATCAATTGTATACCCTTAAATTCTCTTTTTATCACTTGTATACCCTTAAATTATCACTTGTATCATATGAAAAGACCAAATTACCCTTATGACGTCATCATACTTAAACGGCAACTAACGGTTTAGTGGTCAGCTGATACATTTTGTCAACTTAGGGTGGACGATTGATACACCTTCAAAGTGTTGTAGTATTTTTGATAATGGAGTAAACTAAGGGTATACAAATGATAATTTCCCTTTTTTTTATTATTATACATCACTACATCTTTTTAGCCCATATAATTAGCTTCTACTTCAGACTATAGTTCTCTAAAATCAAGAAGGACTTTTATTAGGACGTAACGTAGGCTAGGGACATGGTTAACAAAGAAGGGAAATAAGGAAAACAAAGTGTATGTTTGAGAAAAATGCAGAGGAATTTTTTTTTTTTTTTAGAAGTTACAAGGTAGATTTCACCTATTATTGTTATTATTTTTTTCTTCTTTTTTTTTGAAACAATTTTGTTTTGCTTTTGCTTGGCACAACGTCACTGAACAAAATAATTATTTATATTTTTCTCAAACATAAATAGGTGATGGAACTTATAAGACATCGGGTAATACTCCAAATCGGAGTGGGTCAAGATGATAAGTTTAACAAATAAAAGGCTTTTTTTTCTTTTTTTTTTAAAAGGCTCAAAATGGTTAACTATGGATATTTCACAAAAGGGATGACTAGAAAGGCTCAAACGGATCAAAAATGGTATTTCCATCGTCTTTTAGGGCTCTAAATAACCTTCCATATCTACTAGTTAGATGGACTTTCAAATGTAGCAACACATTTTTTTTTCTTTTTTTTTAATTTTACAAATTTTTTTAAGGGTTAACTCTAAAGAAATCTAGAGATCGTGTATACAATAATAAACCGCTAAGCTGTATAAAGAATGGGCAAAATGGTTACTCTCCAAGAAAAATGATAGGCTCAAAAACTCACTTGACATTTATTTATGACATGTTCATTCCTTCAAGCAACTCATATTTGTCTCCGACATCAACATGTAAAATAGCAAACATAGCATAACATCACTTAAGACCAAAGATAATACAAATACTAAAATTTTAAATTAATCATGTCATCCAATGTTAAAACAAATCACACAATTTTTTTTTTCAAACAACATCCTACCCCCCAACCTATTCTAAATGTGAAAGGAAAATATGCATCCAGAAATGTGAAAATGATGCAGAAAAACTAATTAGAAAAGTTACACTTAAAAAGAAAACTGTTTTTTTTTTAACTAAGAAGATGCGTTTCTAGAGGCACTACACTCCATATTCAGCTATCTTCGACTCAAATATTTAAAAATGTATATTTATAAAGGAGAAATTAAAAAAGAAGAAGAAAAATGAACATCAAAACTTAATAAAGAAAAAGAAAATGTCTGAATTTTTTGATTTTTTTTTAATTTTTTTTAATTTTTTTTGTAAACGATGAAGATGCGTTTTTAGAGTCACTACACTCCATATTCAGCCATCTTCAATACAAAAAGTTAGCAACAGTTAGTTTCTACAACAAAAAATTAGTAAAAACTTAACCAAGATTCCACAATTGTCGACTATTCCCTCCCCCCACCAGAACGAAACATTGTCCCCAATGTTTGAAAGGAAAGAAATAGAGTTTAGAAGACATCACCTGGGTGGTACAACACAGAAGAAAATATTTACAAGCGGAGAGTTAAATCTAATTTGTACTTCTTACTGCGGCTACTGTTACCATCATTATTTGGACACTCCAACACAAAGGTCCAGGGGTCTGCTCTGGTCTATAAGCTTGTAACAGATCAAGTAGCTCATTAGCAGTGTGAGCATAAATAAAAAGCTTTTTGGCATTGGAAGGAACAAAATAGTTTTTTATTGCATGGTTAAGAAATGCGATGAAGCCATCATAAAAGTTATTAACATTTTACAAACCGATGGGTTTCTGGTGAATGTACAGATGGGCCCAGGATGCTAGTGTGATAAGTGCCTCTAGTGTTGCAAGATCTCTTGGAAGGAAAATAAAAGCATCAGCATGATTAAGCATTTCAGTATGGAATGAACTTATAATCATGGAATCGACTCGATCATTAGATTATAGATTATAAGTTCATAACCCTAGCCCATTCCCATTTTGAGATCTACTAATTCCTTGATTCCAGTTAGTAAGAGGGATCTTGAACTAAGAAATCGATTCTAGAAACTGGCTAGAAGCTAAAAAAGGGTATCCTGAGCAATTGCAATAATCGGGTTCATTGATATTCCTAGTATAGTAGATGCTATCACACATACAATCATACTCAATTCAATGGAATTGTTTGATCTTAAAGGGGATCGAATTGATTATAGAAACATGACTTTAATTAGTCGATTTCTTAGTGAACAAGGAAAAATATTATCTAGACGGGTGAATAGATTGACCTTAAAAGAACAACGATTAATTACTATTGCTATAAAACAAGCTCGTATTTTATCTTCGTTACTTCTTTCTTGTATACCTGAGACAACTAACTCTTCTCCAGTCGGTGAGTCAGACAAACTGCCCAAAGGTTTTAGGACTCTTGGGATGATGCCTAACACTTGGCTTCCTCTGACAAAAGCAGCTTCTGAGACCAATTTTGATAACCCTCGGTTACCTCCTCCATACACCAAGTGTAATTTTCTCTCTGCTATGCTTTGA
The DNA here is from genome assembly GCF_000493195.1 of Citrus x clementina. Lineage (NCBI taxonomy): Eukaryota > Viridiplantae > Streptophyta > Magnoliopsida > Sapindales > Rutaceae > Citrus > Citrus x clementina. Next base: position 2,005,596 of record NW_006262688.1, on the reverse strand, counting down.
CCAAATCTATGGCTGCCTCAACGAACTCTTTATGTTTGCCATAGTTAAATTCAGAAAGTACATAAATGTTCTTGAATTGTCTATTGGGAGTAGCTGCTATTGGAATATTTCTCAAAAACAATTTGTGAGTGCTTAACAAAAAGTCATATTTAAGAATCTTGGTGACAGTAGGTCACAACTGTGTATGAGGTGGCATGTCATTGTCAAATAACGCATAAAGCATATGGCTCGCGAGTAAAAAAGAAAACAATAAAAAGAAAAAGAAACAATGGTCAAATAAAATTATTAATGACAATAATGGAAAAGATAAAACAACAGTGAAATAAAATAATAGTGAAGTAAAAGGATATTTACAGGTAGTTGAGACTGTGGCTCACATCTTCCTCTGGTTTTACGTCCAGAAACGGCTTGAACGCCCTCTATGGGTCGAGGATAGGCTTCCCATCCAGTTTTCTTATAAACTGGCAAACAGGATCGTTTATAGTCAGATTCTCGAGACTATATCATGTATGCTCTTTCTGGAATAATGGCCATAACTGGAGAATCGCTCCTTGCACATATCCACTGGGATGCGTTTCAAGAGATAGAAGGATATCATCCAATGATTCCTTATTCAAGTCATCCCTAATGAATTGAATCTTATCTTCCCTATTATCAAACACCATTCCTAAAGAACATGGGTTTTTATCGCAACTCATTCTGGCACACTTATGACAAGCAATAGAAATTCTTCGAGCTCGTCGTTTTCTTGCATAATTTTCTTTACCACAACCAGGCATGTATGCAATAAAGTTTGGAGGTAACTCACCTGCCAATCGTACTTTAGCCTCGATTAACCAACGGATGTCAGCAGGTATGTTATTCCTCATGAGCAATCGCATGCGTTCGGACCGGGCTTTATAGATTGTAAGGAGGGCATTCTGAGGAAGTGAAGGGAATCGCTTGTGAAGCTTCGCTAGAATCTCGTTTATATCCATACCTTCGCCTCAGAATATTAGTTATTATGGGAAAACTGAAGTAACTGACTTGATTGTCACAGAGTACCGTTATCCGCCACTTCACCAGAGTAACAAACTAAAGCACACAAACAGAAAAACAAATTAAAACACACAAAGAAAATTAAAATTGTCCTGTTATTGAATTTACCTCAAGCTCCAACTGGATGTTGTAAACACTTCTCTCAAAGTCTCTGAGTTGGCTTTCTAAACCCTCAACATAGGATACTAACTCTGGTGGTTGCAGAGCCCAAATACGATGTGTTTTACAAAATTGAATCTGCCTTTTGAGATGAGTTTTGACACGTTGAAGTGGTTTAAGAATATTTAGGAGGAACGGTCTAAGTATGGTACTTATGATTAATAATGATAAGAGAAAACTTAATGATAAAACAAACACACTTATGGAAAAATAATTTTAATTAGCAAAAGAATAATAAAAAGAAAGAAAGAAAAATCAAACCACCGAAAAGAAAAAAATCAATTCAACTCTGGTGTGTCACTCAAATTTATTTCGGTGTCTTCTTCATGTAGTTGGTACTCTAGATATGGCTTTAATCTTTGACCATTAACTTTAAATGTGACACCGTTCTTTGGGTCCTTAATTTCAATTGCCCCATGTGAAAAAACGGTATGAACAATAAAGGGACCAGACCATCGAGAGCGTAACTTACCTGGGAATAGGTGCAAGCGAGAATTGAACAAAAGCACTTTCTGACCTGGAGTGAAAGATTTTCTCATAATTTGCTTGTCATAGAAGACTTTCATTCGTTGCTTGTAAATCTTGACATTTTCGTATGCATCATTGCGAATTTCTTTAAGTTCTCCCAGCTGTAATCTTCTTTCTGAGCTGGCTTGCTGCATGTCAAAGTTGAATTTCTTGATAGCCCAATATGCACGATGCTTGAGTTCCACAGGTAGGTGGCAAGCTTTTCCATACACTAGCGTGTAGGGTGACATCCCAATCGGGGTCTTGAAAGCCGTTCTATATGCCCATAATGCATCATCAAGTCTTAATGACCAATCTTTTCTATTCGGCCTCACCGTTTTTTCTAATATGTGCTTTATTTCTCGATTGGAGATCTCAACTTGGCCACTGGTTTGCGGATGATATGGGGTCGCCACTTTGTGAGTGATTGAATACTTTGTCAAAAGAGCTTTGAATGCTTTTTTACAAAAGTGGGCACCACCATCATTGATTATCACTCGAGGGAATCCAAAGCGTGAAACAATGTTGCTTTTCAAAAATCCTATCACCACCTTGTGATCATTGGTTCTACATGGAATTGCTTCTACCCATTTTGATGCGTAGTCAACAGCAACCAATATGTATTGATGGCCAAAAGAAGGGGGAAAGGGTCCTATGAAGTCGATACCCCATACGTAAAAAATCTCAATCACTAAAATTGGATTTAGTGGCATCATTTTCCTTCGTGTAATGCTCCCCATTCGTTGACACCTATTACATGAAGAACAAAAAGTGTAAGTGTCTCGAAATATAGTTGGCCAATAGAAACCACATTGTAAAACTTTAGTAGCTGTTTTCTTAGCACTGAAATGGCCTCCACAAGCTTGTTCATGACAGAATGAAATGATATTCTGAATTTCACTTTCTGGGACACATCGCCTAACAATTTGATCTGCAAAATACTTGAACAAATACGGGTCATCCCAAAAGAAATTCTTTATTTCTGCAAAGAATTTAGTCTTGTCTTGCTTGGTCAAATGCTCTGGAAGTTGACCTGTAATAAGATAATTAACAATATCAGCATACCATGGTAATACTTCCACACTCATCAATTGTTCATCTGGCAATGACTCATTCAATGGTAATGATTCCATAATTGTGTCAAAGTGGAGACGAGAGAGATGGTCAGCTACAACATTCTCTGTGCCTTTCTTATCTTTAAATTCCAAGTCGAACTCCTGCAAAAGTAACACCCAACGAATTAGTCTAGCTTTTGCATCTTTCTTTGTGAGAAGATATTTAAGAGCAGCATGATCTGTGAACACAATTATTTTACAACCAATGAGATAAGATCGAAATTTTTCCAATGCAAACACTACTGCTAGCATTTCTTTTTCAGTAGTTGAATAGTTCAACTGTGCATCATTCAATGTCATACTAGCATAGTAAATAACATGGGGAATTCAATCAACTCTTTGTCCTAATACTGCTCCTACTGTATAATCAGATGCATCACACATGAGTTCAAATAGTAAGCTCCAATTTGGGGGCTGAATGATGAGTGATGATGTCAACAATTGCTTTAATTTTTCAAAAGCCATAAGACATGAATCATTAAAGATAAAAGGTACATCCTTAGCAAGTAGATTGCATAAGGGTCTAGAAACTTTGCTAAAATCTTTAATGAAACGTCTATAAAAACCAGCATGCCCAAGGAAAGATCTTACTTTTTTGACTGTTTTAGGTGGAGGAAGATTAGAAATGAGATCCACCTTGGCTTTGTCAACCTCAATACCTTTGCTTGAAATGATGTGACCAAGAACAATACCTTGTTTTACCATAAAATGACACTTCTCCCCATTTAAGACTAAGTTCTTCTTGACACATCTCTGCATAACTAGTGTTAGATGATGTAAACATTGGTCAAACGAGTCACCAAAGACAGAAAAATCATTCATAAAGACTTCAAGGAATTGTTCAACCATATCAGAAAAAATGCTCAACATGCATCGTTGAAATGTAGTAGGTGCATTACATAATCCAAATGGCATCCTCCTATATGCAAAAGTGCCAAAAGGGCAAGTGAAAGTGGTTTTCTCTTGATCTTTTGGTGCTATGAGAATTTGATTATATCCTGAGTAGCCATCTAGAAAGCAATAAAATTCATGGCCTGCTAATCTATCAAGCATTTGATCAATAAATAGTAAAGGAAAATGGTCTTTACGTGTGACAGAATTCAATTTTCTATAATCAATACATACACGCCATCTTGTAGTTACTCTAGTTGGTATCAATTCATTATCAGCATTTGTAACTACTGTGACTCCTGACTTTTTAGGGACAACTTGTACAGGACTGACCCATGAACTATCAGAAATTGGGTAAATGATACCTGTGTCTAATAGCTTAAGGACTTCAGTTCTAACAACTTCTTTCATATTAGGATTTAACTGACGTTGCATTTCCCTAGTAGATTTAGCATTTTCATCGAGGTGAATGTACTGCATGCAGTCTACTGGGTTTATACCTTTAATGTCTGCTATAGTCTATCCTAATGCTCCTTTGTGCTCTTTTAAAACATCCAACAACTTACCTTTTTGTTCGTTATTTAGGGATGATGAGATGATTACTGGTAGAGTACTTTCTTCTCCCAAAAATACATATTCCAAAGTGTTGGGTAATGGTTTGAGCTCGAGTTTCGGTGGTGATTCTGATGATGGGATGAGTTTCTTTTCCGATGGTGCTAGTTGTTCAACTCTTGACTTCCATTTATTAGTGTCCATGGATGGTGCTGAGTCAAGTAGGGCGTTGACCTCATCAACTGATCTGTCAATATCAAAATCCAAACCAAAGTGAGTTAAGCATGTTTGTAAAGGGTCATCATTAAGGTTTGAAAGAAAAGTGTCATCAACTAATGCTTCAATTAAATCTACATCAACAATTCTATCATCTGCATTGTGAGGTTGTTTGGCAATGTTGAAGATGTTCAGCTCCATAGTCATATTGCCAAAGGACAACTGCATATTTCCAGTCCTGCATTGAATGTGAGCATCCGCAGTTGCCAAGAAAGGTCGGCCTAGAATAATGGGGATGTGCTTCTTTGAATCCTGTATTGGTTGAATGTCAATTACAATGAAATCAACAGGAAAATAAAATTTATCTACCTGGATAAATTTTATCCTCCACAATACCACGAGGTATTTTTGTGGACCGATCTGCAAGCTGCAACACCACTGGAGTTAGGTGTAATTCTCCAAGTCCAAGTTTCAAAAATACTGAGTAAGGCAACAAATTTACACTAGCTTCTAAATCCAACAAAGCATTCTCAATTGTGTGGTTCCCTATACTACATGAGATAGTGGGGGAGCCTGGGTCTTTGCATTTTAGAGGAATTTTGTGTTGGAGTATAGAACTAACGTTTTATGTTAAAAAGGCCTTCTTTTGAACATTAATGTTTCTCTTTTTAGTACAAAAGGTCCTTAAGAAACTTGGCATAAGATGGAACTTGCTTTATAACATCAAGTAAAGGGATGTTAATACTTACCTGTTTGAAGATTTCAAGAATCTCACCTGTGGATTTTCCCTTCTTTCTTTTAGCTAACCTCTGAGGAAATGGAGCTTTGGGAACATATTCTCGCGGGTTGGTTTCTTCTTTCTCCTCTGATGGTGAATCCTCAACATTCACAGGTACAATTTGATTTTCTTTTGTCACCAGCATCTCCACTTTGTTGTCAACTTCTTTTTTTTTTCACAAGGTCATAACTGCTTTGCCCTCTCCATGCTGCTGTGGTGAACTGGTACTTGCTTCATGTACTCCTTTAGGATTAGGCACTGGTTGACTTGGAAATTTTCCTTTCTCAACAGTCATTGCCAAGGTTTGAACTAAAGAAGCAAGTTGTCTCACCATCTTCTCGAGGCTTGAAACTGATTGGGCTTGTGAGTTGAAGCCGCTCTCAACTCATTTCGTAGTCCATCAATGGTGCGGTTTTGTTGCTCAATCGTAGAGTAAGATTCTTGAGATTCTAGAATGAATCCTCCCATGGTCTGGGTTGAGAGTAGTTCTGGTTTTGATTGTATGGTCTAAATGGTGGCTGAGAGACTTGAGGAATTTGAGGAACTGGTTGTATTGGTGGAGCTGGAGCTGCTGGTCCATTCTGTTGGAATCCTTGAGACCATGAAAAATTTGGGTGGTCTCTCCATCCAGGGTTACATGTGTTGGAGTATGGGTTGTAATTAGATGGTTTTCTCATTACACCTATGACATTGGCCTGATCTGAGTATGAGTCATGGTCATGTAGCTCTGTTGATTTAGCAGTCGATAACGATGCTATTTGTCGAAAGAGACCTTCAATTATCGCTTTGACTTCTTTAATTTCTGAACTTGACTCGCCAATGTGAACCTCATTTACTCCCTTAATTCTTCTAGTATTCCTGAGTGATCGACTCCGTTGTTGGGAATTATCCGCTTGTCGCTGGAAGAATTCCCAAATCTCTAATGCACTTTTTGACATTAGCTCTCCTCCACTTGTTGCCATTAGCCATTCTTGCACATTCAGCAATAATCCCTCCAAAACCTATTGGCATTGGTGTCATTTCTCATACCCATGATGTGGACACTTCAAGAGTAGCCCATTAAATCACTCCCATGTTTCGAAAAACTGCTCGTCTTCTCTCTGGGTAAACTCTGAGATTTTCCTGCAAATAACATTGGTTTTATGTACTGGGAAATATTTATTCAAAAATTTAGTTACCATTTGTTCCCATGATGTAATGCTATTAGCAGGCAATGTATTAAGTCATGAACGAGCTCTATCCTTTAAAGAAAATGGGAATAGTCTAAGTTTTACATCATCATCTGAAAAATTCTCTTATTTAAATGTTTGACAAACAGCATGAAAATCATTCAAATGATTATATGAATCCTCATTTTCTAGGCCATAGAATGTTGGGAGACAATTTAGCACACTAGGTTTTAGTTCAAAACTCCTAGCAGCTACATTTGGGTATCTTATGCATGATGTGCTCAAATTAGATAAAGGACTAAAATAGTCCTTAAATGGCCTCTCCTGTGGTGCTTGTAAATCCATTCTAAATTTATTTTTAACGTGCTTGTGTGTGCAAAGTGTTTTTTCTAGTTCAAAGTCTATAGGTTCAAGATTAGGTAATAATGACCTACGACCATGCATGCAAAACAAATAAAATAAAAATAAAGATGGGAACAAAACAAATAAAAATAAAGAAGAGGGAGAAATTACGATACTAACCTTATTGTGATATTACAACCTTACTATAAAAACACACTAAAAAAAAATACGTGAAAATAAATTAACTAAAAATAAATTAATAAGATACACAAAAAAAATTTACAAAGAAAAATAAATTGAAAATTAAATTACAGAATTTTAAAGAAGAGAAAAAGAAAAGAAATACTAACCTTTAAATGTATATTCACCTTTTTTTTTCTTTTTTTTCTTTTTTTAAAAATACAAGAAAACAATTAAATAGAATTATTCACAAAAATTAATTCTATGAATTAAAATTACTTACCTCCCCAGCAACGGCGCCAAAAACTTGTTGTGCAAATTTTTTTGAACTCGCAAGTGCACGAATCTATTGTAGAATAGACTAATGGTGACGAGTGTCGATCGCACGAGGAGGCGGATTTTAATTGTGTGTAGAATTAATTTTGTAAATGGGTGGTTGGATTTGTAGTGAAAATGATTTGGATTATCCTAAAATTGGAATTGAAATGGCGAGAATAAATTCTAAAATTGGAATTGAAATGGCGAGAATAAATTCTAAAATTGGAATTGAAATGGCGAGAATAAATTGAAGAGAAATCTATTGAGATGACGTACTTGGGTATCTGTATCCGTATCAACATGCATCATGGGCTAAATAATCCTTATTAATGCCAATTAAATCATGAGGGGGGAATCCACACCTCATGAATCATGCTCTAATCAATATGGTGCTAAGGGCTTATCGTGCCAAATAATAATAACCTTGTACTAGGGGGCCGGTGAAACCAAGGCGGTACTAGACAATATTAGTATTATTTGTTGACGAGAAGTCAAAACATCCACAAAAATTATAGGGGAAGAGAAAGTAAATTTACCAAATAAAGCCCATGACACATGTTGAGACTTCACCTTCAACCCAAGCTTGAAAGAAAATTAGCTACCCATAATTAAATTAGGGGCAAAATAGGAATTTATTAAAATACATAGAAAATATAAGACGGAGAAGGAATTACAGAAAATGAATCCCAAAAATGGATTCAGAGATATCAAATTGGGGGGGGGGGGAGGCCCCCTTTTTATAGATACATGGAGTAAATCATGACCATCAGATTAAAAACAGTTTGGACGCTGAGGATTGAACAGTGACGCGGTTTGATTGAAAATAATCCTGTGTGATGTGTTGAGTGTTAGAAAATGCATATTTATAAAGGAGAAAACCGTCATTTTACATTTCAAGTCTTACTAACAACCCTTACTTTTATGTATTTAACCTTCTTGTGATTTAATTACATGTGTTTTATTTTAATTAAGTATTTTATGTATTTTAGGGGCATTATAGTCATTTCACAATAAAGGAGAGATCAGACGGCAAAACGGACATCACTTTTGAACTCAGGACGGTCGAAAACCTTAGGAGGAGCATAAAAGGAAAAATGGCACTATTCACATGTACGGTACTATTCACGTGTACGGTACTGTATACGTTACTGTTCACGACACTGTTCACATAGACGGATGATGACGTGGCATTGACCGATGATGTGGCATTGACTGATGAGGTGTCACGATCCTGTTGGACTAAAATTCTTATGTACTGTTGATGGTGACGTGGCAGCATATCAGTGGACGAAAAATCTCGCGTACGGTGCATGCATCACACAGGATTATTTTCAACCAAACCGCGTTACTGTTCATCCGGGTCAAACCGCGTTACAGTTCAAAGTCGGGTCAAACCGTGTTACTGTTCATCCGCGTGGTCAAACGTGGACTGTTGACTGATGACGTGGCGCAATCCTGAGCGTCCAAACTGTTTTTAATCCGATGGCCATGATTTACTCCATGTATCTATAAAAAGGGGGCCTCCCCCCCCTAATTTGATATCTCTGAATCCATTTTTGGGATCCATTTTCTGTAATTCCCTTTCCATCTTGTATTTTCTTCGTATTTTAATAAATTTCCATTTTGCCCCTAGTTCAATTATGAGTGGCTAATTTTCTTTCAAGCTTAGGTTGAAGGTGAAGTCTCAACATGTGTCATGGGCTTAATTTGGTAAATTTATTTTCTCTTCCCCTCTAGTTTTTGTGGATGTTTTGACTTCTCGTCGACAAATAATACTAATCTTGTCTAGTACCGCCTTGGTTTCACCGGCCCTCTAGTACAAGGTTATTATTATTTGGCACGATAAGCCCTTAGCACCATATTGATTAGAGCGTGGTTCATGAGGTGTGGATTCCCCCCTCATGATTTAATTGGCATTAATACATATTATTTAGCCCATGATGCATGTTGATACGGATCCAGATACCCAAGTACGTCATTTCAATAGAATTCTCTTCAATTTATTCTCACCATTTCAATACCAATTTTAGAATTTATTCTCGCCATTTTAATTTAAGTTTTAGCATATTCCAATCATTTCCACCACAAATCCAATCACCCATTCACAAAAATTAATTCTACACAATTAAAATCCACCTCCTCGTGGGATCGACACTCGTCACCATTAATCTATACTACAACAGATTCGTGCGCTTGCGAGTACATTAAAATTTGCACAACAAGTTTTTGGCGCCGTTGCCGGGGAGGTAAGTAATTTTAATTCATAGAATTAATTTTTGTGAATAATTTCTTTTATTTGTTTTCTTGTATTTTTTTTTATTATTAAAAAAAAAAGAAAAAAAAAAGTGAATCTACATTTAAAGGTTAGTATTTCTTTTCTTTTTCTCTTCTTTAAAATTTTGTAATTTAATTTTCCATTTATTTTTCTTTGTAATTTTTTTTGTTTATCTTATTAATTTAATTTTTAGTTAATTTCTTTCACGTATTTATTTTTGTGTATTTTTATAGAAAGGTTGTAATAGCGCAATAAGATTAGTATCGTAATTTCTCCCTCTTCTTTATTTTTATTTGTTTTGTTCCCATCTTTATTATTTGTTTTGTTTGCATCTTTATTTTTATTTCATTTATTTTGCATGCATGGTCGTAGGTCATTATTACCTAATCTTGAACCTATAGACCTTGAATTAGAAAAAACACTTCGCACACACAAACACGTTAAAAATAAAATGGATTTACAAGCACCACAGGAGAGGCCATTTAAGGACTATTTTAGTCCCTTAGCTAATTTGAGCACGTCATGCATAAGATATCCAAATGTAGCTGCTAGGAGCTTTGAACTAAAACCTAGTGTGCTAAATTGTCTCCCCACATTCTATGGCTTAGAAAATGAGGACCCATATAATCATCTGAATGATTTTCATGCCATTTGTCAAACATTTAAATATGAGAATTTTTCAGACGATGATGTTAAACTCAGATTATTCCCATTTTCTTTAAAAGATAGAGCTCGTTCATGGTTAAATACTTTACCTGCTAATAGCATTTCATCATGGGAACAAATGGTAACTAAATTTTTGAATAAATATTTCCCAGTGCATAAAACCAATGCTATTCGCAGGGAAATTTCAGAGTTCACACAAAGAGAGGACGAGCAGTTTTTCGAAACTTGGGAGCGATTCAATGGGCTACTCTTGAAGTGTCCACATCATGGGTACGAAAAATGGCACCAATGTCAATACTTTTTGGAGGGATTATTGCCGAATGTGCAAGAATGGCTAATGGCAACAAGTGGAGGAGAGCTAATGTCAAAAAGTGCATCAGAAATTTGGGAGTTTTTCCAGCGACAAGCGGACAATTCCCAACAACGGAGTCGATCACTCAGGAATACTAGAAGGATTAAAGGAGTGAATGAGGTTCACATTGGCGAGTCAACTTCGGGAATCAAAGAAGTCAAGGAGATGGTTGAAGGTCTTGCTCGACAAATAGCATCGTTATCGACTGCTAAATCAACAGAATCACATGACCCTGACTCATATCCAGATCAAGCCAATGCCATAGGTGTAATGAGAAAGCCATCTAATTACAACCCATACTCCAACACATATAACTCTGGATGGAGAGACCACCCCAATTTTTCATGGTCTCAAGGATTCCAACAGAATGGACCAGCAGCTCCAGCTCCACCAATGCAACAAATTCCTCAAAATCCTCAAGCCTCTCAGCCCCCATTTAGACCATTCAATCAAAACCAGAATTATTCTCAACCCAGACCATGGGAGGATGCATTCCAGAATTTCAGGAATGTTACTCACTCCACGATTGAGCAACAGAACCGCACCATTGATGGACTACGAAATGAGTTGAGAGCAGGCTTCAACTCACAAGCTCAATCTGTTTCAAGCCTCGAAAAGATGGTGGGACAACTTGCTTCTTCAGTTCAGACATTGGCAATGACTGTTGAGAAAGGCAAATTTCCAAGTCAACCAGTGCCTAATCCTAAAGGAGTACATGAAGCAAGTACCAGTTCACCACAGCAGCATGGAGAAATCAAAGCAGTAATGACCTTGCGAAAAGGAAAGGAAGTCGACAACAAAGTGGAGATGCCGGTGACAAAAGAAAATCAAATTGTACCTGTGAATGTTGAGGAATCATCACCGGAGGAGAAAGAAGAAACTAACCCACGAGAATACGTTCCCAAAGCTCCATTTCCTCAAAGGTTAGCTAAAGGAAAGAAGGGAAAATCCACAGGTGAGATTCTTGAAATCTTCAAACAGGTAAGTGTTAACATCCCTTTACTTGATGCTATTAAACAAGTTCCATCTTATGCCAAGTTTCTTAAAGACCTTTGTACTAAAAAGAGAAATATACATGTTCAAAAGAAGGCATTTTTAACAGAAAACGTTAGTTCTATACTCCAACATAAAATTCCTTTAAAATGCAAAGACCCAGGCTCCCCCACTATCTCATGTAGTATAGGGAACCACACAATTGAGAATGCTTTGTTGGATTTAGGAGCTAGTGTAAATTTGTTGCCTTATTCAGTATTTGTGAAACTTGGACTGGGAGAATTACACCCAACTCCAGTGGTGTTACAGCTTGCAGATCGGTCCACGAAAATACCTCGTGGTATTGTGGAGGACGTGCTTATCCAGGTAGACAAGTTTTATTTTCCTGTTGATTTCATTGTAATTGACACTCAACCAATACAGGACTCAAGGAAGCACATCCCCATTATTCTAGGCCGACCTTTCTTGGCAACTGCAGATGCTCATATTCAATGTAGGACCGGAAATATGCAATTGTCCTTCGGCAACATGACTATGGAGCTAAACATTTTCAACATTGTCAAACAACCTCACAGTGCAGATGATGGAATTGTTGATGTGGATTTAATAGAAACAATAGTTGATAATACTTTTCTTTCAAACCTTAGTGATGATCCTTTACAAACATGTTTAACTCACTTTGGTTTGGATTTTGATATTGACAGATCAGTCGATGAGGTCAACGCCCTGCTTGACTCAACACCATCCATGGACATTAATAAATGGAAGTCAAGAGTTGAACAACTAGCACCATCAGAGAAGAAACTCATCCCATCATCAGAATCACCACCGAAACTCGAGCTCAAACCATTGCCCAACACATTGGAATATGCATTTTTGGGAGAAGAAAGTACTCTGCCGGTAATCATCTCATCATCCCTAAATGACGAACAAAAAGGTAAGTTGTTGGATGTTTTGAAAGAGCACAAAGGGGCATTAGGATGGACCATAGCAGACATTAAATGTATAAACCCAGTAGAGTGCATGCATTACATTCACCTTGATGAAAATGCTAAAACTACTAGGGAGATGCAACGTCGGTTAAATCCTAACATGAAAGAAGTTGTTAGAACTGAAGTCCTTAAGCTATTAGATGCAGGTATCATTTATCCAATTTCTGATAGTTCATGGGTCAGTCCTGTACAAGTTGTCCCCAAAAAGTCAGGAGTCACAGTAGTTACGAATGCTGATAATGAATTGATACCCACTAGAGTAACTACAGGATGGCGTGTATGCATTGATTATAGAAAGTTGAATTCTGTCACACGTAAAGACCATTTTCCTTTACCATTTATTGATCAAATGCTTGATAGATTAGCAGGCCATGAATTTTATTGCTTTCTAGATGGCTACTCAGGATATAATCAGATTCCCATAGCACCAAAAGATCAAGAGAAAACTACTTTCACTTGCCCTTTTGGCACATTTGCATATAGGAGAATGCCATTTGGATTATGTAATGCACCTGCTACATTTCAACGATGCATGCTAAGCATTTTTTCTGATATGGTTGAACGATTTCTTGAAGTCTTTATGGATGACTTTTCTGTCTTTGGTGATTCATTTGATCAATGTTTACATCATCTAACACTAGTTCTGCAGAGATGTATCGAGAAGAACTTGGTCTTAAATTGGGAGAAATGCCATTTTATGGTAAAACAAGGTATTGTTCTCGGTCACATCATTTCGAGTAAAGGTATTGAGGTTGACAAAGCCAAGGTGGATCTCATTTCTAATCTTCCTCCACCCAAAACAGTCAGAGAAGTAAGATCTTTCCTTGGGCATGCTGGTTTCTATAGACGTTTCATTAAAGATTTTAGTAAAGTTTCTAGACCCTTATGCAATTTGCTTGCTAAGGATGTACCTTTTGTCTTTGATGATTCATGTCTTGTTGCGTTTGAAAAATTAAAGCATTTGTTGACATCATCACCCATCATTCAGCCCCCGAACTGGAAATTACCATTTGAGCTCATGTGTGATGCATCTGATTATGCAGTAGGAGCAGTATTAGGACAAAGAGTTGATCGAATTCCCCATGTTATTTACTATGCTAGTATGACATTAAATGATGCACAGTTGAACTATTCAACTACTGAAAAAGAAATGCTAGCAGTAGTGTTTGCATTAGAAAAATTTCGATCTTATCTCATTGGTTGTAAAATAATTATATTCACAGATCATGCTGCTCTTAAATATCTTCTCACAAAGAAAGATGCAAAAGCCAGACTAATTCGTTGGGTGTTACTTTTGCAGGAGTTTGACTTGGAATTCAAAGATAAGAAAGGGACAGAAAATGTTGTGGCAGACCACCTCTCTCGTCTCCATTTTGACACAATTACAGAATCATTACCATTGAATGAGTCATTTCCAGATGAACAATTAATGAATGTGGAAGTATTACCTTGGTATGCTGATATAGTTAATTATCTTGTTACAGGTAAACTTCCAGAGCATTGGACCAAGCAAGATAAGGCTAAATTCTTTGCAGAAATAAAGAATTTCTTTTGGGATGACCCATATTTGTTCAAGTATTGTGCAGACCAAATTGTTAGACGATGTGTCCCTGAAAATGAAATTCAGAATATTCTTTCATTCTGCCATGAACAAGCGTGTGGAGGCCATTTCAGTGTTAAGAAAACAGCTACAAAAGTTTTACAATGTGGTTTCTATTGGCCAACTATATTTCGAGATGCTTACACTTTCTGTTCTTCATGTGATAGGTGTCAACGAATGGGGAGCATTACACGAAGAAACATGATGCCACTAAATCCAATTTTAGTGGTTGAGATTTTTGACGTATGGGGTATCGACTTCATGGGACCCTTTCCCCCTTCTTTTGGCCATCAATACATATTGGTTGCTGTTGACTACGTATCAAAATGGGTAGAAGCAATTCCATGTAGGACCAATGATCACAAGGTGGTGATAGCATTTTTGAAAAGCAACATTGTTTCACGCTTTGGATTCCCTCGAGCAATAATCAGTGATGGTGGTGCCCACTTTTGTAACAAAACATTCAAAGCACTTTTGACAAAGTATTCAATCACACACAAAGTGGCGACCCCGTATCATCCGCAAACCAGTGGCCAAGTTGAGATCTTCAATCGAGAAATAAAGCACATATTAGAAAAGACGGTGAGGCCGGACAGAAAAGATTGGTCATTAAGACTTGATGATGCCTTATGGGCATATAGAACGGCTTTCAAGACCCCGATTGGGATGTCACCCTACAGGCTAGTGTATGGAAAAGCTTGCCACCTACCTGTCGAACTCGAGCATCGTGCATATTGGGCTATTAAGAAATTCAATTTTGACATGCAGCAAGCCAGCTCAGAAAGAAGATTACAGCTGGCAGAACTTGAAGAAATTCGCAATGATGCATACGAAAATGCCAAGATTTACAAGCAACGAATGAAAGTCTTCCATGATAAGCAAATTATGAGAAAATCGTTCACTCCAGGTCAGAAAGTGCTTTTATTCAATTCTCGCTTGCACCTATTCCCAGGTAAGTTACGCTCTCGTTGGTCTGGTCCCTTTATTGTTCATACTGTTTTTCCACATGGGGCAATTGAAATTAAGGACCCAAAGAACGGTGTCACGTTTAAAGTTAATGGTCAAAGATTAAAGCCATATCTAGAATACCAACCACATGGAGAAGACACCGAAATAAATTTGAGTGACCCACCAGATTTGAATTGATTTTTTCTTTTTGTTGATTTGATTTTTCTTTCTTTCTTTTTATTATTCTTTTGCTAATTGAAATTATTTTTGCATAAGTGTGTTTGTTTTACCATTAAGTTTTTTTTTCTTATCATTGTTAATCATGAGTACCATACTTAGACCGTTCCTCCTGAACATTCTTAAACCACTTCAACGTGTCAAAACTCATCTCAAAAAGCAGATTCAATTTTGTAAAACACAACGCATTTGGGCTCTACAACCACCAGAGTTAGTAGCTTATGTTGAGGGTTTAGAACGCCAACTCAGAGACATTGAGAGAAGTGTTTACGACATCCAGTTGGAGCTTGAGGTAAATTCAATAAGAGGATGATTTTAATTTTCTTTGTGTGTTTTGATTTGTTTTTCTGTTTGTGTGCTTTAGTTTGTTACCCCGGTGAAGTGGCGGATAACGGTACTCCGTGACAATCAAGTCGGTTACTTCAGTTTCCCACAATAACTGACATTCTGAGGCGAAAGTATGGACAGAAACGAGATTCTAGCGAAGCTTCACAAGCGATTCCCTTCACTTCCTCAAAATGCCCTCCTTATGATCTATAAAGCTCGGTCCGAACGCATGCGATTACTCATGAAGAATAACATACCTGCTGACATCCGTTGGTTAATCGAGGCTAAAGTACGATCGGCAGGTGAGTTACCTCCAAAATTTATTGCATTCATGCCTGGTTGTGGTAAAGGAAATTATGCAAGAAAACGACGAGCTCGAAGAATTTCTGTTGCTTGTCATAAGTGTGCCAGAATGAGTTGCGATAGAAACCCATGTTCTTTAGGAATGG
>NW_006262688.1:1988186-1989392 GCF_000493195.1 Citrus x clementina | reverse complement strand
ACTCACAAAGAGATTTGAAAATTGAAATATTATTAAACTCAAAATTCTCTCCTTCAAAGGTTACAAGAGGGAGCTATTTATAGTAGTAGTAATTATCCTAATTCATGAAGGAAAAACAAAATCCTAAATTGAAAGGGAAACAAAATTCTAAATTAGAAAGGAATTTAAAAGTCTTAAACTTTAGTTAATAAGGAAACTAATCCTAGTATAATATGGATTCCTACTCTTCATCATTCCCCCCAGGGTGGAGAGAATTCGCCCGCGAATTCGGATTGTCAGCAACATCTTCATCATGATCACCTCTGTAAGGAATAAGATGCTTAACATTAAATACATCTGCAGTGCGGATATGACTAGGAAGCTTTAATCTGTAGGCATTAGGATTTATCTTCTCTATAATCTCTAAAGGGCCGATTTTCCTGGCAGAAAGTTTATTATACTCACCAACTGAGAATCTATCTTTAGTTAGGATAACCCAAACAAAATCTCCCACTTGAAATTCCAAAGCTCGACGTTTTTTGTCTGCCATAATTTTATAACCTTCGGTCGTCTGCTTCAAAGACTCTTGCGTAGTTTCATGAATCTTCTGAAGCTGCTCAATAAAGTCTTTTGCTTTACCGCTTTTGCGAACTAAATTTGGAACCGGAGCCAGGTCAATGGGAGCTCGTGGATTATATCCGTAATTTACCTGAAAAGGGCTTAAACCAGTACTACGCTTAACTGCACGGTTATAAGTAAACTCGACTTGATATAACTTTTGATCCCACATCTTCAAGTTATCGCCAACTAGACTACGTAGATGGTTTCCTAAAGAGCGGTTGACAACTTCAGTTTGACCATCTGTTTGTGGGTGGTAAGCACTACTAAAATTCAGGCGAGTGTTAGTCAATTTCCATAATGTCTTCCAAAAATGGCTAAGAAATCGTGTATCCCGGTCAGATACTATAGAACTTGGTAAACCATGCAATCTATAGACTTCCTTGAAGAATAGGCGAGCAACAGTCAAAGCGTCTGTAGTCTTCTTGCAAGCAATGAAGTGAGCCATTTTCGAGAATCGATCAACAACAACAAATATTGAATCCATACCCCTCTGAGTGCGGGGTAATCCTAAAACAAAATCCATGCTAATGTCAGCCCAAGGTTGTGTTGGAATCGGTAGCGGCATATATAACCCAGCATTAGTTGCTGCGCCCTTGGAAACTTGAC
>NW_006262688.1:1972676-1987742 GCF_000493195.1 Citrus x clementina | reverse complement strand
CCCTTACTTTTATGTATTTAACATTCTTATGATTTAATTACGTGTGTTTTATTTTAATTAAGTAATTTATGTATTTTAGGGGCATTATAGTCATTTCACAATAAAGGAGAGATCAGACGGCAAAACGGACATCACTTTTGAACTCAGGACGGTCGAAAACCTTAGGAGGAGCATAAAAGGAAAAATGGCACTATTCACATGTACGGTACTATTCACGTGTACAATACTGTATACGTTACTGTTCACGACACTGTTCACATAGACGGATGATGACGTGGCATTGACCGATGATGTGGCATTGACTGATGAGGTGTCACGATCCTGTTGGACTAAAATTCTTATGTACTGTTGATGGTGACGTGGCAGCATATCAGTGGACGAAAAATCTCGCGTACGGTGCATGCATCACACAGGATTATTTTCAACCAAACCGCGTTACTGTTCATCCGGGTCAAACCGCGTTACTGCTCAAAGTCGGGTCAAACCGTGTTACTGTTCATCCGCGTGGTCAAACGTGGACTGTTGACTGATGACGTGGCGCAATCCTGAGCGTCCAAACTGTTTTTAATCCGATGGCCATGATTTACTCCATGTATCTATAAAAAGGGGGCCTCCCCCCCCTAATTTGATATCTCTGAATCCATTTTTGGGATCCATTTTCTGTAATTCCCTCTCCATCTTGTATTTTTTTCGTATTTTAATAAATTCCCATTTTGCCCCTAGTTCAACTATGAGTGGCTAATTTTCTTTCAAGCTTGGGTTGAAGGTGAAGTCTCAACATGTGTCATGGGCTTTATTTGGTAAATTTATTTTCTCTTCCCCTCTAGTTTTTGTGGATGTTTTGACTTCTCGTCGACAAATAATACTAATCTTGTCTAGTACCGCCTTGGTTTCACCGGCCCTCTAGTACAAGGTTATTATTATTTGGCACGATAAGCCCTTAGCACCATATTGATTAGAGCGTGGTTCATGAGGTGTGGATTCCCCCCTCATGATTTAATTGGCATTAATACGGATTATTTAGCCCATGATGCATGTTGATACGGATCCAGATACCCAAGTACGTCATTTCAATAGAATTCTCTTCAATTTATTCTCACCATTTCAATACCAATTTTAGAATTTATTCTCGCCATTTTAATTTAAGTTTTAGCATATTCCAATCATTTCCACCATAAATCCAATCACCCATTCACAAAAATTAATTCTACACAATTAAAATCCACCTCCTCGTGGGATCGACACTCGTCACCATTAATCTATACTACAACAGATTCGTGCGCTTGCGAGTACATTAAAATTTGCACAACATGATGCATGTACCGTACGCGAGATTTTTGGTCCACTAATATGTTGCCACGTCACCATCAACAGTGTATAAGAATTTTAGTCCAACAGGATCGTGACACCTCATCAGTCAATGCTACATCATCGGTCAATGCCACGTCATTGAACCGTCTATGTGAACAGTGTCGTGAACAGTAACATAGATAGTACCGTACACGTGAATAGTACCGTACATGTGAACAGTGCCATTTTTCCTTTTATGCTCTTCCTAAGGTTTTCAACCGTCCTGAGTTCAAAAGTGATGTCTGTTTTGTCGTCTGATCTCTCGTTTATTGTGAAATGACTATGATGCCCCTAAAATACATGAAATACTTATTTAAAATAAAACATACGGAATTAAATCAAAAGAAGGTTAAATACATAAAAGTAAGGGTGTTAGTAAAACTTGAAGTGTAAAATGACGATTTTCTCCTTTATAAATATACATTTTCTAACACTCAACAAGATGCATTCTAGAATTTCAAGAATGTTACTCACTCTACGATTGAGTAAAAGAACCGCACCATTGATGGACTACGAAATGAGTTGAGAGCAGGCGTCAACTCACAAGCCCAATCAGTTTCAAGTCTCGAGAAGATGGTAGGACAACTTGCTTCTTCAGTTCAGACCTTGACAATGACTGTTGAGAAAGGCAAATTTCCAAGTCAACCAGTGCCTAATCCTAAAGGAGTGCATGAAGCAAGTACCAGTTCACCACAGCAGCATGGAGAGGTTAAAGTAGTCATGACCTTGTGAAAAGGAAAAGAAGTCGACAACAAAGTAGAGATGCCGGTGACAAAAGAAAATCAAATTGTACCAGTGAATGCTGAGGACTCACCATCGGAAGAGAAAAAAGAAACCAACCCACGAGAATATGTTCCCAAAGCTCCATTTCCTCAAAGGTTAGCTAAAGGAAAGAAGGGAAAATCCACAGGTGAGATTCTTGAAATCTTCAAACAAGTAAGTGTTAACATCCCTTTACTTAATGCTATAAAACAATTTCCATCTTATGCCAAATTTCTTAAAGACCTTTGTACTAAAAAGAGAAACGTTAATGTTCAAAAGAAGATAATTTTATCAGAAAACGTTAGTTCTATACTCACAACACAAAATTCCTCTAAAATGCAAAGATCCAGGCTCCCCCACTATTTCATGTAGTATAGGGAACCACACAATTGAGAATGTTTTGTTGGATTTAGGAGCTAGTGTAAAATTGTTGCCTTACTCTGTATTTGTGAAACTTGGACTGGGAGAATTACACCCAACTCCAGTGGTGTTACAACTTGCAGATCGGTCCACGAGAATACGTCGTGGTATTGTGGAGGACGTGCTTATCCAGGTAGACAAGTTTTATTTTCTTGTTGATTTCATTGTAATTGACACTTAGCCAATACAGGATTCAAGGAAGCACATCCCCATTATTATAGGCCGACCTTTCTTGGCAATTGCAGATGCTCACATTCAATGCAAAACTGGAAATATGCAGTTGTCATTCGGCAACATGACTATGGAGCTTAACATCTTCAACATTGCCAAACAACCTCACAATGCAGATGATGGAATTGTTGATGTGGATTTAATAGACACAGTAGTTGATGACACTTTTATTTCAAACCTTAGTGATGACCCTTTACAAACATGCTTAACTCACTTTAGTTTGGATTTTGATATTGACAGATCAGTTGATGAGGTCAACGCCTTGCTTGACTCAGCACCATCCATGGACACTAATAAATGGAAGTCAAGAGTTGAACAACTAGATCCATCAGAGAAGAAACTCATCCCATCATCATAATCACTACCGAAACTCGAGCTCTAACCATTACCCAACACATTGGAATATGAGTTTTTGGGAGAAGAAAGCACTCTACCAGTAATCATCTCATCATCCCTAAACGACAAACAAAAAGGTAAGTTGTTGGATATTTTAAAAGAGCACAAAGGAGCATTAGGATGGACCATAGCGGACATAAAATGTATAAACCCAGTAGACTGCATGCATTACATTCACCTTGATGAAAATGCTAAACCTACTAGGGAAATGCAACGTCGGTTAAATCCTAACATGAAAGAAGTTGTTAGAACTAAAGTCCTTACGCTATTAGATGCACGGTTCATTTATCCCATTTCTGATAGTTCATGGGTCAGTCCTGTACAAGTTGTCCCCAAAAAGTCAGGAGTCACAGTTGTTACGAATGCTGATAATGAATTGATACCTACTAGAATGACTACAGGATGGCGTGTATGCATTGATTATAGAAAAGTTAAATTCTGTCACACGTAAAGACCATTTTCCTTTACCATTTATCGATCAAATGCTTGATAGATTAGCACGCCATAAATTTTATTCTTTCTAGATGGCTACTCAGGATATAATCAGATCCCCATAGCACCAAAAGATCAAGAGAAAATGACTTTCGCTTGCCCTTTTGGCACTTTTGCATATAGGAGGATGCCAATTGGATTATGTAATGTACCTGCTACATTTTAACGATGCATGTTAAGCATTTTTTCTGATATGGTTGAACGATTGCTTGAAGTCTTTATGGATGATTTTTCTGTCTTTGGTGACTCTTTTGATCAATGTTTACATCATCTAACACTAGTTTTGCAGAGATGTGTTGAGTGTTAGAAAATGCATATTTATAAAGGAGAAAACCGTCATTTTACATTTTAAGTCTTACTAACAACCCTTACTTTTATATATTTAACCTTCTTGTGATTTAATTACATGTGTTTTATTTTAATTAAGTATTTTATGTATTTTAGGGGCATTATAGTCATTTCACAATAAAGGAGGATCAGACGGCAAAACGGACATCACTTTTGAACTCAGGACGGTCGAAAACCTTAGGAGGAGCATAAAAGGAAAAATGGCACTATTCACATGTACGGTACTATTCACGTGTACGGTACTGTATACGTTACTGTTCACGACACTGTTCACATAGACGGATGATGACGTGGCATTGACCGATGATGTGGCATTGACTGATGAGGTGTCACGATCCTGTTGGACTAAAATTCTTATGTACTGTTGATGGTGACGTGGCAGCATATCAGTGGACGAAAAATCTCGCGTACGGTGCATGCATCACACAGGATTATTTTCAACCAAACCGCGTTACTGTTCATCCGGGTCAAACCGCGTTACTGTTCAAAGTCGGGTCAAACCGTGTTACTGTTCATCCGCGTGGTCAAACCGTGGACTGTTGACTGATGACGTGGCGCAATCCTGAGCGTCCAAATTATTTTTAATCCGATGGCCATGATTTACTCCATGTATCTATAAAAAGGGGGCCTCCCCCCCTAATTTGATATCTCTGAATCCATTTTTGGGATCCATTTTCTGTAATTCCCTCTCCATCTTGTATTTTCTTCGTATTTTAATAAATTCCCATTTTGCCCCTAGTTCAACTATGAGTGGCTAATTTTCTTTCAAGCTTGGGTTGAAGGTGAAGTCTCAACATGTGTCATGGGCTTAATTTGGTAAATTTATTTTCTCTTCCCCTTTAATTTTTGTGGATGTTTTGACTTCTCGTCGACAAATAATAATAGTCTTGTCTAGATACCGCCTTGGTTACACCGGCTCTCTAGTATAAGGTTATTATTATTTGGCACGATAAGCCCTTAGCACCATATTGATTAGAGCGTGGTTCATGCGGTGTGGATTCCCCCCTCATGATTTAATTGGTATTAATAAGGATTATTTAGCCCATGATGCATGTTGATACGGATCCAGATACCCAAGTACGTCGTTTCAATAGAATTATCTTCAATTTATTCTCGCCATTGCAATTCCAATTTTAGAATTTATTCTCGCCATTTTAATTTAAGTTTTAGCATATTCCAAATCATTTCCACCATAAATCCAATCACCCATTTACAAAATTAATTCTACACAATTAAAATCCACCTCCTCGTGGGATCAACACTCGTCACCATAGATCTATACTACAATAGATTCGTGCGCTTGCGAGTACATTAAAATTTGCACAACAAGTTTTTGGCGCCGTTGCCGGGGAGGTAAGTAATTTTAATTCATAGAATTAATTTTTGTGAATAATTTCTTTTATTTGTTTTCTTGTATTTTTTTTATTATTAAAAAAAAAAGAAAAAAAAAGTGAATCTACATTTAAAGGTTAGTATTTCTTTTCTTTTTCTCTTCTTTAAAATTTTGTAATTTAATTTTCCATTTATTTTTCTTTGTAATTTTTTTTGTTTATCTTATTAATTTAATTTTTAGTTAATTTCTTTCACGTATTTATTTTTGTGTATTTTTATAGAAAGGTTGTAATAGCGCAATAAGGTTAGTATCGTAATTTCTCCCTCTTCTTTATTTTTATTTGTTTTGTTCCCATCTTTATTTTTTGTTTTGTTTGCATCTTTATTTTTATTTTATTTATTTTGCATGCATGGTCGTAGGTCATTATTACCTAATCTTGAACCTATAGACCTTGAACTAGAAAAAACACTTCGCACACACAAACACGTTAAAAATAAAATGGATTTACAAGCACCACAGGAGAGGCCATTTAAGGACTATTTTAGTCCCTTAGCTAATTTGAGCACGTCATGCATAAGATACCCAAATGTAGCTGCTAGGAGTTTTGAATTAAAACCTAGTGTGTTAAATTGTCTCCCTACATTTTATGGCCTAGAAAATGAGGATCCATATAATCATTTGAATGATTTTCATGCCATTTGTCAAACATTCAAATATGAGAATTTTTCAGATGATGATGTTAAACTTAGACTATTCCCATTTTCTTTAAAAGATAGAGCTCGTTCATGGCTTAATACATTGCCTGCTAATAGCATTGCATCATGGGAACAAATGGTTACAAAATTTTTAAATAAATATTTCCCAGTGCATAAAACCAATGCTATTCGCAGGGAAATCTCGGAGTTTACCCAGAAAGATGACGAGCAATTTTTCGAAACATGGGAGCGATTCAATGGGCTACTCTTGAAGTGTCCACATCATGGGTACGAGAAATGGCACCAATGCCAATACTTTTTGGAGGGATTATTGCCAAATGTGCAAGAATGGCTAATGGCAACAAGTGGAGGAGAGCTAATGTCAAAAAGTGCATCAGAGATTTGGGAATTCTTCCAGCGACAAGCGGATAATTCCCAACAACGGAGTCGATCACTCAGGAATACTAGACGAATTAAGGGAGTAAATGAGGTTCAAATTGGCGAGTCAACTTCGGGAATCAAAGAAGTCAAGGAGATGGTTGAAGGTCTTGCTCGACAAATAGCATCGTTATCGACTGCTAAATCAACAGAACCACATGACCATGACTCATACTCAGATCAAGCCAATGCCATAGGTGTAATGAGAAAACCATCGAATTACAACCCATACTCCAACACATATAATCCTGGATGGAGAGACCACCCCAATTTTTCATGGTCTCAAGGATTCCAACAAAATGGACCAGCAGCTCCAGCTCCACCAATGCAACAAATTCCTCAAGCCTCTCAGCCCCCATTTAGACCATTCAATCAGAATCAGAACTACTCTCAACCCAGACCATGGGAGGATGCATTCCAAAATTTCAAGAATGTTACTCACTCTACGATTGAGCAACAGAACCGCACCATTGATGGACTACGAAATGAATTGAGAGCAGGCTTCAACTCACAAGCTCAATCGGTTTCAAGCCTCGAGAAGATGGTGGGACAACTTGCTTCTTCAGTTCAAACCTTGGCAATGACCGTTGAGAAAGGTAAGTTTCCAAGTCAACCAGTGCCTAATCCTAAAGGAGTACATGAAGCAAGTACCAGTTCACCACAACAGCATGGAGAGGTCAAAGCAGTAATGACCTTGCGAAAAGGAAAAGAAGTCGACAACAAGGTGGAGATGCCAGTGACAAAAGAAAATCAAATTGTACCTGTGAATGTTGAGGACTCATCACCGGAGGAAAAAGAAGAAACCAACCCACGAGAATATGTTCCAAAAGCTCCATTTCCTCAGAGGTTAGCGAAAGGAAAGAAGGGAAAATCCACAGGTGAGATTCTTGAAATCTTCAAACAGGTAAGTGTTAACATCCCTTTGCTTGATGCTATTAAACAAGTTCCATCCTATGCCAAGTTTCTTAAAGACCTTTGTACTAAAAAGAGAAATATGCATGTTCAAAAGAAGGCATTTTTAACAGAAAACGTTAGTTCTATACTCCAACATAAAATTCCTTTAAAATGCAAAGACCCAGGCTCCCCCACTATCTCATGTAGTATAGGGAACCACACAATTGAGAATGCTTTGTTGGATTTAGGAGCTAGTGTAAATCTTTTGCCTTACTCTGTATTCGTGAAACTTGGACTGGGAGAATTACACCCAACTCCAGTGGTGTTACAGCTTGCAGATCGGTCCACGAAAATACCTCGTGGTATTGTGGAGGACGTGCTTATCCAGGTAGACAAGTTTTATTTTCCTGTTGATTTCATTGTAATTGACACTCAACCAATACAGGATTCAAGGAAGCACATCCCCATTATTCTAGGCCGACCTTTCTTAGCAACTGCGGATGCTCACATTCAATGTAGGACTAGAAATATGCAGTTGTCCTTTGGCAACATGACTATGGAGCTGAACATCTTCAACATTGCCAAACAACCTCACAGTGCAGATGATGGAATTGTTGATGTGGATTTAATCGAAGCATTAGTTGATGACACTTTTCTTTCAAACCTTAGTGATGATCCTTTACAAACATGTTTAACTCACTTTGGTTTTGATTTTGATATTGACAGATCGGTTGATGAGGTCAACGCCCTGCTTGACTCAGCACCATCTATGGACACTAATAAATGGAAGTCAAGAGTTGAACAACTAGCACCATCAGAGAAGCAACTCATTCCATCATCAGAATCACCACCGAAACTCGAGCTCAAACCATTGCCCAACACTTTGGAATATGCGTTTTTGGGAGAAGAAAGTACTCTGCCGGTAATCATCTCATCATCCCTAAATGACGAACAAAAAGGTAAGTTGTTGGATGTTTTAAAAGAGCACAAAGGAGCATTAGGATGGACCATAGCAGACATCAAAGGTATAAATCCAGTAGACTGCATGCATTACATTCACCTTGATGAAAATGCTAAATCTACTAGGGAAATGCAACGTCGGTTAAATCCTAATATGAAAGAAGTGGTTAGAACTGAAGTCCTTAAGCTATTAGATGCAGGTATCATTTACCCCATTTCTGATAGTTCATGGGTCAGTCCTGTACAAGTTGTCCCCAAAAAGTCAGGAGTCACAGTAGTTACGAATACCGATAATGAATTGATACCAACTAGAGTAACTACAGGATGGCGTGTATGCATTGATTATAGAAAATTGAATTCTGTCACACGTAAAGATCATTTTCCTTTACCATTTATCGATCAAATGCTTGATAGATTAGCAGGCCACGAATTTTATTGCTTTCTAGATGGTTACTCAGGATATAATCAGATTCCCATAGCACCAAAAGATCAAGAGAAAACTACTTTCACTTGCCCTTTTGGCACATTTGCATATAGGAGAATGCCATTTGGATTATGTAATGCACCTGCTACATTTCAACGATGCATGTTGAGCATTTTTTCTGATATGGTGGAACGATTCCTTGAAGTCTTTATGGATGATTTTTCTGTCTTTGGTGACTCGTTTGATCAATGTTTACATCATCTAACGCTAGTTCTGCAGAAATGTATCGAGAAGAATTTGGTCTTAAATTGGGAGAAGTGCCATTTTATGGTAAAACAAGGTATTGTCCTCGGTCACATCATTTCGAGCAAAGGTATTGAGGTGGACAAAGCCAAGGTGGATCTCATTTCTAATCTTCCTTCACCTAAAACAGTCAGAGAAGTAAGATCTTTCCTTGGGCATGCTGGTTTCTATAGACGTTTCATTAAAGATTTTAGCAAAGTTTCTAGACCCTTATGCAATTTACTTGCTAAGGATGTACCTTTTATCTTTAATGATTCATGTCTTATGGCTTTTGAAAAATTAAAGCAATTGTTGACATCATCACCCATCATTCAGGCCCCAAACTGGAGCTTACCATTTGAGCTTATGTGTGATGCATCTGATTATGCAGTAGGAGCAGTTTTAGGACAAAGAGTTGATCGAATTCCTCATGTTATTTACTATGCTAGTATGACATTGAATGATGCACAGTTGAACTATTCAACTACTGAAAAAGAAATGCTAGCAGTAGTGTTTGCATTGGAAAAATTTCGATCTTATCTCATTGGTTGTAAAATAATTATATTCACAGATCATGCTGCTCTTAAATATCTTCTCACAAAGAAAGATGCAAAAGCTAGACTAATTCGTTGGGTATTACTTTTGCAGGAATTTGACTTGGAATTCAAAGATAAGAAAGGCACAGAGAATGTTGTGGCGGATCACCTCTCTCGTCTCCATTTTGACACAATTATAGAACAATTACCATTAAATGAGTCATTTCCAGATGAACAATTAATGAGTGTGGAAGTATTACCTTGGTATGCTGATATAGTTAATTATCTTGTTACAGGTAAACTTCCAGAGCATTGGACCAAGCAAGACAAGATCAAATTCTTTGCGGAAATAAAGAATTTCTTTTGGGATGACCCATATTTATTCAAGTATTGTGCAGACCAAATTGTTAGACGATGTGTCCCAGAAAGTGAAATTCAGAATATCCTTTCATTCTGCCATGAACAAGCTTGTGGAGGCCATTTCAGTGCTAAGAAGACAGCGACTAAAGTTTTACAATGTGGTTTCTATTGGCCATCTATATTTCGAGACGCTTACACTTTCTGTTCTTCATGTGATAGGTGTCAACGAATGGGAAGCATTACACGAAGGAACATGATGCCACTAAATCCAATTTTAGTGGTTGAGATTTTTGACGTATGGGGTATCGACTTCATGGGACCCTTTCCCCCTTCTTTTGGCCATCAATACATATTGGTTGCTGTTGACTACGTATCAAAATGGGTAGAAGCAATTCCATGTAGGACCAATGATCACAAGGTGGTAATAGCATTTTTAAAAAGCAACATTGTTTCGCGCTTTGGATTCCCTCGAGCGATAATCAGTGATGGTGGTGCCCACTTTCGTAACAAAGCATTCAAAGCTCTTTTGACAAAGTATTCAATCACACACAAAGTGGCGACCCCGTATCATCCGCAAACCAGTGGCCAAGTTGAGATCTCCAATCGAGAAATAAAGCACATATTAGAAAAGACGGTGAGGCCAGATAGAAAAGATTGGTCATTAAGACTTGATGATGCCTTATGGGCATATAGAACGGCTTTCAAGACCCCGATTGGGATGTCACCCTACAGGCTAGTGTATGGAAAAGCTTGCCACCTACCTGTGGAACTCGAGCATCGTGCATATTGGGCCATCAAGAAATTCAATTTTGACATGCAGCAAGCCAGCTCAGAAAGAAGATTACAGCTGGCAGAACTTGAAGAAATTCGCAATGATGCATACGAAAATGCCAAGATTTACAAGCAACGAATGAAAGTCTTCCATGATAAGCAAATTATGAGAAAATCGTTCACTCCAGGTCAGAAAGTGCTTTTGTTCAATTCTCGCTTGCACCTATTCCCAGGTAAGTTACGCTCTCGCTGGTCTGGCCCATTTATTGTTCATACTGTTTTTCCACATGGGGCAATTGAAATTAAAGACCCAAAGAACGGTGTCACGTTTAAAGTTAATGGTCAAAGATTAAAGCCATATCTAGAGTACCAACCACATGAAGAAGACACCGAAATAAATTTGAGTGACCCACCAAATTTGAATTGATTTTTTTTTCTTTTCGTTGATTTGATTTTTCTTTCTTTCTTGTTATTATTATTCTTTTGCTAATTGAAATTGTTTTTGCATAAGTGTGTTTATTTTACCATTAAGTTTTCTCTTATCATTTTTAATCATGAGTCTCATACTTAGACCGTTCCTCCTGAACATTCTTAAACCACTTCAACGTGTCAAAACTCATCTCAAAAGACAGATTCAATTTTGTAAAACACAACGCATTTGGACTCTACAACCACCAGAGTTAGTAGCCTATGTTAAGGGTTTAGAAAGCCAACTCAGAGACATTGAGAGAAGTGTTTACGACATCCAGTTGGAGCTTGAGGTAAATTCAATAAGAGGACGATTTTAATTTTCTTTGTGTGTTTTAATTTGTTTTTCTATTTGTGTGCTTTAGTTTGTTACCCCGGTGAAATGGCGGATAACGGTACTCCGTGACAATCAAGTCGGTTACTTCAGTTTCCCATAATAACTGATATTCTGAGGCGAAAGTATGGACAGAAACGAGATTCTAGCGAAGCTTCACAAGCGATTCCCTTCACTTCCTCAGAATGCCCTCCTTACGATCTATAAAGCTCGGTCCGAACGCATGCGATTACTCATGAGGAATAACATACCTGCTGACATCCGTTGGTTAATCGAGGCTAAAGTACGATCGGCAGGTGAGTTACCTCCAAAATTTATTGCATACATGCCTGGTTGTGGTAAAGGAAATTATGCAAGAAAACGACGAGCTCGAAAAATTTCTGTTGCTTGTCATAAGTGTGCCAGAATGAGTTGCAATAAAAACCCATGTTCTTTAGGAATGATGTCTGATAACAGGGAAGATAAGATTCAATTCATTAGGGATGGCTTGAATAAGGAGTCATTGGATGATATCCTTTTGTCTCTTGAAACGCATCCCAGTGGATATGTGCAAGGAGCGATTCTCCAGTTATGGTCATTATTCCAGAAAGAGCATGCACGATATAGTCTCGGGAATCTGACTATAAACGACCCTGTTTGCCAGTTTATAAGAAAACTGGATAAGAAGCCTATCCTCGACCCATAGAGGGCGTTCAAGCCGTTTCTGGACGTAAAACCAGAGGAAGATGTGAGCCACAGTCGCAACTACCTGTAAATATCCTTTTACTTTATTATTTCACTATTGTCTTATTGTTTGCATTATTGTCTTTAATAATTTTATTACTGTTTGCTTTTTTTTCTTTTTACTGTTTTCTTTTTGACTTGCGAGCCACGTGCTTTACGCGTTATTTGACACTGACATATTACCTCATACACAACCATGATCCACTATCACCAAGACTCTTAAATGTGATTTCTTTTTTGTCAAGCACTCACAAATTGTTTTTGAGAAGTATCACAATGGCAGCTACTCCCAATAGACAATTCAAGAACATTTGTGTGCTTTCTGGATTTACCTATGGCAAACATAAAGAGTTCGTTGAGGCAGCCATAGATCTTGGTCGAAGCATAGCAGCGAGAAAATTACACTTGGTGTATGGAGGAGGTAATCGAGGGTTATCAAAAATGGTCTCAGAAGCAGCTTTTATCAGAGGAAGTCAAGTGTTAGGCATCATCCCAAGAGTCCTAAAACCATTGGGCAGTTCGTCTGACTCATCAACTGGAGAAGAGTTAGTCGTCTCAGGTATGCAGGAAAGAATAACTGAAATGCTTAATCATGCTGATGCTTTTATTTTCCTTCCAGGAGATCTTGCAACACTAGAGGCACTTATCACGCTAGCATCTTGGGCCCATCTGCACATCCACCAGAAACCCATCGGTTTGTTAAATGTCAATAACTTTTATGATGGCTTTATCGCATTTCTTAACCATGCAATAAAAAACTATTTCATTCCCTCTAATGCGAAAAAACTCTTTATTTGTGCTCACACTGCTAATGAGCTACTTGATATGTTACAAGCTTATCGACCGGAGCCAGACCCCTGGACCTTTGTGTTGGAGCGTCCAAATAATGATGGTAACAGTAGCCGCAGTAAGAAGTACAAATTAGATTTAACTCTCCGCCTGTAAATATTTTCTTCTGTGTTGCACCACCCAGGTGATGTCTTCTAAACTCTACTTCTTTCATTTCAAACATTGAGGACAATGTTTCGTTCTGGTTGGGGGGAGGGAATAGTCGACAATTGTGGAATTTTGGTTAAGTTTTTACTAATTTTTTGTTGTAGAAACTAACTGTTGCTAACTTTTTGTGTTGAAGATGGCTGAATATGGAGTGTAGTTACTCTAGAAACGCATCTTCATCGTTTATAAAAAAAAAAAAAAAATTCAGACATTTTCTTTTTCTTTATTATGTGTTTATGTTTATTTTTCTTCTTTTTAATTTCTCCTCTATAAATATACATTTTCCAACTTTTGAGTCGAAGATGGCTGAATATGGAGTGTAGTTCCTCTAGAAACGCATCTTCTTTTAAAAAAAAAAAAATCATTTTCGTTTTCTATCATTTTACGTGTAACTTTTCTAATTAGTTTTTATGCATCATTTTCACATTTCTGCATGCATATTTTCCTTTCATGTTTAGAATAGGTTGGGGGGTAGAATGATGTTTAAAAAAAAAAAATGTGTGATTTGTTTTAACATTGGATGACATGATTAATTTCAAATTTTAGTATTTGTATTATCTTTGGTCTTAAGTGATGTTACGCTATGTTTGCTACTTTACATGTTGATGTCGGAGACAAATGTGAGTTGCTTGAAGGAATGAACATGTCATAATAAGTACCAAGTGAGTTTTTGAGCCTATTATTTTTTTTGGAGAATAACCCTTTTGCCCACTCTTTATACAGCTTAGCAGTTTATTATTTTATACACGATCTCTAAATTACTTTTGAGTTAACCCTTAAAAAAAAAATTGTAAAATAAAAAAAAAAAGAAAAAAGAGTGTGTTGCTACATTTGGAGGCCCATCTAACTAGTAGATATGGAAGATTATTTAGAGCCCTAAAAGACGATGGGTTATTTAATATCCATAGTTAACCCTTTTGAGCCTTTAAAAAAAAAAAAAAAAAAAACCTTTTCTTTGTCAACTTATCATCTTGACCCACTCCGATTTGGAGTATTACCCGATATCTTATAAGTTCCATCACCTATTTATGTTTGAGAAAATGTAAATAATTATTTTGTTCAGTGAAGTTATGCCAAATAAAAGCAAAAAAAAAAAAACAAAAACAAAAACAAAAACAAAAGTTGTTGTTTCAAAAGAATAAAAATAGGTGAAATCCACCTTGCAACTTCCAAAAAAAAAAAAAAAAATTCTCTGCATTTTTCTCAAACATACACTTTGTTTTCCTTATTTTCCTTCTTTGTGAGCCATGTCCCTAGCCTACGTTTCGTCCTAATAAAAGTCCTTCTTGATTTTAGAGAACTATAGTTTGAAGTAGAAGCTAGTTATATGGGCTAAAAAGATGAAGTGATGCATAATTAAAAAAAAAAAAAGATAAATAAAGTGGGTTGACTAACATTTTATTTGACTTGAGATCGTATTATTTCTAAGCTGAGGGCATATTTATTTCATCTTGGTGAGAGCATGTGATATCACTTCTTTATTATTTTCTCTCTCAATTACCATTCATTGGAGTGACTATTTTTATTGGGATTAATTTATTTGTGAGAGTGTCACTACTTCCAGTGAGATTTTGGGGTTTGACATGTCATTCTTGAGAGTAGCTAAAACAAAGTCTACTGGGCTAATTCATGTGGATGGTTGATGTGGGTGTGATGTTGCTTTAGACTGGAGATAATGCTTATACTTTTATTTGATTGCTATCATTAATCTGATGGAATAAATACGAGTGTTTCTATTAAAACAAAAAAAAATTATTTTGAATTTGAATTTTGTTTTCGCTTTATTTGCTAGGGACTAGCAATAAGCTGGTTGGGGGGTGTGTTGAGTGTTAGAAAATGCATATTTATAAAGG
>NW_006262688.1:1933563-1972351 GCF_000493195.1 Citrus x clementina | reverse complement strand
TGGGAGAAGTGCCATTTTATGGTAAAACAAGGTATTGTTCTCGGTCACATCATTTCGAGCAAAGGTATTGAGGTTGACAAAGCCAAGGTGGATCTTATTTCTAATCTTCCTCCACCCAAAACAGTCAGAGAAGTAAGATCTTTCCTTGGGCATGCTGATTTTTATAGACATTTCATTAAAGATTTTAGCAAAGTTTCTAGACCCTTATGCAATCTACTTGCTAAGGATGTACCTTTTGTCTTTAATGATTCATGTCTTGTGGCATTTGAAAAAATTAAAGCGGTTGTTGACATCATCACCCATCATTCAGCCCCTAAACTAGAGCTTACCATTTGACCTCATGTGTGACGCATTTGATTATGCAATAGGAGCAGTGTTAGGACAAAGAGTAGATCGAATTCCCCATGTTAATTACTATGCTAGTATGACATTGAATGATGCACAGTTGAACTATTCAACTACTGAAAAAGAAATGCTAGTAGTAGTGTTTGCATTAGAAAAATTTCGATCTTATCTCATTGGTTCTAAAATAATTATATTCACAGATCATGCTGCTCTTAAATATCTTCTCACAAAGAAAGATGCAAAAGCTAGACTAATTCGTTGGGTGTTACTTTTGCAGGAATTTAACAGGATCACATGTGAGATTTAATTAACTTTGTAATAACTGTCAGACTTATTAAATCTCATAGGCATTGATTTTACTGTAATCTTAATCTTGAGTTAATTATGATTTCATGATTGTAATTGTTATTCCATTTGAGTTACCAATGGGCACGACACATCCTTGTGGTCAAGATTACCCGGTATCTTGGTGGGAGCAATTATGAGTATTGGAGTTATGGATTAACAATATAGAATTTGTACAACACATCTCTTGATAGGTTTTCGGCACTTGATCATAGAATTCTTTGGCCAGAGTGTGTCAACATATTTAGTATGTTGAAAATGATCATTAGAGAAAACCAGTAAGGATCAAGGAATAAGATGTTATTAAATTGATTGGACAGTTGAGATATCAATTTAATTAACGATGTGGTACAAAGGATTGTGCAGTAAAGAAATCAATGTGGCTTGGGACGAATTATTATTCGAGCATACAATTATGGAAGTCAGTTCCAATTTTTTAGTGGAGTAGATTTGGAATTAAATAATTGGGCTAGTTTAATTACAGGCCTAATTATTGTAGCCACTATTGTATGTTCCCAAATGATCCCCGGGTTAGCTCATTTAATTGACTGCACCACTACTGGACTAATAAGTAAGATAACTAGCTATTTGGGTCAAAAGCCTAAATATATCATTTAGTGGGAGGCTCCATTTAATTAGCTTTTGTATAAGGGGCCTTATGTTATTTTACAAGGTGGGTCCCCTATTGAAAAAGAAAATAACGTGAGTTTTATTTAGGGCATTATTTGGAGCCTAGAGTTTTCACTAAAGGGAGATATATAAGGCTTATTTTCTCTAAAGAAAAAAGAGAAGCCACTTTATACAGATCAGAGAATAAGATTTTTCTCTCTATTATTGAGAGAAAAATTTTCTCGTGCTAGTTGCTTTTGGTAGTGATAAAGGCGCCCACACGTCAAGTGCAGATCGAATCTGAGTCATAACCTGGAAGATCATTGGTGACAGTTCGTGATCTAACAAGCGTGGTGGTGACGGATCGTGATCTAACAGGAGTGGTGGTGGCGGATCGTGATCTAACAGGAGTGGTGGTGGCGGATCGTGATCTAGGAGCCTAAATCACTTCAGCGGAAAAAGCCAACTCGGATTTTCAAGGTACGATTTCTAGAATACAAATTCTTATATATTATATGAGAGCGGTCCTTAAAAGGTTTTATAAAAAAAATTTAAAAACCTGATTATTCCCCAACAATTGGTATCAGAGCCATCTCATATTAATATATAAGAATTTCGTATGAAATTAATCTTGAAATTTATGTATTAGAGTGGCACATTTTATTCAGATATATATTATTTGTTTAATATATGAATAAAGCATGTTATGGTTTGTCTTGATTCATGGTTAGATTTTCCGTTGTAATATTTCTTTGGATCTATAACAAGAGGGGTGGTCTTTTATCACCATGTTTCCCTCTTGATTTAGTTTACTATTAAAGAAATTTTGTAAGCCAAAATTGACATAGGAAATTTGTAATTCATCGCTGGAAAATGAGATCAAAGCGACGGAAGCCGGAATTTTTTTTTCAGCAGCAGCCACCAACCAGCAACGCAAAAACACGCGTGCGGCAGGGCACCAGGGCATGCTGCAGCAGCGCGCGCGGCCAGCAATGGCCAGCGGCGCACGCTGCGTTGCACGCAGCAAAGCAGTGCGCGCGGCCAGCATTGGCCAGCGGCGCGTGCTGCGCTGTGCGCAGCAAGCAGCGCGCGCGGCCAGCGTGGCCAGCAGCGCGCGCTGCATGTGCTGCAGCTGGAAGCAACGCTGCCGAGGCCAGCAGCAAGGTGCGCGCGGGTCGGTCGCTCCTCGTCGGAGATGTAACGGAGACCGGCCGGCATCTCTGAACAGCGGCGGTTGACCGGGAACAGCAGCTACTGCTTTGTGGAGATGGCGGCTGGGGAAGAAGAAAGAAAGAAAAATATGGATTTAGGGTTTCATGGTTTTTATCGTGGAGGTCCCTATGGTTCCATAATTTTTCATTTGGGCAGTCAAGTTTTAATTTTTTGCATTCAAGTTTAAAAACAATTTTGGGCTTAAAGAATCCTAGTTTTAGGCCCAATTTCAATTGGGCTTAATGGATTAAAAAATGCATAGACAAAATTAAATACATTAAATTTATTTTTGGTCCAAAAGTTTTATTTTAATAAAAAAAATTAATTAATTATTTATTTCTTTTCAAAAATTAAAATTGGACCAATTATAAATTTAAAAGCCCAATTTCCCCTAGTCCATTAACAAAAACAAGCTTATGGAAGATGGACATTGACAAGAAGCCCAATGAAGATTAGGCATAGGGTTAATGTATTTTTCATTATTAGGAAATCCATGAATTAAGATTATTTAATTGTTTTTCTATATGTTATGTTTTGGATGATAACATGCCATGATAACATGTCATATAGAATAGGTAGTGCCACTCTATGCATAATTAATGAAATTCATTAATTATGAATTTCATTATATTGTTTGAAATTTGCACATGCTTAATAATATTTGATATCATCTAGATAATATTATAGGAAGCATGCAATTAACAATATGTATGTTTTAAAAAGGAAAAACCAATTTTAAAATATTGAGTGGGAGAGGGAAAATTTAAGATAATTTTCCCACGGGCTCCATTGTTAGTTCAATAATAAAATTATATATATACCTCGACTTCATGATACGGTGATGCTCCCTTCGGAGGGTATATATATTAGAAATTTTATTTGATGAACTTCTTCAAAGATAAAATTGAAATATTTTTCAATCGATTGTTCATCCCAACGGTGACTATTGATATGAAAAATACGTAGATTGAAACAATGGTTATACACTCAACTAAAATTTGTTATTAACCTTCCCAACAAAGCTCTGTTAACAAATTTAGGCCCAAAAAGATAACGATAATTATTTATCATGTCTCTACATGAAAGTAAATAATCCAATGGGTAATTGGGTCTAGTAAGTATAGACATGACTTCCCCACCGGATAGCTTGTCAAAACGGAACTAGATTATCGTTACAATAAATTAAAATACATTTATGGTTTTATGCATTTTTGTCATTTATTGTGAATATTATTTCAAATTATTTATGCATGGATGTTTTATTTTTCAGAAAATGTCTTCCCTGAGCCCACTTACTATTATTCTGAGTCAAAACATACTCACTGGAGAGAACTATATAGATTGAAAAAGAAATCTATTCATTGTCCTGACTGCTGAAAATTATAAATATGTCTTAACCCAGCCATGCCCCCCAATTCCAGCGGATGATGCTCATAGAAATCAGAGGAGGCTTTATGAGAAATGGCAAAAGGCCAATGAAATGGCAAAGTGCTACATTTTAGCCTCGATTTCTAATATTCTGCAGACCAAACATCAGAACTTGGAGACTGCCACTGAAATAATGGATAGTCTCCAACAGATGTTCGGGCAGAGTACTCGCTCTGCGAGACAAGCAGCGCTGAAAGGAATTATGAACAGTAAAATGGGGAAGGGCACAAGAGTTCGTGATCATGTCCTCAAAATGATGGACTATTTGAATGAGGCTGAGATTCAGGGAGCACAAATCGATGATAACTCAAAGATTGACATGGTGCTAGAATCTCTGCCAGAAACATTCAAGGAGTTTAAGGTCAATTATAACATGAACAAAAGAAATATGACCTTAACTGAATTGATGAACGAACTCCATTCTGCTGAAGAGATCTATCGTGCTGAGAAATCTCTGGGAAGCATAAATATTACTGAAAAAAGTTCATCTTCTGGGCCTAAACCGAAAGGCAAAGGTAAGAAGAAAGCTGGGAGAAAGAGACCGTCTACCAAGCAAGATGGCAAGCCGAAAGGCAAATGCTTCAAGTGTGGACAGAAAGGTCACTGGAAAAAGGATTGCCCTAAGATTGTGAAATCAGGTATGGGAAATCTTTTTGTAATTGAGGCCTGTTTAGTTCAGAATCCTATGGACACTTGGGTGTTGGATTCAGGAGCAACTAATCATATTTGTAATTCACTTTATTGGTTTCAGGAAACCAGGAAAATAAGTGAAGGAAGCGTCAAGCTGCAGTTAGGGACAGGACAGTTCGTGTCAGCAGTAAAGACTGGATCTGTTTTATTATCTTTTAATAATGAGACTTTAGTTTTGAATAATTGTCTTTATGTTCCAGACATTAAGAGGAATTTAATTTCAGTAGCTTGTTTGTCAAAGCAAGGGTACACTGTAAATTTTGGATCCTCTGTTTCTATTTTTCATAATAAGAGACTTATTTGTTCTGGTACATTGGAAGATAATTTATATCATTTACGTCCAATGATCCATTCTATGCATGACACAGTGATAAATAATGATGAGCATACACATTTATCTAAGAAAAGAATTATTTCTTCCAACCAATGTTACCTCTGGCATTTACGCTTGGGTCATATAAACCAAAATAGGATACAGAGAATGATCAAAGATGGGCTCTTGGGTCCATTAGAAAATGAATCATTGCCACTCTGTGAATCCTGTTTAGAAGGGAAAATGACCAAAAGGCCATTCTCGGCCAAAGGAGTACGTGCAACAGTACCACTTGAATTGGTACATACAGATGTATGTGGACCAATCAATGTACAAGCTCGAGGAGGTTATGAGTATTTCATCACTTTTACTGATGATTACTCAAGATACGGTTATGTTTATCTGATGCGTCATAAGTCTGAAGCTCTTGAGAAATTCAAAGAGTATAGGGCTGAGACAGAAAAGCAATTAGATAAGAACATAAAGAAACTTCGATCTGATCGAGGTGGTGAATTTCTCTCAGGAGATTTCAAAGAGTATCTGGTTGAAAATGGGATTATATCTCAATTGACTGCCCTGGGAACACCACAACACAATGGGGTAGCTGAAAGAAGAAATAGAACTCTTTTGGATATGGTGAGATCCATGTTTAGTTATTCTTCATTACCAATCTCTTTTTGGGGACTAGCACTGGAAACTGCAGTTTACCTTTTGAACTTAGTTCCATCTAAGTCAGTGCCTAAAACCCTAATAGAATTATGGTCAGGTCGCAAACCAAGTTTACGACATGTCCGTATTTGGGGATCACCAGCACATGTGCTGAAACCAAAGGCAGACAAAATGGATTCACGTTCTGAGGTTTGTATGTTTGTGGGGTATCCCAAAGGAACAAGGAGAGGTTTATTTTATAGTCCTCAAGATAGGAAAGTGATCTTGAGCACACATTTCACTTCCCTTGAGGAAGACTATATGAATAACTTCAAACCTAAGAGTAAGGTAATACTTGAAGAGCTGTCAGGTGATCAGGTTGATGTTCAGCTTTCAACGCCTGTTACAGAACAGGAAGAACAGCAACAACCAGATGATCAACACAGGATTAACCCTGAACATCCATCACTTTTAGAACCTCGTCGTAGTGGGAGGGTAACTAGGTTACCTGCGAGATACATGCTTTTGGGAGAAACCTATACGGCTATCTCAGATGAACATGTACAAGATCCCACTAGTTACAACGAAGCTCTAATAGATAGAGATGTTGAATTTTGGAAAAAGGCCATGAATCAAGAAATGGAATCTATGTATTCCAATAAAGTCTGGGAACATGTAGAGGCACCAAATGGGGTAAAACCTATAGGGTGCAAGTGGATCTACAAGAGAAAAAGAGGAGTAGACGGAAGGGTGGAAACATTTAAAGCAAGATTAGTAGCCAACGGGTTTACTCAGAAAGAGGGAATCGATAATGAGGAAACTTTTTCTCCGGTTGCTATGCCTAAATCCATCAGGATTCTGCTCTCCATTGCTGCAATGCTAGAT
The DNA here is from genome assembly GCF_000493195.1 of Citrus x clementina. Classification (NCBI taxonomy): domain Eukaryota; kingdom Viridiplantae; phylum Streptophyta; class Magnoliopsida; order Sapindales; family Rutaceae; genus Citrus; species Citrus x clementina. The sequence goes on along the minus strand of NW_006262688.1, from coordinate 1,965,876 downwards.
TATGAAATTTGGCAAATGGATGTCAAGACTGCCTTTCTTAACGGGCATCTTGAAGAAAACATCTACATGCAGCAACCAGATGGATTTATACAAAAAGGCCAAGAACACATGGTATGTAAGTTGCAGAAATCCATTTATGGATTGAAACAAGCATCCCGGTCATGGAACATCAGATTTGATCAAGCGATTAAATCGTTTGGATTCATTCAGAACATTGATGAACCATGTGTGCACAAGAAAATTCAAGAAAAATCTGTAGCCTTCCTAATTCTTTATGTAGACGATATTCTCCTAATTGGAAACGATATAGGAGTATTGACTACAATAAAGAGTTGGTTAGCAAAACAATTTGATATGAAAGACCTGGGAGAGGCAAGTTATATTCTTGGTATCAAATTACTACGAGACCGGAAGAATAAAACTTTAGCCTTGTCTCAAGCGGTCTATATCGATAAGATATTGGCTAGATTTAGCATGGAAAATTCCAAGACTGGTTTATTACCATTCAGACATGGAATTACATTCTCTAAGGATCAATCACCTAAAACATCTGAAGAGATGGAGAGAATGAGACGAGTTCCCTATGCAGAAGCTGTGGGAAGTCTTATGTATGCCATGCTTTGCACTAGGTCAGACATCTGTTTTGCGGTAGGGATGGTTAGTAGATATCAATCTAATCCTGGACCTAAACACTGGACTGCGGTCAAGCATATAATGAAGTATCTGAAAAGAACTAAAAATTATATGCTTGTGTATTCTGGTGATGAACTCATTCCAGTGGGTTATACTGATTCTGACTTTATGTCAGATAAGGATTCCAGAAAATCAACTTCCGGCTATGTGTTTACATTGGGAAGTGGAGCTATTAGTTGGAGGAGTGTGAAACAATCTTGTATCGCAGACTCCACAACTGAAGCTGAATATGTGGCTGCATCCGAAGCTGCAAAAGAAGCTGTATGGCTCCGCAAGTTCCTACAAGATCTTGAGGTGGTACCTGCTGTAACTGCACCCCTTAAACTATTTTGCGATAATAGTGGTGCGGTAGCTCAATCTAAGGAACCAAGGAACCACAAGAAACAAAAACATATTGAGAGGAAGTATCATCTTATAAGGGATATAGTGCAGAGAGGTGATGTGGAGGTTACTCAGATTGCGTCACAGCAAAACTTGGCAGATCCTTTTACTAAGGCCATACCCGGGAAACCTTTTAACTTGCACTTGGAATCCATGGGCATGCGTGAGATGCCAAATATGCTTTGAGTGCTAGTGGGAGATTGTTGGGAAAATATGCTCTTTAAAAGCATATGTGTTTATTTAATTGTAATAAACAATTTTTCTGATTAATAAAATAAATGAGGTATTTTATTCAAATATCTTAATTGCATTAATATTTGTATTAAAGTCCATTTAATCATATTATATGTATTTATGTGATCACCATGTGGATTCACAGAAGACATAAACACAAGTTATCTTATGATTAAATAAATTTAGTTCGCAGTTGATAAATAAAGTTGGGCACTTTATTTAGGTATAGACTGTAATAAATTCATTGAATGATTTGTCTTAATCATGTATGAATTTATTGATGTAGTACGACTACATTGAACAGGATCACATGTGAGATTTAATTAACTTTGTAATAACTGTCAGACTTATTAAATCTCATAGGCATTGATTTTACTGTAATCTTAATCTTGAGTTAATTATGATTTCATGATTGTAATTGTTATTCCATTTGAGTTACCAATGGGCACGACACATCCTTGTGGTCAAGATTACTCGGTATCTTGGTGGGAGCAATTATGAGTATTGGAGTTATGGATTAACAATATAGAATTTGTACAACACATCTCTTAATAGGTTTTCGGCACTTGATCATAGAATTCTCTGGCCAGAGTGTGTCAATATATTTAGTATGTTGAAAATGATCATTAGAGAAAACCAGTAAGGATCAAGGAATAAGATGTTATTAAATTGATTGGACAGTTGAGATATCAATTTAATTAACGATGTGGTACAAAGGATTGTGCAGTAAAGAAATCAATGTGGCTTGGGACGAATTATTATTCGAGCATACAATTATGGAAGTCAGTTCCAATCTTTTAGTGGAGTAGATTTGGAATTAAATAATTAGGCTAGTTTAATTACAGGCCTAATTATTGTAGCCACTATTGTATGTTCCCAAATGATCCCTGGGTTAGCTCATTTAATTGACTGCACCACTACTGGACTAATAAGTAAGATAACTAGTTATTTGGGTCAAAAGCCTAAATATATCATTTAGTGGGAGGCTCTATTTAATTAGCTTTTGTATAAGGAGCCTTATGTTATTTTACAAGGTGGGTCCCCTATTGAAAAAGAAAATAACGTGAGTTTTATTTAGGGCATTATTTGGAGCCTAGAGTTTTCACTAAAGGGAGATATATAAGGCTTATTTTCTCTAAAGAAAAAAGAGAAGCCACTTTATACAGATCAGAGAATAAGATTTTTCTCTCTATTATTGAGAGAAAAATTTTCTCGTGCTAGTTGCTTTTGGTAGTGATAAAGGCGCCCACACGTCAAGTGCAGATCGAATCTGAGTCATAACCTGGAAGATCATTGGTGACAGTTTGTGATCTAACAAGCGTGGTGGTGACGGATCGTGATCTAACAGGAGTGGTGGTGGCGGATCGTGATCTAGGAGCCTAAATCACTTCAGCGGAAAAAGCCAACTCGGATTTTCAAGGTACGATTTCTAGAATACAAATTCTTATATATTATATGAGAGCGGTCCTTTAAAGGTTTTATAAAAAAATTTAAAAACCTGATTATTCCCCAACAGTTGCTTCACTACATTATTATTATTTGCAAGTGGATCCTAATTTTTTCATTCTCTTCTTCTGAGGAACATTGCTTTTGGAACCAAGTGGTCTAACACGTTTTTGGCATGTAAAGATAAATCATTAGCTACATTTACACTTAATTTTTCAGCAGGGAAATCACCCAGGTTGGTGTGTTAATAGCAATATGTGAATTTGTTACTTTTACTATATTTTTACCGCTAGCTTTCTTCAAAATTATGCCTTATTTCCTCCTTTAGGCTTTCATCTTTTTTCTTCCCCTTTCTAGTGTGGGTGCTTTTGTTACTCATGAAATTATGGGGTTGCTTATTCCTATTTAGTTTTGCCCTATTTCTTGTTAGAGCCCCTTTTTATTAAAAGAAAGAAAAGAAATGATTTAAGTTGGTTACAACAGACTTCTTACTATAAATACTAGCAGAATTTGTATAGAAATTTAAGCTATGTAACAATATAAATAATTTAGGTTGATGCAGTAGATTCCTAATTGTAAACCAAACAAATTTAAAATTAGTCTAAATATTTTTTTTAATTAAAAGTAACTTTTTCCCTTTTTGTAAAAAGTTCCTTAATTAATATTATCATTGATGCTATCATGGCATATATATAGTATATAAATGTTAGATAATTTTGGAAACTTAATCTTAAATATACCCTTTTCACCAAATAAAATGATCAATAAAGTCAACACTGTTATAACAATAAGAGGATTTGAATGTATTATAAAATATCAAGAAAGTTTTGCTTAATTTCACCAAATAATCAATCGGAATTATTACATTCCCTATAAACTAAGATATGTAAAATTGGAGTATGGACATTTTCTTGGCTTCTAATTGATGACTAAATTAATTATCTCAGTAGTTTGTTTGTTCTAATCACTTTTTTTTAGGTAATCGAGTAAGTTTTTAAATAATCAAAACACTGATTAAAGATAACTGCATGGTTTGATTACTTGTATTAGTTGAAAATAAGAAAAAGTACGTTGTCTAATAAGCAAGAAGAGATTTGAAGGAATTTATTAGCTTGGTATATTCAGAAAGTTCGGTACAAGAGAGAAGGGTAATGTTGGCGAAAGCACGCATCGAGTTTTCACTAATGGTTTTTATGTTTCCTGTCAATAAACTCCTCCATTTTGGCAATTCGTTGTAGAATAAATTACTAATTGAACATTTTTTTTTTTCAAAGTTTGTCAAAGCTAGTTCACAATCTGCAGATTCGTGGAGTTCCTCGGCAACTAGAATGGTGAGATACATTAAAATTATCTAACTCTAAAAGCCCATTCAATTTTTTTTGCTATGTCAGATCTAATTGAGTCTAAAATAAAAAGGGTAGGACTCTAACAGTTACTCTGCACACTCTATTACTTTATGAGTCGGATTATTAGCACCTCTCTAAAATCCTATTAAAACTCCTTTTTCAATTATATTCCATTTAATGCCAAAAATATCTTTTTTTTTTAATGAACACTTTTTCATTTATGAATTTTTCAGTTTCTAATATTTTTCTCACTCTTTCAATCTTAATATTTGTATTCCTCTCTTCAAATTTTCTTTATTAATAAAATTTGGAAGAAAAAAATCTAAAAAATGAAAAATTATAGTTATAAAGTAATAATAATTTATGGGTCTAATACAATTTTATCCCACCTATAAATTAGTTTGAGAATTCTTAAAAAATTATTTGTAGTGGGATAAAATTTTATTTAACTTATTTTTCCATTGTATTGTATCTTAATTAAATTGTTATGTTTATTACAAGAATTTTGTTTTGGCTTAGAGAATTATTTTTTAAATTCAGATTATTTTAATGATAATAAAAGATATTTATATTGTGCAAGCAAAATAAAATTGAAGAGAAAAAAAATATAAATTGCTTAATTCTATTTATATTTGTCCTTAAATGTAATTGTGAAATAGCAGAGGTTTTATAAGATTAATGAAGGGGTTTTATACACTCATATTCTAAAATTTAATTTTTTCTCTATACACTCTTTAAAATCCCAAAAAAGTTCCTCCTTAAGTCATTTAAATTAATTTACTCAAAACACCAATAAAACTATTCCACAAGCTCAAAGATTTTTTTTTAAAAGAAATTTAACATAACTTGCAACAATGGAATTATGTCAAGTTTTAAACAAATATTTTAAAATAATTTTACTTATTAGTTATCATTAATTAAAGAATGTATTCCATAGATCAATTTTTGCACCTACAAATTCTTTAAGATTAAGAGATATGGACTTTAACTACCGGAATAACAATTGAAAAACAAATTGCCATCTGACACAAAAGGGAAGAAGAATAAGACGTTGACTGGGATATTAGGTTTAGAGTGCTTTTAATTTTTTTAAAATCAAAGACAAAAAAATTTGAGCACCTCTGCAATAATTTCATATCATTTTATTTCTTGAAAAATGTAAGGATTGCAAATATTTTGTCTTCAAAAAAACTTAAAATATTGATTTGCTGCATGTTCAAATGAAGTATTTTTTAAGATGTTAGAAATAAAAGATTATACGTTGAATAATGAGTACACTATATGAGTATTTAAAGTAATTAAGTTATATTAGCTCCTAAACAAATTGTCCTTAACAGTAATTTTTATGATGGGTAATTTTGTAATAAATTATTTTATTTAAATAAGAGTATTCAGAATAATTTTTAGATTGCAAATAGCCTCAACCAAATAAAAAATAGTTGACGATATTGGTTGACATCAGAGTGACAAAAACAATGATATTGTACAGTGCTCCGAGTTGGCTTATTTAGAGACAACCAACAGGTTGGGTAGCATCGAGTTGCGTAGCACTGGGCATGACACGGGCACAAAACATGTCCGTACAGCATGGCACGGCATGATACGAGCACGTTTTGGTAGGTACACAGCATGACATTACACGTAAGCGAGCTGGGATAGGCTGAGAATTTTAGACACATGAGCCTTAAAAACACGACATGATTAGAGATAGGCTAAAGAGGACACATAAAAAAACCAACAACAATAAGCACGTTTCACTTTTTAACGAAAGTAAATTTAAAATTTTATGATTTTACAAATAACTTGAAATTGAATATTTTAAAATATTTTATTAGCACAAGTTTTTTAAATTCATTTAATTCTTAATTAAAAAAAATTCTGATTATTTTATGTTTATAATTTATTAAATGAATAGATGATATTATGATTTTAATAAATAAAATTATAAATATTACAATCTCTATGAACTATAATTTATGACTCTCTATGAGTTTAAGTTAACAATTAAATTAACCCTTAAGAAAATTTATTATAATTGCTATTGTTAAGCATTAAAACTCTAATATCATGGATCTAACTTAGTAATTACTATTAAATTCTCTTATTATTATTAGTTATTATTATTGTATTGTAAAATGTATGTATTAATGTTATTACGGACTATGATCTATAACTCTATATAAATTCAAGTTAACAATTAAGTTAATCCTTAAGAAAAATGAATTATTATTGTTGTTGTTAAGTATTAAAATTCTAATATCATAGGGTCTAACTCAGTAATTAATGTTACATTCTCTTATTATTATTAGTTCATTATTATTGAATAGACTTGAGTTTTAAACTTTTGATTCTATTGAATTTGACTAAAGGCACATGGACCCAAAAAATGTACATATGCGTAAAAAAATTATGCCAACAATTTTGTATGCCCTTTTAAAAAAGTTACAAAAGAAAAAAAAACTTGTTGTGCTTATTTCTTAGGCACGACACAACACGGCACACAGTATAGCACACATAGACACAACACGCATGGGTATGGTATGTGTTCCAAGCCGGGCCTTAGCAAGAAATGAATTTTTGGTAGGTAAAAGAGTTTTGTAACAAACATTATAAGGTAGGTCTTATTCTGTTTTAATCAAATATCAATCCTACAATCTCTCTTTGAAGTATAATTGAGAGATAGATCCCATGTATGTATGCATGTCTTCAATAACAGGCAAAAGAAAACACAAACCCACGAGAGTTCACACTCAATCAATAAAGAACTGTTAAATGAGCAACGTTCAACTATTATGTGAGTATGCAATATATAACTTATTATTTAAGTCATATTATAAGCCTTTTCCGAGCTCTTTGATGCAGACAGGTTGCAACAAAACTATATCTTGAGAATCTACAAAAGAAAAGAGTAGAGAAGTTACAGAAGCTATAACTACTCTCTCTTTAGCAAGTGCTCACCTTATAGGAGTGACACTATCATTTTGTACTTTTTAGTTAATCTATTACTTCAATATTATTTACAAAAAATCACAAAATAGCACCACGTATATATCTAAATGCTCACCATGTATCTATGCATATAATTTAACATCGTGTCCAAGTCGTCATTTGAATTTGATGAACTTGCAGATGATAGAAGAAGAAGAGATACAATTAATGAGAAAGGAGATGATCCAAGAGCCCAGTTGATGGACCTTTCTTTCTATTAAGGTTTTTATATATACAACCTGGAGTAGATCAATTATATAATTCTAGTTAAGTAGCTAGATTGAGATTTCCATTCTCAACTACAAATCTTGTTTCTTATTAAAGAAAGGATAAATAATATTATCTTACTCCCTATAGTTTGTGTTAATTATACATTTTTTCACATAATTTTAAAAAAATAAAATATTCATGTTGTCATTTTTTTAGAACTGTTGAATTTGATTTAAGGTTAAAAATAATATTTTTGTTTCATTAAAATTAAAATCAACCTAACAGATAACAAGTAAAGGTAGATAATAATTGAATAGATTTTAACGAAAATATAAACACGAACCTTTAGATTATATCACTTAAATTGTCTATTTTCTTTTAATTTACAGATCAAACTGACATTGATGGTTCCTAGAGAGCCAACAAGTGTTGGAATTGCATCTTTGATAAAGAAATCTCCAGTTTTGATCACTCTAACGCTTGGAAGCCCTTAAAATAATGTAATTAAAAAGATTACCATTTGCTTGATTAATATTTGTGTATTCATAAACATGATTTGTGCATTTATACTGCACAACTAATTTGCCAAATAGAACATTGAGTGTACATAGTAGATATGAATAGATCATTTTAGTTGTGACTATTTTCTTGTCAAAATTTCTTTGGTTTAGCAACCTTTATATGATGTATTCAAAATATAAAAAGGTGAATCTTATTTTATTTTTGGTCCATTTCAATTAGTAGATACACTTGTTCAAAATATCACTAGAGTCATGCAACCAATATGAAAATGTAAAAAGTTGTGAAAACATCAATATTTGAGATAAAAGCTATATGATTTTTTTTGTGAGATTTCAACACTTCCACGTGTCCTAAATTGATTGTCTAGACATGCTTTCATTTTCTTCAATTGTGTTGTGTTGAATTGGGATTTCAACCTATAATAGAATAGGGTGTTGATATGCTAAGTTATGATTTTAGGAGTTACACCTGTGATAGGTGATGATGGCATAATGATTCCTATGTTAAGAATAAAAATAGTGACACTATATGTACTAAATCATAGTTTAATAAATAAATCAAATAATTGACTTACCTGTAAATATTAGTGTGAAAGCTGAGTGCCCTAAGTAAAAGATGGAGAATTAGATGGAAGGGATGTTAAAAATAAATTGATTATAGCTATGGTGTTGAATGAATAATTTGAACTAAAGCAAAAGTATTCTATGAAGCTTAGTACTAAAAAAAATTCTAAAAATATATTGAATATAGTCATGGGTCTTAAATGAATAATTTGAACAAAAGTAAAAGTTTTAGATATCTGAGTTGATATTTCAAAATATCAATATCTTACATTGCTAAAAGAAGAGAGAAAAAGTTAATTCATATATAGAATCCAAATATGGTGTGGTAACAAAGCCTATTAGGAGGACGCATATATGCATGAATCCAAGCCCAAAAGAGGATCCCATTCTAGAAACATTTTAACTAAGCGCTCGAGCCCAAAATCTCATACACAATGGGATCTCTCTGTCCCCCACAAAATGTCGTGTATGTGCGCGAGCTTAACCTAATTTTATGTTTTTTCTCTTTGTTTATTTTATATATTTTAATTTGAGTTATATTGATTTCTTATTTTAGTATTTTAATTTGAGTTATATTGAGTATTTGATTCCTATTCGAATTATGATTTGTTTTAAATCAAAGAGAAAATAGGGCTAAGGCCTGTGTGTACAAAAAAAACTACTTATACCATACATTTGGCACTCAAAAATGGGTAGCTCTAGGTTTTCTATAATTTTCTTTGTCTTTTTAATGTTTAGTCTATTATGCTTAGAGTTCAGACTTGCGATAGCAGTCACTGTATCCTGGAGACCATACTGCTTTGTTTGTCGTTCTTGCATTGGGTTATCAATCCCTAAGGCACGAAATTTAGTCTTAAGGATAATTGATGACAACCATCAAGGGAATACCATTAAAGCTTTAACTAATGCTCTGCACATTCACAGAGGCCCAATTACAAGAGCCAGAGCAAAAAAGATGCAAGTTGCTTTAAATAGATTAATTGAGAAAATATTGACTGAAAATGCAATGCAAGCTGGAAAACATGATTAATTTAGCTTGGAGAGAAGATAAGGCATTGTGGGCATTATTCAAGCTATTAGACAACCAAATACACTACTTGAGTAAAATGCAGAAAGGGTAAATTCAAAACAAAACAGGTATGATTGATAGGAATTAATGTGCAACTTATATGCCATTTGAAAGATGATTAAATTAACTTTCCTAATGCAATTTACAAACTGGATTTGGAGTTCTCTAGAAGACAATATGACCAACTTATTATAGCTTGTTCGCGCTTAGGAATTCCAATTGTCCCTTTGTTTATTCAACTTCATTTATTTGTTACTGTGTTAGGTAAGTCTATCAGCAATAATGGTGGGCAAGCATTAATTATGGTAGGCTAGCATTAAGTTTGTCAATGACTAGCATTAACAATGGTGGGTTGGTGAAGATTTTGAAGCATCCTTTGAAGGGTTGTTCAAATTATCTCCTACACAACAACCTATGCTTGGAGGGTTGTTCCAATATTTCCAAGTGTATTTTTAGGATCTTGGGTTTCTATTAGCTTATTTAAACTCAACAACCTTGCTGTGTATGAAGATATTTAGAGACTAATGTTATTTGATTTTGAAAGACCATTCTTTCTTTGGTTTTTTTGAGAACTAGTGAACTTATTAAGAATTTACATTCTTGTGGCGTTCCAATCTAGACTTATCACTTAGCTTCTCATATACATCTTAAGTGTGGCATCAATATCATTATTTATACCTTTGGTTCATGTTTTTTAAAACATTGGGCTAAGATTTTGTTTGGCTTAAATTTGTTTAGAACTTTCTTGGGCAGTTGAAACTTTAAAATAAATGTAGGTTTCAAAGTTTCACTATGGGTTTCACATCAATAATGTTATCACATGCCTTGATTGTTTTGTTGTTTGCTACTTTAATCTCCTCTTTGCTGCATTACTCATATTTCCAACAGTCTTAAGGAAAAATTATGAGTGATATACATCCACCGCAAGATCCCAATAATTCTTTAACTATTGCTGCTTTGCCTGTAGTTGCTTTCATTGTCATAATTGCGAAGAACTTATCAGATACTTCTAAATTAAACCATTCAAGGGCAAACAACTTGCCATAAGAGGGTGCTGAATATTATGACAGGAAATTATAGACTTAGAGTGCTAGTAATAAAGTCTATGGGTACACAATATTGAGCACTCTTGCTAGTTCCCAATATGATGCTTATTATCCATATAAGAATGCATTTGTGATTTGGGAACTACTTAATAGAAAATATATAGTCGAAGATACTGGGACCTAACAATATTATATGGGTAATTTCCTACACTTTAGGATGAAAAATGGTAAATCTATGTCTAACCAAGTCCATGACTATCATTTGTTGGTTAATATCTAAAAAAGAAGAAAATATTTCTTTTTGAATGCTTTGTATCTAGTTGTTTGATTAAGAATTCTAAAATCATGGAAAGATTTTATTAAAACTATGAAACTTAAGAAGAAATGAGTGAGTTTGGAAGATGCTATTATTCATATTAGGATTAAGGAGAAATAAAATTAGAGATGCGTCTCATAATTGAGAACACTCCTCAGTGTCATTTGAAAAAAAAAACTAACAAAAGATACCCTAATAAACCAAAATCTGATAACTAAAAGGAAAGTTCATTGCTTTGTCTGTGGAAAATTTGTGCACTATGCCTCTCAATACAGAGATAAAGATGAGCAAATAAGATTCAATAAAAATCCTGCTAAAGCGAATATGGCTGAGAGAGAAGGAGAAAACACCATTGCTGCTGTATTTGTCTCTATAGTGAACCTAGTTGCTAGAAGCAAAGATTGGGTGATAATGATGAGAACCATCAAGAGAATACCATTAAAGAATTGTGGGGATTATTCAAGTTGTTGTGCAGTCAAATACACAATTTGGGTCAAACGCAAAAGGGTAAATTCAGAATAAAACTGATATTGATTGAGTTGGAACTAATGTTCAACCTATATACCATTGGAAAGATAATTAAGTTAACTTTCCAATGCAATTTACAAAGCTGGATTTGGAGTTCTCTAGAAGGTGTTATGACCAATTTATTATAACTTGTTAAGGTTTGGGAATTCCAATTCAACTTTATTTATTTGTTTTATTTTAAGTTTGTCAATGCGTTAGGTAAGTCTATCATCAATGATGGTGGGCTAGCATTAAGTTTGTTAATGACTAGCATTAATTATAGTAGGCTAGCATTAAATTTGTCAATGACTAGCATTAATAATGGTGGGTTGGTGAAGACTTTTGAAGTATCGTTTGGCAAACCTATGCTTGGAGAGTTGGTTCAATGTTTCCATTTGTATTTTTAGGATCTTGGGTTTCTATTGGCCTATTTAAACTCAACAACCTTACTATGTAAGACAATTAGATGTTATTTTGAATTTGAAAGATCATTCTTTCTTTGGTTCTTTTGAGAACTAGTGAACTTATTAAGAATTTGCATTCTTGTGGATTTCCAAAATAGACTTATCACCCACCTTCTCATCTAAATCTTGAGTGTGGCATCAATATCCTTCTCTATACCTTTGGTTCATGTTTTCCTAAACAATGGGTCAAGGTTTTTGTTTCGCTTAAATTGTTTAAAACTTTCTTGGAAAGTTGAAACTTCAAATTAAATGTGAGTTTCAAAGTTTTATTATGGGATTCGCATCATTTGGTATCAGAGCTAGTTTCTAATCATGTTTGTATGTCTTATTTATTTTGATTATCAATAAAAATAAAGAAAAAAGAAAGAAAAAAATACAACAAAAAAAAACAAATTACAAAAGGATTCAAGTCTTCTTACTTTCATCAAATTGAATTTTAGTTATTCATTTTCCTTGACATTGTTTACACATAATATCAATTGTGTTCTTTTGCTTGCTTGTTTTCTTTTGTTCAATTTCCTTTGTCATTCTTTGCATCCTCTTAATTCATTTTCTTTGTTTAGTGTGCTAGTTTGTCATATTTGGTGTGCCACCTGGGTTTTTCTTGATTTTTTTTATTCAGTTCAATAAAGAACTGAAAGAGAAAATTAAGTGTGGTAAAAGGCAAATTTTTGTGAGATGATTAGAGTATAAAAGCCAATTTGTGTGATAAACACGAGAGTTAAGTGACAACAAATTGAGTGAAACACGTGAGCGAGTGTTATGAGGTCTTTTTGCTAACATTATCTTTCATATCACAAATATGTCAAAGATCAGAAGTCATAGACCAATCAATCATGTTCAAAGCCATGCAACAACAATTGAGCACATGAATCTAATGTCCGGGAGATCCGTGACAAATTAGAGAGGCAAGACATTGCCATTGCCAATCTACAAATGGGGCAACAACCAGTAACTCGTAATGTAAGAAGTAATCAAGGGCATGCAGCCATGAGAGAAGAAGATGGGGATGACCTTGATAATTTTGATGATCATGCCACCATTGACATGCATGGAAGAGCTAATAGAAGGGCAAGATGTATATATCGTGACTTAGGGAGTATCAAACTAAAAATTCCTTCTTTTTAAGGTAAAAATAATTCTGAAGCTTATTTGGAGTGGGTGATGAGAACTATAAAGGGAATACCATTTAAGCTTCAAGTGATCCTTTGCATTCATGGGGGCCCAATTACAAGAGCTAGAGCCAAAAAGATGCAAGCTGCTTAAATGGATTAATTGAGAGAATATGGACTGAAAATGCAATTCAAGATGCAAGACATCATGAATTGGGCTTGGAGAGAAGACAAGGCATTGTTGGCATTATTCAAGCTATTCGGTAGCCAAATACACAATTTGAATTCAATGTAAAAAGGGCAAATTTAGAAAAAAAAATTGTTATGGATTGAGCCATAACTAATGTGGAAGCTGCATATCATTGAAAAGATAATTAAGTTAGCTTTCCAATGCAAGATTTAGAGTTCTCTAGAATGAGTTCTCTAGAATGCAAGATATTCAGGCTTGGGGAATTCCAACGACTCCTTTGTTCATTCAACTTCATTTATTTGTTTTGTTTCAAGTTTGTCAATGTGTTAGGTAAGTCTACCATTGATGATGGTGGGCTAGTATTATGTTTGTCAATGATAACATTAATTATGGCAGGTTAGCATTAAGTTTGTCAATGATAGCATTAATTATGGTAGCTAGCATTAAGTTTGTCAATGACTAGTATTAATAATGGTGGGTTGATGAAGACTTTTGAAGCATCCTTTGACAAACCTAACTTGGTTGTTCCAATGTTTCCATTTTTATTTTTAGGACCTTGAGTTTCTATTAGCCTATTTAAACTCAACAACCTTGCTATGTAAGACAATTATAGATGAATATTATTCAAGATCATTCTTTTTTTAGTTCTTTTGAGAACTAGTGAACTTATAAAGAATTTGCATTCTTGTGGCGTTCCAAAATAGACTTATCACTCACCTTCTCATCTAAATCTTGAGTGTGACATCAATATCCTTCTCTATACCTCTGGTTCATGTTTTCTTAAACATTGGGTCAAGGTTTTTGTTTAAGCTTAAATCTGTTTAAAACTTCTTAGGAAGTTGAAACTTCAAATTAAGTGTGAGTTTTCAAAGTTTCATTATGGGGCTTCCATTAGTGGGAAAAAGGTGGAGCTAGTATTTGATTGCCACAACTACTCTGAGGAGAAAAAAGATAAAACTAGCTGCTGTTGAATTTAATAATTATACTATTATTTGGTGGGATCAACTTGTTTTGAGTAGGAGACGAAATCGTGAAAGGCTTGTAGACACTTAAGAGGAGATGAATACCATCATGAGGAGGAGATTTGTTCCTAGTCATTATTATAGGGAGTTGCACTAAAGACTTCAAAGTCTTACACAAGGTTCTAAAAGTGTGGAAGATTACTATAAGGAGATGGAAATAATCATGATTTGAGCCAACATTGAAGAAGAACGAGAGGCCACTGTGGCAAGATTTTTACATGGTTGACCTGTAGCACTATGTTGAGTTGGAAGACATGGTTCACATGGCCATGAAAGTGGAACAACAACTAAAAAAGAAAGGTTCCAGTTTGGGCTCATCTTCCTCATGGAAGTCAAAATGGAGCAAAGATGAAAAGGTTGTTTCAAAGCTTAAGATTGAGCCATTCAAGGATCACAAAGAGGGAGGCAACCAAAGCAAATGTTAATATGATTCCCAACACTCTAGAAATAGAAATATTAAGTGTTTTAAATGTTTGGGGACATGTCATTTACATCTCAATGCCCAAATAAAAGAGCAATAATCTTAAGGGATGATGGTGATGTTGAAACCGAGAGTGAATTAGATGATGATCCTATGCCACCTTTTGAGGATGCTAATGATGGTGTTGAGTATCTTGTTGATGGTAAATTGATGGTTGCTAGGTGTGCTCTCAATATGCAAGTAAAAGAAGATGCAGAGGTACAACGTGATAACATCTTTCATACTAGATCCCGTATCAAAGATAAGGTATGTAGTATGATAATTGATGGTAGAAGTTGTACTAATGTAGATAGCACTGTTTAGTTAAAAATTTAAATTTGAAAACTTTGAAACATCTTAGGCCATATCAGCTACAATGGCTAAATGATTGTGGGGAAGTTAAAGTGAATAAACAAGTGCTGGTTTCATTCTCTATTGGGAGATACAAGAATGAGGTTGTATGTGATGTAGTACCCCATGCATGATAGACACATTCTTTTGGGCGACCTTGGCAATATGATAGGCGTGTGCCACATGATGGTTACTTAAATAGATATTCTTTTGTAATGCGTAAAAAGAAAATCACTCTTGTACCTTTAACACTTAGACAAGTGTATGAGGATCAAATGTCAATAAAAAACTGAGAGTGATACAAAAAAAGAAAATGGGAGTACAAAAGAAAGAGAGATTGAGAGAAAAACAAATGGAAAGATCCCAAAAAATGAGAATATTGTTGATAGAAAAGAGAGGTAGTAAGTGAATTTGTTTTCAAAAGAGAGCGACGTTAAGAAGGTTTTCTTTTCAAAACAGCCTATCATTATACTTTTGTGCAAAGAGGCTTTTTTTACATACTAATGAGATTAACTCTTCTTTGCCTAGTGCTATTGTGACTCTTTCACAAGACTTTGAAGATGTGTTTCCAAATGAAGTTTCTAATGATTTGCCACCTATTAGGGAATTGAGCATCAAATAGACTTTATCCCTGGAGCTAACATTCCTAATAGGCCTGCATATAGAAGCAACCCCAAGGAGACAAAGGAGCTTCAAAGGAAAGTTGAAGAACTCTTAGCAAAGAAATATGTGAGAGAGGGCATGAGCCCATGTGCGGTACCAGTTCTACTAGTGCCCAAAAAGGATAGAACATGGAGGATGTGCTTGACTGTCGTGCAATCAATAAAATTATTGTAAAGTATACACATCCTATTCCTAGACTTGATGATATGCTTGATGAATTGCATGGTTCTTATGTGTTTAGTAAAATTGATCTTAAAAGTGGATATCATCATATTAGAATTAGAGAGGGAGATGAGTGGAAAACTACCTTTAAAACAAAATATGGTTTACATGAGTGGTTAGTGATGTCATTTGGGTTATCTAATGCACCTAGCACTTTTATGAGGTTAATGAACCATGTTTTGCATGATTTTATTAGTAAGTTTGTAGTTGTCTATTTTGATAATATTTTGATCTATAGCAAAAGCTTAGAGGTTCACATTGAACATTTGCAAAGTGTATTGACTGTTTTAAGGAAGGAAAAGTTGTATGCTAATTTGAAGAAGTGTTCCCTTTGTACAAGTTAGATTGTTTTTCTTGGTTATGTTGTAAGTGCTAAAGGAATTGAGGTCGATGAAGAGAAGGTAAGGGCTATTAAGGAGTGGCCTATACCTAAAAATGTAAGTGAGGTATGAAGTTTTCATGGTTTGGCTAGTTTTTATAGAAGATTTGTGAAAGATTTTAGCACCCTTGCTGCACCATTAACTAAAATTGTGAAGACAAATGTGAGATTTAAGTGGGGTAGTGAACAAGAAGTGGCATTTAATCTAATCAAGGAGAAATTGTTTCTGCACCATTACTTACTTTACTTGATTTTGATAAAACTCTTGAAATTGAGTGTGATACTTCAGATGTAGGTATTGGAGCTATTTTGATGCAAGAAGGACGTCTAATTGCCAATTTTGGTGAGAAATTGAGTGGAACAACCCTTAACTATCCTACCTATGATAGGACATGTGCTCATGCATTATGTAGCCAGGATATGGGAGATAGCAGATGTTGTGCAAATTTTATTAAACTCGCAAGTGCACGAATCTATTGTTGTATAGATCAATGGTAACGAGTGTCGATCCCACGAGGAGGTGGATTTTAATTATATGTATAATTAATTTTGTATGAAGGTGGTTGGATTTGTAGTGAAAGTGACTTAGATTATCCTAAAATTGGAATTGAAATGGCGAGAATAAATTGAAGAGAAATTTATTGAAATGACGTACTTGGGTATCTGGATCCGTATCAACATGCACCATGGGCTAAATATTTCTTATTAATGTCAATTAAATCATGAGGGGGGTATCCACACATCATGAACCACACTCTAATCAATATGGTGCTAAGGGCTTATCGTGCCAAATAATAAAACCTTGTACTAAGAAGCCGGTGAAACCAAGGCGGTATCTAGAGAAGATTATTATAATTTGTTGACGAAAAGTCAAATCATCCACAAAAATTAGAGGGGAAAAGAAAATATATTTACCAAATAAAGCCCATGACACATGTTGAGACTTCACCTTCAACCCAAGATTGAAAGAAAATTAGCTACTCATAATTGAACTAGGGGCAAAATAGAAATTTATTAAAATACGTAGAAAATACAAGAAGGAGAAGGAATTATAGAAAATGGAGTCCAAAAATGGATTCAGAGACATCAACTTAGGAGGGGAGAGCCCCCTTTTTATAGATACATTGAGTAAATCATGGCCATCGGATCAAAAACATTTCGGACGCTTAGGATTACGCCATGTCATCAGTCAACAGTACGCGGTTTGACCACATGGTTTGAACAGTAACACGGTTTGACTCGGGTTGAACAGTGACGCGGTTTGGTTGAAAATAATCTTGTATAATGCATGTATCGTACGCGAGATTTTTGGTCCACTGACATGCTGCCACGTCATCGATCAACAGTGCATAAGAATTTTAGTCCAACAGGATCTTGATACCTCATCAGTCAATGCCACATCATTGGTCAATGCCACGTCATCGATCCGTCTATGTGAACAGTGTCGTGAACAGTAACGTAGACAGTACCGTTCATGTTAATAGTACCGTACATGTGAACAGTACCATTTTTTCCTTTGATGCTCTTCTTAAGGTTTTCGACTGTCCTGAGTTCAAAAGTGATGTTTGTTTTGCCGTCTGATCTCTCATTCATTGCGAAATGACTATGATGCCCCTAAAATACATAAAATACTTAATTATAATACAACACACATAATTAAATGACAAGAAGCTTAAATACATAAAAGTAAGGGTGTTAGTAAGACTTGAAATGTAAAATGATGATTTTCTCCTTTATAAATATACATTTTCTAACACTCAACACACCCTCCAACCAGCTTATTGCTAGTCCATAGCAAATAAAGCGAAAACAAAATTCAAATCCAAAATGATTTTTTTTTTAAACACTCGTGGTTATTCAATCAGACTAATGATAACAATCAAATAAATGTATAAGCATTATCTCAAGTCTAAAGAAACATCACACCCACATCAACCATCCACATGAATCAGCCCAGTAGACTTTGTCATTGCTACTTTCAAGAATGACATGTCAAACCCCAAAATCTCACTGGAAGTAGTGACACTCTCATAAAGAAATTAAAGCCAATAAAAATAGTCACTCCAATGAATGGTAATTGAGAGAAAATAATAAAGAAGTGATATCACATGCTCTCACCAAGATGTAAGAAATATGCCCTCAGCTTAGAAATAATACGATCTCAAGTCAAATAAAAATGCTAGTCAACCCAATTTATTTATTTTTTTTTATGCACCACTACATCTTTTTAGCTCATATAACTAGCTTCTACTTCAGACTATAGTTCCCTAAAATCAAGAAGGACTTTTATTAGGACGTAACGTAAGCTAGGGACATGGCTAACAAAGGAGGGGAAATAAAGAAAATAAAGTGTATGTTTGAGAAAAATGCAGAGATTTTTGTTTTGTTTTTTTTTTTTTTGCTTTTGTTTGGCACAAAGTCACTGAACAAAATAATTATTTACATTTTTCTCAAACATAAATAGGTGATGGAACTTATAAGACATTGGGTAATATTCCAAATCGGAGTGGGTCAAGATGATAAGTTGACAAAGAAAAGGTTTTATTATTATTATTATTATTTTTAAAGGCTCAAAAGGGTTAACTATGGATATTTCATAAAAGGGATGGCTAGAAAGGCTCAAACGGATCAAAGATGGCCTTTCCATCGTCTTTTAGGGCTTTAAAGAATCTTCTATATCTACTAGTTAGATGGGTCTTCAAATGTAGCAACACATATTTTTTTTTTAATTTTACAAATTTTTTTAAAGGTTTAACTCAAGAGAAATCTAGAGATCGTGTATAAAATAATAAACTGCTAAGCTGTATAAAGAATGGGCAAAAGGGTTACTCTCCAAGAAAAATGATAGGCTCAAAAACTCACTTGGTACTTATTATGACATGTTCATTCCTTCAAGCAACTCATATTTGTCTCTGCAATCAACATGTAGAGTAGCAAACATAGCGTAACATCACTTAAGACCAAAGATAATACAAATACTAAAATTTGAAATTAATCATGTCATCCAATGTTAAAACAATTCACACAATTTTTTTTTTCAAACAACATCCTACCCCCCAACCTATTCTAAACATGAAGGGAAAATATGCATGCAGAAATGTGAAAATGATGCAGAAAAACTAATTAGAAAAGTTACACTTAAAATGATAGAAAAAGAAAACAAATTTTTTTTAACTAAGAAGATGCGTTTCTAGAGGCACTACACTCCATATTCAGTCATCTTCGACTCAAAAATTTGAAAATGTATATTTATAAAGGATAAATTAAAAAGAGGAAGAAAAATGAATATCAAAGATAAATAAAGAAAAAGAAAATGTCTGAATTTTTTTTTGTATTTTTTTAAATTAATTTTTTTTTTCAAATGATGAGATGCGTTTCTAGAGTCACTACACTCCATATTCAGCCATCTTCAACACAAAAAGTTAGCAAAAGTTAGTTTCTACAACAAAAAATTAGTAAAAACTTAACTAAGATTCCACAATTGTCGACTATTCCCTCCCCCCAACCAGAACGAAACATTGTCCTCAATGTTTTAAAGGAAAGAAGTAGAGTTTAGAAGACATCACCTGGGTAGTGCAACACAGAAGTAATTATTTACAGGCGGAGAGTTAAATCTAATTTGTACTTCTTACTGCGGCTACTGTTACCGTCATTATTTGGAGGCTCCAACACAAAGGTCCAGGGGTCTGGCTCCGGTCTATAAGCTTGTAACAGATCAAGTAACTCATTAGCTGTGTGAGCACAAATAAAAAGCTTTTTCGCTGTGGAAGGAATGAAATAGTTTTTTATTGCATGGTTAAGAAATGCGATGAAGCCATCATAAAAGTTATTGACATTTAACAAACCGATGGGTTTATGGTGAATATGTAGATGGGCCCAAGATGCTAGTGTGATAAGTGCCTCTAGTGTTGGATTTCAGTTATTCTTTCTTGCATGCCTGAGACGACTAACTCTTCTCCAGTCGGTGGGTCTGACAAACTGTCCAAAGGTTTTAGGGCTCCTGAGATAATGCCTAACACTTGGTTCCCTCTGACAGAAGCAGCTTCTGAGACCAATTTTGATAACCCTCGGTTACCTCCTCCATACACCAAGTGTAATTTTCTCTCTGCTATACTTCGACCAAGATCTATGGCTGCCTCAATGAACTCTTTATGTTTGCCATAGTTAAATCCAAAAACCATACAAATGTTCTTGAATTGTCTATTGGGAGTAGCTGCCATTGGAATATTTCTCAAAAACAATTTGTGAGTGCTTAACAAAAAGTCATATTTAAGAATCTTGGTGACAGTGGGTCACAACTGTGTATGAGGTGGCATGTCATTGTCAAATAACGTGTAAAGCACATGGCTCGCGAGTCAAAAAGGAAACAGTAAAAAGAAAAAGAAACAATGATAAAATTATTAAAGACAATAATGCAAATGATAAAACAACAGTGAAATAAAATAACAGTGAAGTAAAAGGATATTTACAGGTAGTTGCGACTGTAGCTCACATCTTCCTCTGGTTTTACGTCCAGAAACGGCTTGAACGCCTTATATGGGTCGAGGATAGGCTTCCCATCCAGTTTTCTTATAAACTGGCAAACAGGGTCGTTTATAGTCAAATTCCCGAGACTATATCGTGCATGCTCTTTTTGGAATAATGGCCATAACTGGAGAATCGCTCCTTGCACATATCCAATGGGATGCGTTTCAAGAGACAAAAGGATATCATCCAATGACTCCTTATTCAAGCCATCCCTAATGAATTGAATCTTATCTTCCCTGTTATCAGACATCATTCCTAAAGAACATGGTTTTTTATCGCAACTCATTTTGGCACACTTATGACAAGCAACAGAAATTCTTCGAGCTCTTCGTTTTCTTGCATAATTTCCTTTACCACAACCAGGCATGTATGCAATAAATTTTGGAGGTAACTCACCTGCCAATTGTACTTTAGCCTCGATTAACCAACGGATGTAAGCAGGTATGTTATTCTTCATGAGCAATCGTATGCGTTTAGACCGAGCTTTATAGATTGTAAGGAGGGCATTCTGAGGAAGTGAAGGGAATCGATTGTGAAGCTTTGCTAGAATCTCATTTTTTGTCCATACCTTCGCCTCAAAATATCAGTTATTATGGGAAACTGAAGTAACCGACTTGATTGTCACGGAGTACCGTTATCCACCACTTCACCGGGGTAACAAACTAAAGCACACAAACAGAAAAACAAATTAAAACACACAAAGAAAATTAAAATCGTCCTCTTATTGAATTTACCTCAAGCTCCAACTGGATGTTGTAGACACCTCTCTCAATGTCTCTGAGTTGGCTTTCTAAATCCTCAACATAGGATACTAACTCTGGTGGTTGCAGAGCCCAAATACGATATGTCTTACAAAATTGAATCTGTCTTTTGAGATGAGATTTTACATGTTGAAGTGATTTAAGAATGTTCAGGAGGAACTGTTTAGCTATGACACTCATGATTAATAATGATAAGAGAAAACTTAATGGTTAAACAAACACACTTATGCAAAATAATTTCAAAAGAATAATAAAAGAAAAAAAATCAAATCAAATCACTGAAAAGAAAGAAAAAAAAACTTAATTCAAATTTGGTGGGTCACTCAAATTTATTTCGGTGTCCTCTCCATGTGGTTGGTACCTTAGATATGGCTTTAATCTTTGACCATTAACTTTAAACGTGACATTGTGGGTCCTTAATTTCAATTGCCTCATGTGGAAAAACAGTATGAACAATAAAGGGGCTAGACCATCGAGAGCGTAACTTACCTGGGAATAGGTGCAAGCGAGAATTGAATAAAAGCACTTTCTGACCTGGAGTGAAAGATTTTCCCATAATTTTCTTGTCATGAAAGACTTTCATTCGCTGCTTGTAAATCTTGGCATTTTCGTATGCGTCATTGTGAATTTCTTCAAGTTCTGCCAGTTGTAATCTTCTTTTTGAGCTAGCTTGCTGCATGTCAAAGTTGAATTTCTTGATGGCCCAATATGCACGATGCTCGAGTTCCACAGGTAGGTGGCAAGCTTTTCCATACACTAGCCTGTAGGGTGACATCCCAATTGGGGTCTTGAAAGCCGTTCTATATGCCCATAATGCATCATCAAGTCTTAATGACCAATCTTTTTATCTGGCCTCACCGTCTTTTCTAATATGTGCTTTATTTCTCGATTGGAGATCTCAACTTGGTCACTGGTTTGCGGATGATATGGGGTCACCACTTTATGAGTGATTGAATACTTTGTCAAAAGAGCTTTGAATACTTTGTTACAAAAGTGGGCACCACCATCACTGATTATCGCTCGAGGGAATCCAAAGTGTGAAACAATGTTGCTTTTCAAAAATGCTATCACCACTTTGTGATCATTGGTTCTACATGGAATTGCTTCTACCCATTTTGATACGTAGTCAACAGCAACCAATATGTATTGATGGCCAAAAGAAGGGGGAAAGGGTCCCATGAAGTCGATACCCCATACGTCAAAAACCTCAACCACTAAAATTGGATTTAGTGACATTATGTTCCTTCATGTAATGCTCCCCATTCGTTGACACCTATCACATGAAGAACAGAAAGTGTAAGCGTCTCGAAATATAGTTGGCCAATAGAAACCACATTGTGAAACTTTAGTCGTTGTTTTCTTAGCACTGAAATGGCCTCCACAAGCTTGTTCATGGTAGAATGAAAGTATATTCTGAATTTCACTTTCGGGGACACATCACCTAACAATTTAATCTGCATAATACTTGAACAAATAAGGGTCATCCCAAAAGAAATTCTTTATTTCTGTAAAAAATTTGGCCTTGTCTTGCTTGGTCCAATGCTCTGGAAGTTGACCTGTAACAAGATAATTCACGATGTCAGCATACCATGGTAATACTTCCACACTCATTAATTGTTCATCTGAGAATGACTCATTCAATGTTAATGGTTCTGTAATTGTGTTAAAATGGAGATGAGAGAGATGGTCAGCTACAACATTCTCTATGCCTTTCTTATCTTTGAATTCCAAGTCAAATTCCTGCAAAAGTAACACCCAACAAATTAGTCTAGCTTTTGATACCAGTGGGCAGTTGTACGTGGCGTTGTTTTACCAGAGTGATGAGATCCTTGGCAAGCCAAGATATTTAAATCTCCTTTGGACCAGTAGTCTACACACCTTGGTTTCCAGCCGATATACACTTATCCAGTTAATACCAAATCCGAAATTTATTTTTGAAAATAATTTTTTCACAATACCACCCGAAAACCTTCAAAGAGGGTGAACGTTGTGAGAAAACATTCATTTTAGAAAAATCAGTTTTGGAGGATAAACAGGACCTTTCTGATGCATAGTATCCTCAAGCTTGAGGCAAGTGCAGAGCATACTCAGTTTAGAAATTTTGAGGTGAGCGTATCATTTTTAATTCAAATAATTTCTTTGATTCCTAGAAGAGAGAGAGGTTTAGGGAAACATAATATATAAAACTTAAGCTTTTATTTTCAAATTGGCTCCCCTTACAACTTAGACCAAAGGTGCCTTTTATAGAGGACCATTGAGAACAGGACCTCTCGAATGATCATATCACATGGCACACCTTTTTGGAAAGCAAAGCACACCGATCAGGACTTTAACAAAAGGAAAACATACCGACAAGGACTTTTACAAAAGACAAATGGGAGTCACTTGGATTATTGCATCAAAAGCCGGGTGAGAACGACAAAGTGTCATCAT
The DNA here is from genome assembly GCF_000493195.1 of Citrus x clementina. Lineage (NCBI taxonomy): Eukaryota > Viridiplantae > Streptophyta > Magnoliopsida > Sapindales > Rutaceae > Citrus > Citrus x clementina. The sequence continues at coordinate 1,941,971 of NW_006262688.1, read as the reverse complement.
GGAGAGGATGGATAGCGCGATGGTGACACGTCTCCTGTCTCTTTTTCATATTGTCGCTTATGCCGATGCCGCTGTCTCTGGTCGAGATACGCCTCAGCTTGCTGATACTTTCTTCATCAGCTTCAGACATGTGCTGGGAGGTAGATGCAGCAGGAGAGTCTGGGTTGGTGACAGTATAATGGGGAGTGTCAGTATAGAGAAGGGACTGAAAGTCTTCCCATGGGTCTTGAGCGTCTTGGAATAAGACATTGGTGTAGTCAAGACGTTGTTCCATGACAAGGATTCCTTGGGGACTTGAACTTGATCCTGAAGTACAACCTTGTGTTTTTGGAATTATTTCAAGGATGTGTGACGGTCCAATGGAGGTGTGATGAATGTTTGTGGCAGGTGGAGGAACATTGTTAAGTTCCATGTGATAGGCTTTGAGAACGGCGGTGACGGATGTATTGTGGATGAAGGTATAAGGATGAGGGTAAGTTCTCCATTCATATGCCATGTTCTGTGTCCAGTAGTCTCGGGTTTCTGGATGCTGGAAGTAAGGCCTGTGGACGATGAAGGCCGTGGTCCACATGTTAGCTTCTTGGTCTGGCATTTTGTCTAATCCATGAAAGGTACACAAATGTTGGAGTTGCTGGCGCCACCAAGTGAGGGGAGAATACCATTCAAAGAGAGTCCATAGAAGGTCTAGTGAGAACTCGGGAGTGGTAAGGTGAGTTAGGACTGGCTTGATGGGAAAAACTAGCTTTGTAGCATACAAGGTGATGAGACACCACATATACCAAAGCTCATCTTCGGAGATGGATAGAGAGGATAGAGTGAGGCCTGTGAGAAACAGGTGTTCCATGCAAAGATTAGGAAATCGGTCAGGTTTTTTGGTCTGGACATTAAAGAAAAACCGGTAAAGAAACTTCTTTGTAAAATCTTGCAATTGATAAGCCAATTGGAAAGAGATGTTCATGGGGAAATTTCTTTGGTTGAGAGCTTTGAAAGGAAGTTGGCGATTCATGGCTATAACTGGAATGGTTTGAATCGAGGAGATGAGTGCGGGTTTATTTATAGTTGGACGAGTGAGGAAGTCTGGAATGAGGTTTTGGTTGCCTTTTATGTGTTGAACAGTGAAATCATATTTAGCAAAACCAGATTTTGAGACTGAGTAATTGCTTGTCAGGTAGCAATTTGTTCTTGAAGTCAAAGATTCGGGGAAAAAATGAATTATCCATGGTGATAAGGAATTTGTGGCTGATAAGATGGAACTCAAATTTTTTAATGCCATACTTAACTGCCAAAATCTCTTTGTAGATCACATGGTAGTTCTTTTCAGAGTCTTTGAACTGTCCACTTGCATGAGCACAGAAATGACGCACGCCATTGATGTCTTCGAGGAGAATGGCACTCCAATAATCATCGTTGGCATCAGTCTGGAGGATGTGTTGTCCATTTGTGGGAATGCGGCGTGGAGGAGGTGATTGTGCTATTACCTTTAACTACTTGACAGCTTCGGTCTGAGTAGGGCCCCATGGAGGGCACTGTTTTTTGAGCATGCGTGACAGCTGGCTAGTGTGAATTGCAACTTTGGGGATAAAATCACGGACATAATTAACAGTCCCAAGGAATTGTTGTATCTACTTCCTGGTGAGATGTGTGTCCAGAAACTTTAATAATTCGATTGCAATATGTGGACCAGGTTGATACTGGCCGTCTTTAATCACCATGCCAAGAAAGTCAATTGATTCCTTTCCTATGTTGCTTTTCTTTTCGGAAAGCATGATGCCATGTGCCTGCACAATGTGAAAGAAATCCAAAAGGAGCTTCTGGTGGCTCTCATGGTCAGAAGAAAATAACAAAATATCATCAATGTAAACCAATGCATGATGGAGAATAGGACTAAAGATTTTTGTCATGGCTTTTTGAAATAAGGAGGGAGCGACTTTAAGACCAAAAGGCATAACAGTCCATTGGTAATGGGCATCAGGAATGCAAAATGCAGTTTTGTGTCGGTCAACTGGTGAAATACAAAGTTGCCAAAAACCAGCTTTTAAATCAAACTTAGAGAAGATACGAGCCCCTTGAAGATGAACAAACAGGGTCTGAATTTTCGGAAGGGGAAATTTATCATCTTTAAGAAAAGAATTGAGTGGCTGGTAATCAATTACTAATCTCTTTTTTTCACGAACTAATTCAGATCGCTTTTCAACATAAAAGGCTTGACAAGCCCAATTTGAATCAGTAGACTCAATAAGACCTTGTTGAAGTAACTGAGAACATTCTTGCTTAGCAAGCAAGAGATCTGAAGGAGACATACCCGGGTGTGAAGCTTTTATGGGGTTTATGTCTTCGTTGAGTTTAAAAGGAAGGTAAATGAAAAATTGTTCATTTTTCCAAAGAGGTGAAGGATGATGGAACTGTGAATGGTTTTCTGGACAGAACTCTAAAAACTTTTGTGAGATTTGACTGTATGGAGATGATGTTTCAGAAAGTGCATACAGACGTAGGGCATTTGTATAAGGTAAGAACATCTGTTTGTAGTGAACTCCAGAACTGGTGAGGAATAGGTTTTTAACCAGATGAAGAATGTCAAAACCTATAAGCAAATCTTTATCAGGGAGTTTGGAAGCTACAATCTTTTTCCAAATTATGTAATTCGAAAAAATTGAATACCAATGGGTTTTTTGGTAATCAAGGTAGTTTCAAAAGTTTCACCATTCACTGCTCTGAAGAGCTTGGAATGACGTTCCCAACAGTCTGAGGGAAGAACAGAAGGATCAATCATACTGGTGTCTGCACCAGTGTCAAGAAACCCGATAACAGGAACAAGTTTATGGAATTTGGAAAAAAGGATGGATATCTTGAGAGAAGGTCTAGGAATAGTGGAAACATGGTTAACAGTTTGGACTGTAGAGATGACTGAAATATCTTCAGAATCTGAAGATTCGCAAGATTCTGCGATAAGAAAGGCAATTTGATCATCTCAACATGAAGTGTGGCTCTGAGGTGGTATCATTAGTAATTTGAATAATGTTATTTGATCTCCTAGAAGAAGATTCATAACCCATAGAAATAACTTCATCTTCAAGCTCAAGTCTTACCTTATCTTCATCTCATATTTCTCTTTCTTCTACAGTCTCTCTCCCCAAATCATGCTCTAAACATATAGCCTCCAAAATTGAGAATCTTGTTGAATATTCTTATATTCCAGAATCTGCTCAAATCAATGAGTCCCAGTTTCCCATCATGAGTCCTTACAATCTCTACAAACAGAAAACTTCTCTTACTAGAAGTATTCGAACCCTCATCTCCACTAAAAGACCACTCCCAAAGGAATATATTCAGTCTTCTAGACTGGATTAGTGTGCTCTCCAAGCCTCACAGAGTGAACAATATGTCACTATGGAAATACCCTCAGATCTAGTCGCCAACTGGAAACGAGAAGGGTACACACACCTCCATCTTGGTGGTATACGTTTAATTCTCACTCTTCATGGTCGGAAAGGCTTACCTGTTACAGCTAGAATTGCTCTCCTAGACACCAGGTTCAAGGAGTACCAACATGCTGTTGTTGGAACAGTTCTGACAACCCTTCATGCTGGCAGTGTCTTATTAACCTTTTACCCAAATTTCAACCTCTCTCTTGAGGATCCCAATCTTCCAACTACCCTTAAAGTCCAGATTCAGCTCCAAGGAGCAGAATAAACACCCACATCAAAGATTGCAACCCTCCATCATCAAATAGTGTATCGATTACAAAATCATGCACTAGATCTTTCCACACCATACACATCTTCTGATGCCCTGATGATATTGGCGGACACAGACACAATTCCAACCATCATCCAAATCCCCAAACAAATCCAGAAACAAGATCTGCTCAAACTCATGCCTCTTGAATGGCTAACCAACTATGAGCACTTTCACCAAAATTCTGAACTAGTACAAACCACAGAAGCTACATTTGTCAGACGACCAAATGGTCAAGTCAAACTGTCTTTTCAAACTCCTGACACCAAGCCCGTTTCGGACAGTCCACAGCTTTCTTATACTGCTATGATTACAGTAGTCCAAATGGGTCAAGAAAAGAAACTTCCTATTCATAATTTTTCATCAGAAGGGTATCCAGTATATCCTGATAAACTCAATGGTCATTTCCTATAGGATGTTCCTGAAGCCCATATGTGCAATCCGGATTGTCTTTGCTTGGAGGATACGGATATTGATGAAGAATTGGAAGTTATGCGGAGAAAGAAAAAGAAGAAAAAAAAATCTTCTTATCCTCCACCACCCTGCAAATCCTTTCTTCCACAGCCTCCACCGGATCCAAAACCTCTTGTTCACCTAATCAGGTCATGCCTTATGTTTTCAAGTCATTCCTATGATGAATCATTTCCTCCACTTGAAAAACAAACCGACACCCAAACCCGTGTCACCTCAAAACCTTTTGTTCAATCTCCGATTACAACCTCTGGGCAACTTGAAGAACCAAAATAGTATGAAGCTATTTTGAATTGGCAAACCAAAAATTCCAATGCTCAAAATCATACTCTTCAACAACTCGGTAAGAAAATTGACCGTGTTGCCAATCAAGTCTCTCAGACGGAAACAAAAGTTGATTCAATCAGCAGTCGTCTTGATCAGATATATATACATCTTCAGGACCGGATCTCTGAGCTCGATGCCGATCTCAGACGAATGATCAACAATCATATTTGGGGTCCAGAGTTTAATAAAAAAGAAGTTGAGATCAGAAAACTCAAAGCTGAATTGTCCAGGATTGATGCTGAAAAGACTCGACCTTCTCTTTTTACTCAACCACAACCTACACCAGTATCTCCTCCAATCTTTGAAACCTATGCACATTTCTACACACCATCCCGACCTCAACAACCTGTTTATAATCAGTTCTTTGGTTTCTCTCACCTTCAACCAACTCCTCAACCATCTTCACCCAAAAAATCAAAATCTAAAGTCAAAATCTCTAAACCACATCCAAAGGCCACTTCCTCTTCCTCTACATCTACAATCCCTCCAGAAGACTCACCACAAGACCATCCCGAGCCTCTTAAAAAAGATAAAGATCCAATGGACTAGTATCATTATCGTACTGTCCAGATCCAATCTTCAGATTCCTTCGACACTTCTGAGCCTGAAACAAATAATTCACCTTCATCCTCCTCTTATGACTCATCAAAAGGCTCCACTGACTCTGAGTCTGAATATGCTGACATTACAGGCATATTAATGGCCACTGAAACTGCAGATCCAAGTGCCTCTACGTCAACACCTATTGTTGATGACAATCCTTCTGACCAAGCTTCTCAAACAAACCCAGTACCGCTACCAGTTCATGAACACTCAACAAAACCATCTTTAGCATCTTGGTTTACATTTGATGACATTCCCCGTCACAAATGGGCGGCTAGACTTCAAGAATTTACTGCTTGGATTGATCTCCAAGGTACCAAGCCTAATGCTCAACCTCAAGCCGTTCTTTGTGAATTCATGGCTCGCTCCACGGGTTCTTTACGAGACTGGCTAGAAAGTTTAGGAGAATACAGACAGCTCCAATTCATGGAATCTCTGATTGGTACAGCCCTCAATATTATTCATGAGCAATTCATCGGTGAAAAAACTGCTTCCACTGAAGCAAACAGAAAAGAATACCATCAGATGAAATGTTGTTCTCTTAAAAGACATCTTCTGGATGCTCATTACAAAAGAATGAGTATTCTATTCTACAAGCTAAATGGGTTTAATGAGCCATCTCTTAAACATGTCTTTATCACCTTTCTTCCTGCTAAGTTACAACCTGACCTTTAAAGAAAACTCACAGCCACAAATCTGAGCATAGTTGATATCTTTCTAGGAAAGATTTTCCAGATGGCCATGCTATCTCTTGCTAAAATCTGTGAACAAAAAGAGTTCTTCAAAGATCTCATGGAAGACAAGAAACCCTTCTCTGAAGCTTGTAAAAAACCTTATCTCAAAATCGAGTGTAAGGATGAAAAGAAATGTGTTTGTCCAACCACAAAGAAACACCATTTCCGGAAATACTTCCACCGAAAAACATCCTCTAAAAAAACTTTCTGGTATTTCAAAAAGAAAGATGCCTCTCAGTTCCGAAAGAAAAAATCCAACCGTTGTTTCATCTGCAAGAAAGGCGGTCACTTTGCCCGAAGTTGTCCTCACAAATCAGCCAAAGTTGTTTGACTTATGCAACATCTTCAACATTCTTCTCTGTTATCTGAGAATGAGGATGTCGAATCAAATTTTTCAGAACAGTCGGCACAAGATGATCAAACTGCCTTTCTTATCGTAGAATCTTGCGAATCTTCAGATTCTGAAGATATTTCAGTCATCTCTACAGTCCAAACTGTTAACCATGTTTCCACTATTCCTAGACCTTCTCTCAAGATATCCATCATTTCTTCCAAATTCCATAAACTTGTTCCTGTTATCGGGTTTCTTGACACTGGTGCAGACACTAGTATGATTGATCCTTCTGTCTTCCCTCAGACTGTTGGGAACGTCATTCCAAGCTCTTCAGAGCAGTGAATGGTGAAACTTTTGAAACTACCTTGATTACCAAAAAACCCATTGGTATTCAATTTTTTTCGAATTGCATAATTTGGAAAAAGATTGTAGCTTCCAAACTCCCCGATAAAGATTTGCTTATAGATTTTGACATTCTTCATCTGGTTAAAAACCTATTCCTCACCAGTTTTGGAGTTCGCTACAAACAGACGTTCTTACCTTATACAGATACCCTACGTCTGTATGCACTTTCTGAAACATCATCTCCATACAGTCAAATCTCACAAAAGTTTTTAGAGTTCTGTCCAGAAAACCATTCACAGTTCCATCATCCTTCACCTCTTTGGAAAATTGAACAATTTTTCATTCACCTTCCTTTTAAACTCAACGAAGACATAAACCCCACAAAAGTTTCACACCCGGGTATGTCTCCTTCAGATCTCTTGCTTGTTAAGCAAGAATGTTCTCAGTTACTTCAACAAGGTCTTATTGAGTCTACTGATTCAGATTGGGCTTTTCAAGCCTTTTATGTTGAAAAGCGATATGAATTAGTTCGTGGAAAAAAGAGATTAGTAATTGATTACCAGCCACTCAATTCTTTTCTTAAAGATGATAAGTTTCCCCTTCCGAAAATCTAGACCCTGTTTGTTCATCTTCAAGGGGCTCGTATCTTCTCTAAGTTTGATTTAAAAGCTGGTTTTTGGCAACTTTGTATTTCACCAGTTGACCGACACAAAACTGCATTTTGCATTCTTGATGCCCATTACCAATGGACGGTTATGCCTTTTGGTCTTAAAGTCGCTCCCTCCTTATTTCAAAAAGCCATGACAAAAATCTTTAGTCCTATTCTCCATCATGTATTGGTTTACATTGATGATATTTTATTATTTTCTTCTGACCATGAGAGCCACCAGAAGCTCCTTTTGGATTTCTTTCACATTGTGCAGGCACATGGCATCATGCTTTCCGAAAAGAAAAACAGCATAGGAAATGAATCAATTGACTTTCTTGGCATGGTGATTAAAGACGGCCAGTATCAACCTGGTCCACATATTGCAATCGAATTATTAAAGTTTCCGGAAACACATCTCAACAGGAAGCAGATACAACAATTCCTCGGGATTGTTAATTATGTCCGTGATTTTATCCCCAAAGTTGCAATTCACACCAGCAGCTGTCACGCATGCTCAAAAAACAATGCCCTCTATGGGGCCCTACTTAGACCGAAGCTGTCAAGCAGTTAAAGGTAATAGCACAATCACCTCCTTCACTCCGTATTCCCACAAATGGACAACGCATCCTCCAGACTGATGCCAGCGATGATTATTGGAGTGCCATTCTCCTCGAAGACATCAATGGCGTGCGTCATTTCTGTGCTCATGCAAGCGGACAGTTCAAAGACTCTGAAAAGAACTACCATGTGATCTACAAAGAGATTTTGGCAGTTAAGTATGGCATTAAAAAATTTGAGTTCCATCTTATCAGCCACAAATTCCTTATCACCATGGATAATTCATCTTTTCCCCGAATCTTTGACTTCAAGAACAAATTGCTACCTGACAAGCAATTACTCAGTCTCAAAACCTGGTTTGCTAAATATGATTTCACTGTTCAACACATAAAAGGCAACTAAAACCTCATTCCAGACTTCCTCACCCATCCAGCTACAAATAAACTCGCACTCATCTCCTCGATTCAAACCATTCCAGTTATAGCCATTAATCGCCAACTTCCTTTCAAAGCTCTCAACCAAAGAAATTTCCCCATGAACATCTCTTTCCAATCGACTTATCAATTGCAAGATTTTGCAAAAAGTTTCTTTACCGGTTTTTCTTTAATGTCCAGACTAAAAACCTGACCGATTTCTAATCTTTGCATGGAAC
>NW_006262688.1:1911057-1933463 GCF_000493195.1 Citrus x clementina | reverse complement strand
TATGCTACAAGCTAGTTTTTCCCATCAAGCCAGTCCTGACTCACCTTACCACTCCCGAGTTCTCACCAGACCTTCTATGGACTCTCTTTGAATAGTATTCTCCCCTCACTTGGTGGCGCCAGTAACTCCAACATTTGTGTACCTTTCATGGATTAGACAAAATGCCAGACCAAGAAGCTAACATGTGGACCACGGCCTTCATCGTCCACAGGCCTTACTTCCAGCATCCAGAAACCCGAGACTACTGGACACAAGACATGGCATATGAATGGAGAACTTACCCTCATCCTTATACCTTCATCCATAATACATCCGTCACCGCCGTTCTTAAAGCCTATCTCATGGAACTTAACAATGTTCCTCTACCTGCCACAAACACTCATCACACCTCCATTGGACCATCACACACCCTTGAAATAATTCCAAAAACACAAGGTTGTACTCTAGGATCAAGTTGAAGTCCCCAAGGAATCCTTGTCATGGAACAACATCCTAACTACACCAATGTCTTATTCCAAGACGCTCAGGACCCATGGGAAGACTTTCAGTCCCTTCTCCATACTGACACTCCCCATTATACTGTCACCAACCTAGACTCTCCTACTGCATCTACCTCCCAGTACATGTCTGAAGCTGATGAAGAAAAGTATCAGCAAGCTGAGGCGTATCTCGACCAGAGACAGCGGCGTCGGCATAAGCGACAATATGAAAAAGGGACAGGAGACGTGTCACCATCGCGCTATCCATCGTCTCCATGATGACACTTTGTCGTTCTCACCCGGCTTTTGATGCAATAACCCAAGTGACTCTCGTTTGTCTTTTGTAAAAGTCCTTGTTGGCATGCTTTACCTTTTGTTAAAAGTCCTTGTCTGCATGTTTTCCTTTTGTTAAATTCCTTGTACGTATGCTTTACCTTTTGTAAAAGTCCTGATCGGCGTGCTTTGCTTTCCAAAAAGGCGTGCCATGTGATATGATCATTTGAGAGGTCCTGTTCTCAATGATCCTCTATAAAAGGCACCTTTGGTCTCAGTTGTAAAGGGAGCCAATTTGAAAATAAAAGCTTAAGTTTTATACATTATGTTTCCCTAAACCTCTCTCTCTTCTAGGAATCAAAGAAATTATTGAATTAAAAATGATACGCTCACCTCAAAATTTCTAAACTGAGTATGCTCTGCACTTGCCTCAAGTTTGAGGATCCTGTGCATCAGAAAAGTCCTGTTTATCTTCCAAAACCGATTTTTCTAAAATAAAAGTGTTTTCTCACAACGTTCACCCTTTTTGAAGGTTTTCGGGTGGTATCGTGAAAAAATTATTTTCAAAAATAAATTTCAGATTTGGTATTAACTGGATAAGTGTATATCGACTGGAAACTAAGGTGTACGGACTACTGGTCCAAAGGAGATTTAAATATCTTGGCTTGCCAAGGATCTCATCACTCTGGTAAAACAACACCACGTACAACTACCTACTGGTATCAGAGCAGCATGATCCGTGAATACAATTATTTTACAACCAATGAGATAAGATCGAAATTTTTCCAATGCAAACACTACTGCTAGCATTTCTTTTTCAGTAGTTGAATAATTCAATTGTGCATCATTGAATGTCATACTAGCATAGTAAATAAGATGGGGAATTCGATCAACTCTTTGTCCTAAAACTGTTCCTACTGCATAATCAGATGCATCACACATGAGCTAGAATGGTAAGCCCCAATTTGGGAGTTGCATGACGGGTGATGATGTCAACAACCGCTTTAATTTTTCAAATGCCACAAGACATGAATCATTAAAGACAAAAGGTACATCCTTAGCAAGTAGATTGCATAAGGGTCTAGAAACTTTGCTAAAATCTTTAATGAAACGTTTATAAAAACCAGCATGCCCAAGGGAAGATCTTACTTCTCTAACTGTTTTGGGTGGAGGACGATTAGAAATGAGATCCACCTTGGCTTTGTCAACCTCAATACATTTGCTCGAAATGATGTGACCGAGAACAATACCTTGTTTTACCATAAACTGGCACTTCTCCCAATTCAAGATTAAGTTCTTCTCGGTACATCTCTGTAGAACTAGTGTTAGATGATGTAAACATTGATCAAACGAGTCACCAAAGACAAAAAAGTCATCCATAAAGACTTCAAGGAATCGTACAACCATATCAGAAAAAATGCTTAACAAGCATCGTTGAAATGTAACAGGTGCATTACATAATCCAAATGGCATCCTCCTATATGCAAAAGTGCCAAAAGGGCAAGTGAAAGTGGTTTTCTCTTGATCTTTTAGTGCTATAAGAATCTGATTATATCCTGAGTAGCCATCTAGAAAGCAATAAAATTCATGGCATGCCAATCTATCAAGCATTTGATTGATAAATGGTAAAGGAAAATGGTCTTTACGTGTGACAGAATTCAATTTTCTATAATCAATGCATACACGCCATCCTGTAGTTACTCTAGTGGGTATCAATTCATTATCAGCATTGGTAACTACTGTGACTCCTGACTTTTTAGGGATAACTTGTACAGGACTGACCCATGAACTATCAGAAATAGGGTAAATGATACCTGCATCTAATAGCTTAAGGACTTCAGTTCTAACAACTTCTTTCATGTTAGGATTTAACCGACGTTGCATTTCCCTAGTAGGTTTAGCATTTTCATCAAGGTGAACGTAATGCATGCAGTCTACTGGGTTTATACCTTTTATATTTGCTATAGTCCATCCTAATGCTCCTTTGTGCTATTTTAAAACATCCAACAACTTACCTTTTTGTTCGTCATTTAGGGATGATGAGATGATTACCGGCAGAGTACTTTCTTCTCCCAAAAATGCATATTCCAGAGTGTTGGGCAATGGTTTGAGCTCGAGTTTCGGTGGTGATTCTGATGATGAGATGAGGTTCTTCTCTGATGGTGCTAGTTGTTCAACTCTTGACTTCCATTTATTAGTATCCATGGATGGTGCTGAGTCAAGTAAGGCGTTGACCTCATCAACTTATCTATCAATATCAAAATCTAAACCAAAGTGAGTTAAACATGTTTGTAAAGGATCATCACTAAGGTTTGAAACAAAAGTGTCACCAACTAATGCTTCAATTAAATCCACATCAACAATTCCATCATCTGCATTATGAGGTTGTTTGGCAATGTTGAAGATGTTCAGCTCTATAGTCATGTTGCCGGATGACAACTGCATATTTCCAGTCCTGCATTGAATGTGAGCATCCGCAGTTGCTAAGAAAGGTCGACCTAAAATAATGGGGATGTGCTTCCTTGAATCCTGTATTTGTTGAGTGTCAATTACAATGAAATCAACAGGAAAATAAAACTTGTCTACCTGGATAAGCACATCCTCCACAATACCACGAGGTATTTTCGTGGACCGATCTGCAAATTATAACACCACTGGAGTTGGGTGTAATTCTCCAAGCCCAAGTTTCACAAATACTGAATAAGGCAAAAAATTTACACTAGCTCCTAAATCTAACAAAGCATTCTCAATTGTGTGGTTCCCTATACTACATGAGATAGTGGGGGAGCCTGAGTCTTTGCATTTTAGAGGAATTTTATGTTGGAGGATAGAACTAACGTTTTCTGTTAAAAATGTCTTCTTTTGAACATGAATGTTTCTCTTTTTAGTACAAAGGTCTTTAAGAAACTTGGCATAAGATGGAACTTACTTTATAGCATCAAGTAAAGGGATATTAACACTTACCTGTTTGAAGATTTCAAGAATCTCACCTGTGGATTTTCTCTTATTTCCTTTAGCTAACCTCTGAGGAAATGGAGCTTTAGGAACATATTCTCGTGGGTTGGTTTCTTCTTTCTCTTCCGATGGTGAGTCCTCAACATTCACAAGCACAATTTGATTTTCTTTTACCACCGACATCTCTACTTTGTTGTCGACTTCATTTCTTTTTCGCAAAGTCATGACTGCTTTGACCTCTCCATGCTGCTGTGGTGAACTGGTACTTGCTTCATGCACTCCTTTAGGATTAAGCACTTGTTGACTTGGAAACTTGCCTTTCTCAACAGTCATTGCCAAGGTCTGAACTGAAGAAGCAAGTTGTCCCACCATCTTCTCGAGGCTTGAAACTGATTGGGCTTGTGAGTTGAAGCCTGCTCTCAACTCATTTCGTAGTCCATCAATGGTGCGGTTCTGTTGCTCAATCGTAGAGTGAGTAACATTCTTAAAATTCTGGAATGCATCTTCCCATGGTCTAAGTTGAGAGTAGTTCTGGTCGATTGTATGGTTTAAATGGTGGCTAAGAGGCTTGAGGAATTTGAGGAATTGGTTGCATTGGTGGAGCTAGAGCTGCTGGTCCATTTTGTTAGAATCCTTGAGACCATGAAAAATTAGGGTGGTCTCTGCATCCAGGGTTATATGTGTTGGAGTATGGGTTGTAATTAGATCGTTTTCTCATTACACCTATGGCATTGGCTTGATCTGAGTATGAGTCATGGTCATGTGGCTCTGTTGGTTTAGCAGTCGTTAACGATGCTATTTGTCGAGAGAGACCTTCAATTATCTCCTTAACTTCTTTAATTTCTAAACTTGATTCGTCAATGTGAACCTCATTTACTCCCTTAATTCTTCTAGTATTCCTGAGTGATTGACTCTGTTGTTGGGAATTATCTGCTTGTCGCTGGAAGAATTCCCAAATCTCTGATGCACTTTTTGACATTAGCTCTCCTCCACTTGTTGCCATTAGCCATTCTTGCACATTCGGCAATAATCCCTCCAAAACGTATTGACATTGGTGCCATTTCTGGTACCCATGATGTGGACACTTCAAGAGTAGCCCATTGAATCGCTACCATGTTTCGAAAAACTGTTCGTCTTCTCTCTGGATAAACTCTGAAATTTCCCTGCGAATAGCATTGGTTTTATGCACTGGGAAATATTTATTCAAAAATTTTGTAACCATTTGTTCCCATGATGTAATGCTATTAGCAGGCAATATATTGAGCCATGAACGAGCTTTATCCTTTAAAGAAAATGGGAATAATCTAAGTTTAACATCATCATCTGAAAAATTCTCATATCTAAATGTTTGACAAACAGCATGAAAATCATTCAAATGATTATATGGGTCCTCATTTTCTAGGCCATAGAATGTTGGGAGACAATTTAACACACTAGGTTTTAGCTCAAAACTCCTAGCAGCTACATTTGGGTATCTTATGCATGATGTGCTCAAATTAGCTAAAGGACTGAAGTAGTCCTTAAATGCCCTCTCTTGTGGTTGCAAATCCATTTTATTTTTAACTTGTTTGTGTGTGCGAAGTGTTTTCTCAAGTTCAAGGTCTATAGGTTCAAGATTAGGTAATAATGACCTACGACCATGCATGCAAAGAACAAAAGATAAATGGGAACAAAACAAATAAAAATAAAGAAGAATGAGAAATTACGGTACTAACCTTATCGCGCTATTACAACCTTACTATAAAAATACATAAAAAATACGTGAAATAAATTAACTAAAAAAATTAGTAAGATAAACAAAAATTACAAAGAAAAAAAAATAACTTGAAAATTAAATTATAGAATTTTAAAGAAGAGAAAAAGAAAAGAAATACTAACCTCTAAATGCAGATTTTTTTCTTTTTTTTAATAAGAAAAAAATACAAGAAAACAAAAAAAGAAATTATTCACAAAAATTAATTCTACAAATTAAAATAACTTACCTCCCCGGCAACGGTGCCAAAAACTTATTGTGCAAATTTTATTGAACTCGCAAGTGCACGAATCTATTGTTGTATAGATCAATGGTGACGAGTGTCGATCCCACGAGAAGGTGGATTTTAATTATATATGACGGTGGTTGGATTTGTAGTGAAAGTGACTTAGATTATCCTAAAATTGAAATTGAAATGGCGAGAATAAATTGAACAGAAATTTATTGAAATGACGTACTTGGGTATCTGGATCTTTATCAACATGCACCATGGGCTAAATATCCCTTATTAATGTCAATTAAATCATGAGGGGGGTATCCACACCTCATGAACCACACTCTAATCAATATGGTGCTAAGGGCTTATCTTGCCAAATAATAATAACCTTGTACTAGGGAGCCGGTGAAACCAAGGCGGTATCTAGATAAGATTATTATTATTTGTCGACGAAAAATCAAATCATCCACAAAAATTAGAGGGGAAAAGAAAATATATTTACCAAATAAAGCCCATGACACATGTTGAGACTTCACTTTCAAATCAAGCTTGAAAGAAAGTTAGCTACTCATAATTGAACTAGGGGTAAAATGGGAATTTAATAAAATACGTAGAAAATACAAGAAGGAGAAAGAATTACAGAAAATGGAGTCCAAAAATGGATTCAGAGATATCAAATTAGGGGGGGAGAGCCCCTTTTTTATAGATACATTGAGTAAATTATGGCCATCGGATCAAAAACATTTCGGACGCTCAGGATTGCACCACGTCATCAGTCAACAGTACGCGGTTTGACCACGTGGTTTGAACAGTAACACGGTTTGACCCGAGTTGAACAGTGACGCGGTTTGGTTGAAAATAATCTTGTGTAATGCATGTGCCGTACGTGAGATTTTTGGTCCACTGATATGCTGCCACGTCATCGATCAACAGTGCATAAAAATTTTAGTCCAACAGGATCGTGACACCTCATCAATCAATGCCACATCATCGGTCAATGCCACGTCATCGATTCTTCTTAGCACCGTACATGTGAACAGTGCCATTTTTCCTTTTATGCTCCTCCTAAGGTTTTCGACCGTCCTGAGTTCAAAAGTGATGTCTATTTTGCCGTCTGATCTCTCATTCATTGTGAAATGACTATGATGCCCCTAAAATACATAAAATACTTAATTATAATACAACACACATAATTAAATGACAAGAAGCTTAAATACATAAAAGTAAGGGTGTGAGTAAGACTTGAAATGTAAAATGATGATTTTCTCCTTTATAAATATACATTTTCTAACACTCAACAGCATACATATTTAATCTTTTAGTCTTTGTTTACTAAGCTTTGTTAATAATGTCACATTACATTAGGGGAAACCTAAGAACTTTGTTTGTTGGTTCACGTGATAAGTATATATAAAAAAAATATATGATTGATAAGTCAAGCTTTGTTAATAATTTCACAATCAATTATAGATGATCTGATTGATAAGTCAAGAGTTTGAACATCACAGAAATCCGATAAGTTCAAAGAGTTTGTTTGAAAACCAAAGAAAATTAACTCTTTCACCAATTGCATCAAAACTGATATGTCTCTGTTTATTGGATGCGAGTACATTAGATAGGGTTGGTTACAAGAATTTTTGGAAAGAATTTAAATCAAATCAGAATCCTAAGCTAAGTAATTAAGAAAGTGATACGAACCCCGTTAAGAACTGACGCAACCCTAATCAATTTAGTCCCGAAGATTAAATCTAAACCTAGAATTGAATAGAACCGCGACCCAACGCTTAATGAAAGCACAAAGCTTGGAATGTGAAGATAGCACAATCAGTTATGAATGATCTGATTGATAAGTCAAGAGTTTGAACGCCACGAAATTATGATAAGTTCAAAGAATTTGTAAAAGAACCAATGAGAATTAACTCTCTCACCGATTGCATCAAAACTGATCTATCTCTGTTTATTGGATGCGAGGACATTATATAGGGTTGGTTACAAGAATTTTTGGAAATAAATCCTAAACTAAAATCAAATTGGAATCTGAATCTAAACAAATAGGAAAGAATCTAATTCAAATCAGAATCTTAATCTAAGCGAATATGAAAGGATCTAAATCAAATCAGATCTTAATATAAGTAAATAGGAAAGAATCTAAATCAAATCAGAATCCTAATCGGCTTAAATGCCTTACATCAATTAAAATGGAAACTAGGCAATTAAAAGAGAAATAACTTATTTGTTTCTCTAATAGCCTCCTTAGAAAAGGAAATTAATATATTTTCCTGCCATAATGTGCAAGCCAACTTCCTATTTCATGGACGTGATTATTTGGAAACTTCAAGAGCTTGGATCATGCATTTATCGTGTGCGATTCCTTCAACGGACCTCCATGAATTTGATTGACCCCAAGTTGCTTGAATTAACTCATTAAGTGCTTATTTGAATTTCTTTACTCGAGCTCTTGTGATGGGTCTGACGGGAACTTGAATAGGATCTGAATATGCCTCATCCCACGTGTTTGTAACAGTTTTGTCCTCAATCTCATCATTCCCCTCCTCTTGAAGATGACTTGTCCTCAAATCATCACCTGCATCAAAAGAGCTCAAATTAGAAACATTAAAAGTAGCACTTACAGTGTAGTCACTAGGCAAATCCAGCTTGTATGCATTGTCATTAATCTATTCCAAAACTTGGAATGAACCATCCCTCAAGGTAATTACTTAGATTTCCTTCGTTCCAAAAATCGTTACTTGCGCATGTGTAACCACACCAGATCTCCGGGTTCAAAGACTACCTTATGTCGCCCTTTGTTGGCTTGTTTAGCATATTTATTGTTTTTCCGCTCGATGTTGAACTTCACCATCTCGTGTATTTTCTTACCATCTAAGTTAACATGCTTAGAAGCAGATAATGGAGTTAAATCTAATAGGGTTAAAAGATTAAAACCATAAACAATTTCAAACGGTGAATACTTAGTAGTAGAATGAACAGAACGACTATAAGCAAACTCAATATGTGGTAAACAATCTTCCCAAGTTTTGATGTTCCTTTTAATGATAGCCTGCAACAGAGTAGATAAAGTTCTATTCAAAACTTTTGTTTGACCATCAGTTTGAGGGTGACAAGTAATTGAAAACAACAACTTATTTCCTAACTTAGCCCATATTGTTTTCCAAAAGTAACTTAAAAACTTAGCATCTCTATCAGAAACAATTGTCCTGGGCATACCATGCAACCTCACAATCTCCCTAAAGAACATGTCAACGATATTAGAAGCATTATCTGTCTTGTGGCATGGAATAAAATGCGCCATCTTTGAAAATCTATCCATGGCCAGAAAAATTGAGTCTCTCTCTCATTTAGACTCAGATAACCCTAGTATAAAATCCATCGAAACATTAGTCCAAGGTGCACTAGGTATTGGTAATAAGGTGTATAAGCCATAGGGCTACACTTTGGATTTGGCTTGTTCACAAGTGACACATCTACCACAAAGTCTCTCGACATCTTGTTTCATATGTGGCCAATAAAAGTGTTCCTGCAAAACTATCAGAGTCTTTACAACTCTAAAATGCCCTATCAACCCCTCTTTCATAAGATTCTCTCACTAACAAATCTCTGTGAATTCTACCCATCGAGCATGCCTCTTGTTCAGCTTGTATTGGCCTTTAATGTGTTTCAAAGACTCATGATTTGTGTGAATCACGAACTCTTTAGGCCATTAGTAGTGCTGCCACGTTTCTCACACTCGAGCCAACGCATACAACTTCTTATCGTAAGTAGGGAAGTTTAAGGCTGCCCCACTCAATTTCTTACTAAAGTAAGCAATTGTTCGTCCCTCCTATATTAGGACTGCGCCAATACCAATACTTGAGGCATCGTATTCAATTTCAAATGTTTTATTAAAGTTAGCCAAGGATAATAAGGGAGCATTGGTTAGCTTTTGCTTGATCATTTGAAACACCTTCTCTTGCTCTTCTCCTTACTTGAATCCAACTTTTTTTTTCTACTTTTGTAAGCGGTGCGGCTAATGTGCTAAAGTCTTTCACAAATCATCGGTAGAAACTAGCAACCCCGTGAAAGTTTCTTACATTACTTACTCTTGGATTGCATGCACCTTCCTCATCAACCTGTATACCACCCTGTGCACTCACAACAAATCCTAAAAATACAAGTTTATTGGTGCAAACGGTACACTTCTTCAGATTTGCAAGCAACTTTTCTTTTCTAAGCACATCTAAAACATATTCCAAATGTTCTACTTGATGCTCTATGTTTTTGCAGTAAATAAGGATATCATCAAAATAAACAACAATAAACTTGCCAATAAAAGCTCGCAAAACATGATTCATAAGTCTCATAAAAGTACTCGGGGCATTAGTCAAACCTAAAGGCATGACTAACCATTCTTACAAACTATATTTTGTTTTAAAGGCAGTTTTCCATTCATCTCATTCTTTCATTCTAATATGATGATATCCACTTTTTACGTTAATTTTAGAAAATACACAAGATCCATGTAATTCATCAAGCATATCATCCAGCCTAGGAATGGGATGTCAATACTTTACTGTTATGTTGTTGATGGCTCAACAGTCAATACACATCCTCCAAGTCCCATTCTTCTTAAGAACTAATAAAACTGGAACTGCACATGGACTCATGCTTTCTCTCACGTACCTTTTTTCCATCAATTTATTAACTTGCCTTTGAAGTTCCTTCTTCTTCTTCGGCTTACTCTTATAGGCTGGTCGATTTGGAATGGTTACGCCGGGTACAAAATTAATCTAATGCTCAATCCCTCAGATTGGAGGAAAACCATGTGGTGTTTCCTCGGGAAAGATATCATCATATTCATATTAGAGAGAAATAATAGAACTAGGCAAAGTAGGGCCAAGTTTATTAGTGTTTAAGAATGTCTCTTTGTACAAAGTACAATCATTTGATGATGTGAAAACAATGCTCTTTTTATATCACTCGCTCTTGAATAGAAATTCTTTTGTTTTCTCTCTAATTTTCTCTCAATGGCTGCATTTTTCTTGACCTTTTCTCTCTCATTGTTCTTGGCCGCTTTTCGATTTTCACTCTCTTTTTTTTTTCTTTTGCTCACTCTTTCTTTGTAGGCTCTGTTGAGTGTTAGAAAATGTATATTTATAAAGGAGAAAATCATCATTTTACACTACAAGTTTTACTAACACCTTTACTTTTATGAATTTAACCTTCTTTTGATTTAATTCCGTGTGTTTTATTTTAATTAAGTATTTTATGTATTTTAGGGGCATCATAGTCATTTCACAATAAACGAGAGATCAGATGGCAAAACGGACATCACTTTTGAACTCAGGACGGTCGAAAACCTTAGGAGGAGCATAAAAGGAAAAATGGCACTGTTCACATGTACTGTACTGTATACGTTACTGTTCACGACACTGTTCACATAGACGGACGATGACGTGGCATTGACCGATGATGTGGCATTGACTAATGAGGTGTCACGATCCTATTGGGCTAAAATTCTTATGTACTGTTGATGGTGACGTGGCAGCATATTAGTGGACGAAAAATCTCGCGTACGGTACATGCATCACACAAGATTATTTTCAACCAAACCGCGTTACTGTTCATCCGGGTCAAACCGCGTACTGTTGACTGATGACATGGCGCAATCCTGAGCATCCAAACTGTTTTTAATCTGATGGCCATGATTTACTCCATGTATCTATAAAAATGGAGCCTTCCCCCCCTAATTTGATATCTATGAATCCATTTTTGGGATCCATTTTCTGTAATTCCTTCTCCATCTTGTATTTTCTTCATATTTTAATAAATTCTCATTTTGCCCCTAGTTCAATTATGAGTGGCTAATTTTCTTTCAAGCTTGGGTTGAAGGTGAAGTCTCAACATGTGTCATGGGCTTAATTTGGTAAATTTATTTTCTCTTCCCCTCTAGTTTTTGTGGATGTTTTGACTTCTCGTCGACAAATAATAATATTCTTGTCTAGTACCGCCTTGGTTTCACCGGCCCTCTAGTACAAGGTTATTATTATTTGGCACGATAAGCCCTTAGCACCATATTAATTAGAGCGTGGTTCATGAGGTGTGGATGCCCCCCTCATGATTTAATTGGCATTAATACGGATTATTTAGCCCATGATGCATGTCGATACGGATCCAGATACCCAAGTACGTCATTTCAATAGATTTCGCTTCAATTTATTCTCGCCATTACAATTCCAATTTTAGAATTTATTATTGCCATTTCAATTCCAATTTTAAGATAATTTAAATGACTTCCACCACAATTCAAACCACCCATTTACAAAATTAATTCTACATATAATTAAAATCTACCTCCTCGTGGGATCGACACTCGTCACCATTAGTCTATACTACAATAGATTCGTGCGCTTGCGAGTACATTAAAATTTACACAACAAGTTTTTGGCGCCGTTGCCGGGGAGGTAAGTAATTTTAATTCATAGAATTAATTTTTATGAATAATTTCTTTTAATTATTTTCTTGTAATTTTTTTTATTAAAAAAAAAAAGAAAAAAAGAGTGAATTTACATTTTGAGCTAAGAATTTTATTTATTTATTTTCTCTCTTCTTTAAAATTCTGTAATTTAATTTTGAATTTATTTTTTTTTTGTAATTTTTTTATCTTATTAATTTATTTTTATTTAATTTATTTCACGTATTTGTTTTTGTATATTTTTATAGTAAGGTTGTAATAGCGCAATAAGGTTAGTATCGTAATTTCTCCCTCTTCTTTATTTTTATTTGTTTTGTTCCCATCTTTATTTTTATTTTATTTGTTTTGCATGCATGGTCGTAGATCATTATTACCTAATCTTGAACCTATAAACCTTGAATTAGAAAAAACACTTCGCACACAAAAGCACATTAAAAATAAATTTGGAATGGATTTACAAGCACCACAGGAGAGGCCATTTAAGGACTATTTTAGTCCCTTAGCTAATTTGAGCACATCATGCATAAGATACCCAAATGTAGCTGCTAGGAGTTTTGAATTAAAACCTAGTGTGCTAAATTGTCTCCCCACATTCTATGGCTTAGAAAATGAGGATCCATATAATCATCTAAATGATTTTCATGCCATTTGTCAAACTTTTAAATATGAAAATTTTTCAGACGATGATGTTAAACTTAGACTATTCCCATTTTCTTTAAAAGATAGAGCTCGTTCATGGTTAAATACTTTACCTGCTAATAGCATTTCATCATGGGAACAAATGGTAACAAAATTTTTGAATAAATATTTCCCAATGCATAAAACCAATGCTATTCGCAGGGAAATCTCAGAGTTTACTCAGAGAGAAGACGAGCAGTTTTTCGAAACATGAGAGCGATTCAATGGGCTACTCTTGAAGTGTCCACATCATGGGTACGAGAAATGGCACCAATGCCAATACTTTTTGGAGGGATTATTGCCGAATGTGCAAGGATGGCTAATGGCAACAAGTGGAGGAGAGCTAATGTCAAAAAGTGCATCAGAAATTTGGGAATTCTTCTAGCGACAAGCAGATAATTCTTAACAACGGAGTCGGTCACTCAGGAATACTAAAAGAATTAAAGGAGTGAATGAGATTCACATTGGCGAGTCAACTTCGGGAATCAAAGAAGTAAAGGAGATGGTTGAAGGTCTCGCTCGACAAATAACATCGTTATCGACTGCTAAATCAACGGAGCCACATGACCATGACTCATACTCAGATCAAGCCAATGCCGTAGGGGTAATGAGAAAACCATCAAATTACAACCCATACTCCAACACATATAACCTTGGATGGAGAGACCACCCCAATTTTTCATGGTCTCAAGGATTCCAACAGAATGGACCAGCAGCTCCAGCTCCACCAATTCCTCAAAATCCTCAAGTCTCTCAGCCACCATTCAGACCATACAATCAGAACCAGAACCACTCTCAACCCAGACCATGGGAGGATGCATTCCAGAATTTCAGGAATGTTACTCACTCCACGATTGAGCAACAGAACCGCACCATTGATGGACTACGAAATGAATTGAGAGCGGGCTTCAACTCACAAGCCCAATCAGTTTCAAGCCTCGAGAAGATGGTGGGACAACTTGCTTCTTCAGTTCAGACCTTGGCAATGTCTGTTGAGAAAGGCAAGTTTCCAAGTCAACCAGTGCCTAATCCTAAAGGAGTGCATGAAGCAAGTACCAGTTCACCACAGCAGCATGGAGAGGTCAAAGCAGTAATGACCTTGCGAAAAGGAAAAGATGTCGACAACAAAGTGGAGATGCCGGTGACAAAAGAAAATCAAATTGTACCTGTGAATGTTGAGGACTGATCACCGAAGGAGAAAGAAGAAACCAACCCACAAGAATATGTTCCCAAGGCTCCATTTCCTCAGAGGTTAGCTAAAGGAAAAAAGGGAAAATCCACAGGTGAGATTCTTGAAATCTTCAAACAGATAAGTGTTAACATCCCTTTACTTGATGCTATAAAGCAAGTTCCATCTTATGCCAAGTTTCTTAAAGACCTGTGTACTAAAAAAAGAAACATGCATGTTCAAAAGAAGGCATTTTTAACAGAAAACGTTAGTTCTATACTCCAACATAAAATTCCTTTAAAATGCAAAGACCCAGGCTCCCCCACTATCTCATGTAGTATAGGGAACCACACAATTGAGAATGCTTTGTTGGATTTAGGAGCTAGTGTAAATTTGTTGCCTTATTTAGTATTCGTTAAACTTGGACTGGGAGAATTACACCCAACTCCAGTGGTGTTACAGCTCGCAGATCGGTCCACGAAAATACCTCGTGGTATTGTGGAGGACGTGCTTATCCAGGTAGACAAGTTTTATTTTCCTGTTGATTTCATTGTAATTGACACTCAACCAATACAGGATTCAAGGAAGCACATTCCCATTATCCTAGGCCAACCTTTCTTGGCAACTGCGGATGCTCACATTCAATGCAGGACTGGAAATATGCAGTTATCATTCGGCAACATGACTATGGAGCTGAACATCTTCAACATTGCCAAACAACCTCACAATGCAGATGATGGAATTGTTGATGTGGATTTAATAGAAACAATAGTTGATAACACTTTTCTTTCAAACCTTAGTGATGACCCTTTACAAACATGCTTAACTCACTTTGGTTTGGATTTTGATATTGACAGATCAGTCGATGAGGTCAACACCCTGCTTGACTCAGCACCATCCATGGACACTAATAAATGGAAGTCAAGAGTTAAACAACTAGCACCATCAGAGAAGAAACTCATCCCATCATCAGAATCACCACCGAAACTCGAGCTCAAACCATTACCCAATACTCTGGAATATGCATTTTTGGGAGAAGAAAGTAGTCTACCGGTAATCATCTCATCATCCCTAAATGACGAACAAAAAGGTAAATTGTTGGATGTTTTAAAAGAGCACAAAGGAGCATTAGGATGGACCATAGCACACATTAAAGGTATAAACCTAGTAGACTGCATGCATTACATTCACCTTGATGAAAATGCTAAAACTACTAGGGAGATGCAACGTCGGTTAAATTCTAACATGAAAGAAGTTGTTAGAACTGAAGTCCTTAAGCTATTAGATGCAGGTATCATTTACCCAATTTCTGATAGTTCATGGGTCAGTCCTGTGCAAGTTGTCCCCAAAAAGTCAGGAGTCACAATAGTTACGAATGCTGATAATGAATTGGTACCCACTAGAGTAACTACAGGATGGCGTGTATGCATTGATTATAGAAAGTTGAATTCCGTCACACGTAAAGACCATTTTCCTTTACCATTTATTGATCAAATGCTTGATAGATTGGCAGGCCATGAGTTTTATTGCTTCCTAGATGGCTACTCAGGATATAATCAGATTCTCATAGCACCAAAAGATCAAGAGAAAACTACTTTCACTTGCCCTTTTGGCACATTTGAATATAGGAGAATGCCATTTGGATTATGTAATGCACTTGCTACATTTCAACGATGCATGTTGAGCATTTTTTCTGATATAGTTGAACGATTCCTTGAAGTCTTTATGGATGATTTTTCTATCTTTGGTGACTCGTTTGATCAATGTTTACATCATCTAACACTAGTTCTGCAGAGATGTATCGAGAAGAACTTGGTCTTAAATTGGGAGAAGTGTCATTTTATGGTAAAACAAGGTATTGTTCTCCGTCACATCATTTCGAGCAAAGGTATTGAGGTTGACAAAGCCAAGGTGGATCTCATTTCTAATCTTCCTCCACCCAAAACAGTCAGAGAAGTAAGATCTTTCCTTGGGTATGCTGGTTTCTATAGACGTTTCATTAAAGATTTTAGTAAAGTTTCTAGACCCTTATGTAATTTACTTGCTAAGGATGTACCTTTTATCTTTAATGATTCATGTCTTGTGGCATTTGAAAAGTTAAAATAGTTGTTGACATCATCACCCATCATTCAGCCCCCAAATTGGAGCTTACCATTTGAGCTCATGTGTGATGCATCTGATTATGCAGTAGGAGCAGTATTAGGACAAAGAGTTGATCGAATTCCCCACGTTATTTACTATGCTAGTATGACATTGAATGATGCACAGTTGAACTATTCAACTACTGAAAAAGAAATGTTAACAGTAGTGTTTGCATTAGAGAAATTTCAATCTTATCTCATTGATTGTAAAATAATCGTGTTCACAGATCATGCTGCTCTTAAATATCTTCTCACAAAGAAAGATGCAAAAGCTAGACTAATTCATTGGGTGTTACTTTTGCAGGAATTTGACTTGGAATTCAAAGATAAGAAAGGGATAGAAAATGTTGTGGCGGACCACCTCTCTCGTCTCCATTTTGACACAATTACAGAGCCATTAATATTGAATGAGTCATTTCTAGATGAACAATTAATGAGTGCGGAAGTATTGCCTTGGTATGCTGATATAGTTAATTATCTTGTTACAGGTAAACTTCCAGAGCATTGGACCAAGCAAGATAAGGCTAAATTCTTTGCAGAGATAAAGAATTTCTTTTGGGATGACCCGTATTTGTTTAAGTATTGTGCAGATCAAATTGTTAGACGATGTGTCCCAGAAAATGAAATTCAGAATATTCTTTCATTCTGCCATGAACAAACTTGTGGAGGCCATTTCAGTGCTAAGAAAATAGCAACTAAAGTTTTACAATGTGGTTTCTATTGGCCAACTATATTTCGAGATGCTTACACTTTCTGTTCTTCATGTGATAGGTGTCAACGAATGGGGAGCATTACGCGAAGGAATATTATGCCACTAAATCCAATTTTAGTGGTTGGGATTTTTTATGTATGGGGTATCGACTTCATGGGACCCTTTCCCCCTTCTTTTGGCCACCAATACATATTGGTTGCTGTTGACTACGTATCGAAATGGGTAGAAGCAATTCCATGTAGGACCAATGATCACAAGGTGGTGATAGCATTTTTGAAAAGCAACATTGTTTCACGCTTTGGATTCCCTTGAGCAATAATCAGTGATGGTGGTGCCCACTTTTGTAACAAAGCATTCAAAGCTCTTTTGACAAAGTATTCAATCACTCACAAAGTGGCAACCCTTTATCATCCGCAAACCAGTGGCCAAGTTGAGATATCCAATCGAGAAATAAAGCACATATTAGAAAAAATGGTGAGGCCAGACAGAAAAGATTGGTCATTAAGACTTGATGATGCATTATGGGTATACAGAACAGCTTTCAAGACCCCGATTGGGATGTCACCTTATAGGCTAGTGTATGGAAAAGCTTGCCACCTACCTGTGGAACTCGAGCATCGTGCATATTAGGCCATCAAGAAATTTAATTTTGACATGCAGCAAGCCAGCTCAGAAAGAAGATTACAGCTGGCAGAGCTTGAAGAAATTTACAATGATGCATACGAAAATGCCAAAAGTTACAAGCAACGAATGAAAGTCTTCCATGATAAGCAAATTATGAGAAAATCGTTCACTCCAGGTCAGAAAGTGCTTTTATTCAATTCTCGCTTGCACCTATTCCCAGGTAAGTTATGCTCTCGTTGGTCTGGCCCATTTATTGTACATATTGTTTTTCCACATGGGGTAATTGAAATTAAGGACCCAAAGAACGGTGTCACGTTTAAAGTTAATGGTCAAAGATTAAAGCCATATCTAGAATACCAACCACATGGAGAAGACATCAAAATAAATTTGAGTGACCCACCAAATTTGAATTGATTTTTTTCTTTTTGGTGATTTGATTTTTTTTTTCTTTCTTTATATTATTCTTTTGCTAATTGAAATTATTTTTGCATAAGTATGTTTGTTTAACTATTAAGTTTTCTCTTATCATTTTTAATCATGAGTACCTTACTTAGACCGTTCCTCCTGAACATTCTTAAACCACTTCAACGTGTCAAAACTCATCTCAAAAGGCAGATTCAATTTTGTAAAACACATCGCATTTGGGCTCTATAACCACCAGAGTTAGTATGCTATGTTGAGGGTCTAGAAAGCCAACTCAGAGATATTGAGAGAAGTGTTTACGACATCTAGTTGGAGCTTGAGGTGAATTCAATAAGAGGACGATTTTAATTTTCTTTGTGTGTTTTAATTTGTTTTTCTGTTTGTGTGCTTTAGTTTGTTACCCCGGTGAAGTGGCGGATAACGGTACTCCGTGCCAATCAAGTGGGTTACTTCAGTTTCCCATAATAACTGATATTCTGAGGCGAAAGTATGAACAGAAATGAGATTCTAGCAAAGCTTCACAAGTGATTCCCTTCACTTCCTCAAAATGCCCTCCTTACGATCTATAAAGCTCAGTCCGAACGCATGCGATAACTCATGAGGAATAACATACCTGCTGACATCCGTTGGTTAATCAAGGCTAAAGTATGATCGGCAGGTGAGTTACCTCCAAAATTTATTGCATACATGCCTGGTTGTGGTAGAGGAAATTATGCAAGAAAACGACGAGCTCGAATAATTTCTGTTGCTTGTCATAAGTGTGCCAGAATGAGTTGCAATAAAAACCCATGTTCTTTAGGAATGGTGTTTGATAACAGGGAAGATAAGATTCAATTCATTAGGGATGGCTTGAATAAGGAGTCATTGGATGATATCCTTTTGTCTCTTGAAACGCATCCCAATGGATATGTGCAAGGAGCAATTCTCCAGTTATGGCCATTATTTCAGAAAGAGCATGCACGATATAGTCTCGAGAATCTGACTATAAACGACCCTGTGTGCCAGTTTATAAGAAAACTGGATGGGAAGCCTATCATTGACCCATAGAGGGCGTTCAAGCCGTTTCTGGACGTAAAACCAGAGGAAGATGTGAGCCACAGTTGCAACTACCTGTCAATATCCTTTCACTTTACTGTTATTTTATTTCACTATTGTTTTATTGTGTGCATTATTGTCTTTAATAATTTTATTACTGTTTGCTTTTTCCTTTTTACTGTTTCCTTTTTTACTCGCGAGCCACGTGCTTTACACGTTATTTGACACTGACATGTTACCTCATATACAACTGTGACCCACTGTCACCAAGACTCTTAAATGTGATTTTTTTGTCAAGCACTCACAAATTATTTTTTTAGAAGTATCACAATGGCAGCTACTCCAAATAGACAATTCAAGAACATTTGTGTGCTTTCTGGATTTACCTATGGCAAACATAAAGAGTTCGTTGAGGCAGCCATCGATCTTGGTCGAAGTATAGCAGAGAGAAAATTACACTTGGTGTATGGAGGAGGTAACCGAGGGTTATCAAAAATTGTCTCAGAAGCAGCTTTTATCAGAGGAAGTCAAGTGTTAGGCATCATCCCAAGAGTCCTAAAACCATTGGGCAGTTCGTCTGACTCATCAACTGGAGAAGAGTTAGTCGTCTCAGGTATGCAAGAAAGAATAACTGAAATGCTTAATCATGCTGATGCTTTTATTTTCCTTCCAGGAGATCTTGCAACACTAGAGGCACTTATTACACTAGCATCTTGGTCCCATCTGCACATCCACCAAAAACCCATCGGTTTGTTAAATGTCAACAACTTTTATGATGACTTTATCACATTTCTTAACCATGCAATAAAAAACTATTTCATTCCCTCTAATGCGAAAAAACTCTTTATTTGTGATCACACTGCTAATGAGCTACTTGATATGTTACAAGCTTATAGACCGGAGCCAGACCCCTGGACCTTTGTGTTGGAGCATCCAAATAATGATGGTAACAGTAGCCGCAGTAAGAAGTACAAATTAGATTTAACTCTCCGCTTGTAAATATTATTTTCTGTGTTGCACCACCCAGGTGATGTCTTCTAAACTCTACTTCTTTCCTTTCAAACATTGAGGACAATGTTTCGTTTTGGTTGGGGGGAGGGAATAGTCGACAATTGTGGAGTTTTGGTTAAGTTTTTACTAATTTTTTATTGTAGAAACTAACTGTTGCTAACTTTTTGTGTTGAAGATGGCTGAATATGGAGTGTAGTGACTCTAGAAACGCATCTTCGTCGTTAAAAAAAAAAATTAGACATTTTCTTTTTCTTTATTATGTCTTTATGTTTATTTTTCTTCTTTTTAATTTCTCCTCTATAAATATACATTTTCCAACTTGTGAGTTGAAGATAGCTGAATATGGAGTTTAGTGCCTCTAGAAACGCATCTTCTTAAAAACACAAAAAACAAAAAAACAAAAAAAAATCATTTTCGTTTTCTATCATTTTACGTGTAACTTTTCTAATTAATTTTTCTGCATCATTTTCACATTTCTGCATGCATATTTTCCTTTCATGTTTAGAATAGGTTGGGGGGTAGAATGTTGTTTAAAAAAAAATTTGTGTGATTTGTTTTAATATTGGATGACAGATTAATTTTAAATTTTAGTATTTGTATTATCTTTGGTCTTAAGTGATGTTACGCTATGTTTGCTACTTTACATGTTGATGTCGGAGACAAATATGAGTTGCTTGAAGGAATGAACATGTCATAAATAAGTACCAAGTGAGTTGTTGAGCCTATCATTTTCTTGGAGAGTAACCCTTTTGCCCATTCTCTATACAGCTTAGCAGTTTATTATTTTATACACGATCTCTAGATTTCTTTTGAGTTAACCCTTAAAAAGAAATGGTAAAAAAAAAATGTGTTGCTACATTGGGAGGCCCATCTAACTAGTAGATATTGATGATTATTTAGAGCCCTAAAAGACGATGGAAAGGCCATCTTTGATCCGTTTGAGCATTTCTAGCCATCACTTTTATTAAATATCCATAGTTACCCCTTTTGAGTCTTAAAAAAAAAAAACATTTTCTTTGTCAACTTATCATCTTGACCCACTCTGATTTGGAGTATTACCCAATGTCTTATAAGTTCCATGACCTATTTATGTTTGAGAAAAATGTAAATAATTATTTTGTTCAGTGACGTTGTGCCAAGCAAAAGCAAAAAAAAAAACAATAATAGGTGAAATGCACCTTGCAACTTCCAAAAAAAAAAAAAATTTCCTCTGCATTTTTCTCAAACATATACTTTGTTTTCCTTATTTCCCTTCTTTGTTAACCATGTCCCTATCCTATGTTTCGTCCTAATAAAAGTCCTTCTTGATTTTATTTAGGGAACTATAATCTGAAGTATAAGCTAGTTATATGAGCTAAAAAGATGTAGTGATGCATAAAAAAATAAAATAAAAATAAATAAATAAATTGGGTTGACTAGCATTTTTATTTGACTGGAGATCGTATTATTTCTAACCTGAGGGCATATTTCTTTCATTTTGGTGAGAGCATGTAAGATCACTTCTTTATTATTTTCTCTCAATTACCATTCATTGGAGTGACTATTTTTATTGGGTTTAACTTTTTTTTTTTGTGAGAGTGTCACTATTTCCAGTGAGATTTTGGGGTTTGACATGTCATTCTTGAAAGTAGCTATAACAAAGTCTACTGGGCTGATTCATGTGGATGGTTGATGTGGGTGTGATGTTACTTTAGATTGGAGATAATGCTTATACTTTTATTTGATTGCTATCATTAATCTGATTGAATAAACACGAGTGTTTCTAAATAAAATAAAAAAATCATTTTGGTTTTGAATTTTGTTTTCGCTTTATTTGCAAGGGACTAGCAATAAGCTGGTTGGGGGGTGTGTTGAATGTTAGAAAATGTATATTTATAAAGGAGAAAATCGTC
This sequence comes from Citrus x clementina, assembly GCF_000493195.1. NCBI lineage: Eukaryota > Viridiplantae > Streptophyta > Magnoliopsida > Sapindales > Rutaceae > Citrus > Citrus x clementina. Next base: position 1,911,633 of record NW_006262688.1, on the reverse strand, counting down.
ATTTTACACTACAAGTTTTACTAACACCTTTACTTTTATGAATTTAATCTTCTTTTGATTTAATTCCGTGTGTTTTATTTTAATTAAGTATTTTATGTATTTTAGGGTCATCATAGTCATTTCACAATAAACGAGAGATTAGATGGCAAAACGGACATCACTTTTGAACTCAGGACGGTCAAAAACTTTAGGAGGAGCATAAAAGGAAAAATGACACTATTCACATATACAGTACTATTCACATGTACGGTACTGTATATGTTATTGTTCACGACACTGTTCACATAGACGGACGATGACGTGGCATTGACCGATGATGTGGCATTGACTGATGAGGTGTCACGATCCTATTGGGCTAAAATTCTTATGTATTGTTGATGGTGACGTGGCAGCATATTAGTGGACGAAAAATCTCGCGTACGGTACATGCATCACACAAGATTATTTTCAACCAAACTACGTTACTGTTCATCCGGGTCAAACCGCGTTACTGTTCATCCAGGTCAAACCGTGTTACTGTTCATCCGCGTGGTCAAACCGTGTACTGTTGACTGATGACGTGGCGCAATCCTGAGC
>NW_006262688.1:1890763-1910769 GCF_000493195.1 Citrus x clementina | reverse complement strand
AAATTTACCTATGGGGTAAAACCGGTTTTGGACTTCCAAGACACTAATAATGGAAAATTGAACAAAAGATTTTAAGCAAATGTCGGGGACTTTTTTTTTTTTAAAGGAAAAGGAATAGGTAAAATTTGTGGATTTAAGAAGATTTAAACCACAAGGGTGTAAAATTGATAAAAAAAAAAAGAAACCCTAAAAATATTGTTCACGCAATGCTGTTCATGAGGTATTGTTCACACGACACTATTTACAACTTTTTTTTTCAATACTAGAACAAGAATGAAAAACAATAAAGATAGATGAATTTGACCTTGATGCATAGGCTCTAATACCAAATGATATGAATCCCATGAAAAACTAACGTGACCCTAATCAATTTAGTCCCCAAGATCAAATCTAAACCTGGAATTGAATGGAACTGTGACATAATGCTTAATGAAAGCACGAACCTTGGTATGTGAGCACGCCACAATCAGTTATAGATGATCTGATTGGTAAGTCAAGAGTTTGAACGCCATGGAAATCCGTTAAGTTCAAAGAGTTTGTTTAAGAACCAAAGAGAATTAACTCTCTCACCAATTGCATCAAAACTGATCTTCTCTGTTTATTGGATGTGAGTACATTATATAGAGTTGGTTATAAGAATTTTTGGAAATAAGTCCTAAACCAAAATGAAATCGGAATCTAAATCTAAATCAAATCAGAATCCTAATCTAAATGAATAGGAAAAAATCTGAATCAATTTAGAATCCTAATCTAAGTAAATATAAAAGAATCTAAATCAAATCAGAATCCTAATCGACTTAATTCCTTACATCAATTAAAATGGAAACTATGTAATTAAAAGAGAAATAACTGATTATTTTCTCTAATAGCCTCCTCAAGAAACGGGAAAGTATCTAAAAAAAAAAAGGAAACTTGTATATGTTCTCGCCATAATATACAAGTCAACTTCCATTAGCCTGGATCACATATTTATCATGTACGATTCCTTCAACGGGCCTCCAAAAATTTAATTGACCCCATGTTGCTTGAATCAACCCATTAAGCGCTTCTTTGAATTTCTTTGCTCAAGCTCTTATGACGAGCTCGACAGAAACTTAAATAGGATTTGAATATGCCTCATCCCACGTGCTTGTGACAGGTTTGTCCTCAATCTCATCCCACGTGCTTGTGACAGGTTTGTCCTCAATCTCATCGGAGACTGAACCTTTTAGTTTAATTCAGAGTAACCTTGGTGATTAAAAACAAACCATGACAAGAAGTGGTAAAAGGTATGACGTTACCTTTATTGATAATTATTCAAAATGTAGAAAGATATATATCGATTCAGAAATAAGGATGAAGCAAGTGAAAATTTCTTAATCTATAAAAACAAAGTTGAAATCACTTGATAAAAATAGTCAAAGATTAAGAACAGATAGAGGAGATGAATATGAGTCAAGCATCTTGAATACTAATTGTGATATGCTTGAAATCATCCATAACGTAACACCTCCCTATTCACCTAAATCAAATGGTGTAATTAAAAGGAAAAATAGAACCTTGAATAAAATGGTAAATACCCTGTTAACAAATTCTAGAGCACCGCTAAAATTTGTAGGAAGAAGTTATGCTATTTGCTTGCCTTGTTTAAAATATAATACCCTATAAGAAAACTGGAAAGGCACCCGATAAGTTATGGAGGAGCTACAAGTATGATATATCATATCTCAAACTATGGGAGTGTTGCCAAAGTTCTTAAATTTGATCCCAAAAGAATAAGGATGGGAGACAAAAAATCATTAACTGTATATTTATAGGATATGCCTAAAATAGAGTCGCTTATAAGCTCTAAGCACTTCAGGATGAAGGTATTTCATTTAAGGCTAATACCATCATTGAGTCCAAGATTGCTAAGTTCTTTGAATTAACTAGCCCATACTAAGTTAATAGTATATTCTCCTAAAAGTTCAAATGTAGAACCAAGGAAAAGTATAAGAATGAGAAAAGCCATTAACTTTTGGTGATGATTTCTATGTTTTTCTTGTTGAGAATGATCCTCAAACTTTAACAGAAGCTATGACTTCTAAAGGTGCACTATTATAGAAAGAGATTGTCAACAAGAAGCTAGATTCCATTTTGAGTAATCTTTTACGAGAACTATTTGATTTGCCTTCAGGTACAAAACCTATTAGGTGCAAGTGCATTTTTACAAATAAATTAAAATTTGATAGATCAATTGACAAATACAGGGCAAGACTAGTTGCTAAAGGCTTCACAAAAAAATATATACAGATTATTTTGATACCCATGCCCCTTTATCGTGGATTGCATCTATTAGAGTTTTGATTACTCTACAATAATTCACAATCTACATGTGGATGTTAATAAAACTGCTTCTCTCAAAGGAGACTTGGATGAGGAGATATACATGAATCAACTTGAAGGTTGTGTAGTTCCAGGTGTTGAGCATAAGTTATTCAAATTAATTGAGTCTTTATTATGGCCTAAAACAAGCGCCAAAATAATGGCATAAGAATTTTGATCAAGTCTTGTTGTCTAATGGACATGTGATTAATAACTCTGATAAATATGTCTACTCAAAATTCATTGACACTAACACTTGTTCGTCATATGTTTGCATGTTGATGACTTGCTTATTCTAATTTTTTATATAAGCATTACTGACGAGATCAAGATGAAGCTGGCCTCTAACTTCAATATGAAGGACATGGGAGAGCTGAATGTCAATCTAGGCATCAAAATCACAAATATTTATGATGGTCTCATGTTATCACAAGAACACTATATTGAAAAGCTTTTGAAAAGGTTTGGGTATTATAATAACAAACTGATTTCCACTCTATATGATGCAAATACCCAATTTAAGAAGAATGTTGAACATTGTAGATCAAGTGAGATATGCCCAAATAATTGGTACCCTAATTTAGTTAATGAATAATATAAGGTTTGACAATGCATATGTAATACCAAAAACCCAGTGAGTAATTATTAACATTATTTGATTGAATTATTGTCATTATTAATTTATTTTGTATTTGACTGCTAATTTTGTTATTATGTCATTATTATTGTTATTGTTATTTATTATTACTATTAATATTAGTATTAGTATTAATATTATATTGGTGCTAGTTTTATTATTATTAGGCCTAGTTTTAGCCAAGCCCATTAACAAAAAAACATAGGTATAAATAGATAAATGAGAGAAAAGAGAGCTAGCTTCTTCTTCTTCACTATTGAGGTTACAAAGAATTTTGTTTCATCTAAAATGTCTTGCATTTAACAAAATTTAAATTTTGGCCCAATCATTCTAGAAAATTGACTTTTCTACAGTGTTGTATGATGGAAAATATGTTTAGACTAACCACACTTCTCAAAAAATTATGAAACTTTACAGATCTACTCCTTTGTATGTCTAGTTTATCATATTCAAAATTGGGTCCCATTCCTTGCATTTTAATTGTTGTGATTTGATGAGTAAAGGATACTTAATTCTGAATTTTGGATTTTAGGACATAATAGTCTTGAGATAAAATATATTTGAAATAGAGTTTGAATGAATTTGGCTTTGAAATTTCTAATCCTTATATATTAATGCACATATTTAAGCCCTGCAAAATTTAATGATTTTTGAAATAATATTTTATTTTATAAAAATAGGAGATTGAGGACTGGTCATTTATGTTTCTGCGTTGTGAGAATAAAAACTCTTAATTCAATGAAGTTATAGGAAATAGTTCCTTGAGGAGAATAGATTGTTATTACCTTGTTATATGAGCATGTTCATGGGAGCTCAACCTTTAATTTTAAGTTACAGTGGTTAGATTACGAGGTTAAGCTTATCATTGTGATTGCTGAGAGATAAGTGAACCGGACTTTGAATTAGGATCACAATGATCATATACATTTGTGTGGATTTTGGAAAGATTATTTTGATATGTGCATTATGGATGTTTTTGGCAAGTGTATTCGAGAATATGCTTGATATATGCATTTGGCATAAGCATAAACATGTGATGCTTCATGCAAGCTTTTATAAAAAATAATTATGTTCATCACTTTTATTTTCAATTTATGATTTATATTTGAAGTTTGTTAAACTCTAATGAGCTTGAGCATTAAATTAATTTTGTGCATGGTGCAACCATTCCAAACTGACCAGCCTCTAAGAGTAATCCCGACGAGACAAAGGAACTTCAAAGGAAGGTTAGTGAAATTGATGGAAAAGCGTTATGTGAGTGAAAGCATGAGTCCATGTGTAATTACGGTTTTGCTAGTTCCTAATAAAGATGGAACATGGAGGATGTGTGTTGACTACTAATCCATCAACAATATAACGACAAAGTATATCAACATCCCAATCCTAAGCTAGATGAGATACTTGATAAATTGCATGGATTATGTGTATTTTCTAAAATTGGTCTAAAAAATGGATATCATCATATTAGATTGAAAGAAGGAGATGAATGGAAAACTGCCTTTAAAAAAAATATGGCTTGTATGAATGGTTAGTCATGCCTTTTGGTTTTTGACTAATGCTCCGAGCACCTTTATGAGACTTATGAATCATGTTTTGGAGCTTTTAGTGGCAAGTTTGTTGTTGTTTATTTTGATGATATCCTTATATATAACAAAAACTTAGATGATAGTGTGAAACATATCGTTATTTGGAAACTACAGTGGTTGAATGACAATGGTGAGATGAAACTATAAGAGCTCATGCATAAAAATTCAAAGAAGCACTTAATGGGTTGATTCAAGCAACTTGGGCTCAATCAAATTTGTGGAGGCCCGTTGAAGAAATTGCATGTGATTTTCAAACTACGAAATGTGTGATTCAAGCTCTTGAAGTTTTTGAATAATCACTTCCATGAAAATCATTAAGTTGGCTTGCACATTATGGCTCGAAAATATGCTATTTTAGATTAGGTGGTGAAACAAATCAGTTGTTGGTCTTTCAATTGTCTCATTTCCATTATTAAAAGCGTGTGTTTTTAGAATTGATGCAACGCATTTAAGCCATTTAGGAGACTTTCCTTATTTGCTTTAGATTAGGTGCTTTCTTTGGGTGTTAATTCTAATTTGGCTTAGGGCAATTGAGGGATGGAAATTCTTGTAACTAGCCTTATATAATGCACTCAAATCCAATAAGAAAAATAGATTAGTTTTGAGGTAATTTATTCAAACCCTTGATTTATTAATCAGAACATCCATAGCTTATTGTGGCGTCCTCACATGCTAAGGTTCATCCCTTCATTAAGCATTAGTTATGAGTCCCATTCAATTCCAAGTCTAGAATTCGATCTTGGAGACTAAATTAGTTAGGGTCACGTCAATTCTTTAGTGAGGGTCATATCAATACCTTTGATTCATGTTTTCTTAAACATTGGGTCAAAGTTTTTGTTGTGCTTAAATCTATTTAGAACTTTCTTGGGAAATTGAAACTTTAAATTAAGTGTATGTCTCAAAGTTTTACTGTGGGGCTCACATAAATTGTGGTTTGGAATAAATTCATTTTCTTGGCCGAAACAACTAGACTAGCATTTTTAACAACTTTATAAAAAGCATTATAATGCTTAAAGCGCTGATCTATATATATAGAATACAGTAGCACATTATCAATATAGACAATAATAAGTCCTGTACAAGGACTAAAAATATCATTCACGATTTTGTGAAATTCTAAAGGAGTGTTGTTTAGCCCGAATGGCATTATGTTCCGTTTGAAATGACCAAAAGGGACTATTAAAGCTATCTTGCGCTTATCACTTTTAGCATATGCCAATATCCACTCTTGATGTCAAACTTCAAAAAGATTACTATTGAATGTAATCTATTTAAAAAATCCATTTTATTGGGAAGTGGATATCTAATCCATCTAAGACCTTAATAGTTGCAGATTGATCCTCTTCATTTATGTTTTGCTCTAGGTTGTGAGACATGGATAACATCTACAAAAGAAAGTTAGAAATAATGTGGAAAGGAGCTCACCTAATTCCCCTATGTGTTTCACTCAAGAAAATGATTCACTCAATTCCACTGATGTTTCACTCAAATTTATTGGCTTTTACCCTCTAATACGCTCGCACTCACTTGCCTTTTTCCACTCGTAGTAATTCTCACTCAGCTTTTATCAAACTAATCAAACTAATATCAAGATTCCAGCAGTAATTCACAAAGATTACACTAAAGAGACTATAATTTCAAGAGCAAGAAGGCAATGCGTACGTAAGGCCGGGTTTCGATTTTGAGCAAAAAATTTTATTTATAGGGTAAAACCAGTTTTGGACTTCCAAGACACTAATAATGGAAAAATGAAGAAAAGATTTTAAGTGGAGGTCGGGGACTCTCTTTCTTTTTTATGGGAAAAGGAATAGGTAAAATTTGTGGATTTAGAGATAATTAAACCAAAAGGATGCAAAATTGATTAAAAAAAACCCTAAAAATACTCTTCACGCGGCACTATTCATGACTTTTTTTAAACACTAGAACAAGAATGAAAAACAATAAAGATAGATGAATCTAACATTGGTACCTAGGCTCTAATATCAAATGACAAGAACCCCATCAAGAATTGATGCGACCCTAATCAATTTACTCCCTAAGATCGAATCTAAACCTAGAATTGAATAGAACCGCGATCCAATTCTTATTGAAAGCGCGATCCTTGGTTTGTGAGGATGCTATAATCAATTATAGATGATCTGATTGATAAGTCAAGAGTTTGAACGTCATAGAAATATGATAAGTTTAAAGAGTTTGTATAAGAATCAATGAGAATTAACTCTCTCACCAATTGCATAAAAAATTATCACTCTCTGTTTATTAGATGCGAGTACATTATATAGGGTTGGTTACAAGAATTTTTGGAAATAAATCCTAAACTAAAATCAAATCGGAATCTGCATCTAAACAAATAAGAAATAATCTAAATCAAATTACAATCCTAATCAAAGCGTATTAGAAGTAATCTAAATCAAAATAGGAAAAAACCTAAATCATATTAGAATCCTAATCAGCTTAAATGCCTTACATCAATTACAATGGAAACTAGGCAATTAAAATACAAATAAATGATTTGTTTCTTCAATAGCCTCTTCAAGAAATGGTAAAGTATCCAAAAAAGAAAAATAATATATTTTCAAGCCATAATTTGCAAGCTAACTTCCTATTTCATGGAAGCGATTATTTGGAAACTTCAAGAGCCTAAATCATGCATTTATCATGTGTGATTCCCTCAAGAGGCCTCCATGAATTTGATTGAGGTCAAGTTGCTTGAGTCAACCCATTTTGTAACTCTTTGAATTTCTTTGCTCGAGCTCTTGTGATGGTCCGAAGAGAACTTGAATAGGATCTGAATATGCCCCATCGCATGTGCTTGTGACAATTTTGTCCTTAATCTCATCATTCCCCTCCTCTTCAAGTGGATTTCTCCTCAAATCATCACCTACATCGAAAGGACTTAAATCAGAAACATTAAAACTAGCACTTACATTCTCGCCAGGCAAATCTAACTTGTATGCATTGTCATTGATCCGTTCCAAGACTTGGAAAGAACCATTTTCATGGCAGCTGCCTTCTATACTGTATTTAGAAACTGCTCTTCTATAAATGATGGTTCTGGCTTAACTCTAGAAGAGGAAGGCTCATCTTCCTCTTTTATATTGAGGAGTTCGTTTTAAGATCCCCACATCTTTAGAGACTGTCACATATTTGTTCTGTAAATTTTTCATAATTGACTACCTCAAGAACCTAAACTCTAGCCCAAGCTAGAGTTATTTTGGTCTTTGTTTCTTTGATTTCCCTTTGAAGGTCTTGTATGGTGGCTCTCTCGAAGCTTCTTGCTCTTTAGCTCGCTTTATAATTTTTTCAGAGGAGTAAAATTGATTTTTGATAGTCTATCTTTTATCTCTCGACTCCTTTTGGGAGTCTTTTCTTCTTTGGCTAAAGAAATGTAATGTTCCGAGGCTTCTCTTTTTGCCATTGGATAAGTAACCTTATTGACTATATTAAGAATAAGATTCTATTCTCTTGTAAGCACATTTATTTTTATTTCTTGCATTTTAAGGATTGATTTATAGTTAAGGCCTTCATCTAGATTGAGACTATTGATTTTAACCTCGATTTTGCAATTATTACGATAATGTCCTCTTTTTCGCACATCTAGTAAGTAAGTGATATGAACCTTGCCAAGAATTGATGCGGCCATAATCAATTTAGTCTCCAAGATCAAATCTAAACCTAGAACTAAATACAACCATGACCCGATGCTCAATGAAAGTACGAACCCTGGTATGTGAGGATGTTGTATCAGCTATGGATGACTTGATTGATGAGTCAAGTTGAATGTCATGGAAATCCGATAAGTTCAATGAGTTAGTTTAAGAACCATAAAAACTTATCTGTCTTTTTCATTGGATGTGAGTACATTACATAGGGCTGATTACAAGAAATTCCACCCATAATTGCCCTTGGTATTTTCAAAAATAAATCCTAAACCAAAATCAAATTAGAATCCTAATCTAAAGCAAATAAAGAAAGAATCTAAATTAAATTAGAATCCTTATCGGCTTAAATGCCTTACTTCAATTAAAATAAAAACTAGACAATTAAAAGAGAAATAATTGATTTGTTTCGCTGCTTACCTCCTCAAGAAACGGGAAAGTATCTAAAAAAGAATAATACATTTTCCAAACGAGAAAGTATTCGAAAAGGAAAATAATATATTTTTCCAGCCATAACATGCATGCCAACTTGTTGATTTCATAAAAGTGATTATTTAGAAACTTCAAGAACCTAAATCATGCGTTTAGTGGTTTGAAGATCATGTGCGATTCCTTCAACGGGCGTCCACGAATTTGATTGGGCTCAAGTTACTTAAATTAACCCATTAAGTGCTTCTTTGAATTTCTTTACAAGAGCTCTTAAGACAAGTCCGACAAAAGTTGAATAAGATCTGAATATGCCTTTTCTTATGTGTTTGTGACAGTTTTGTTCTCAGTCTCATCATTCTTCTACATTAAATCAGAAAACAATAGCATTTATGTTGTAGTCACCGGGCAAACGTAGCTTATATCATTGCCATTGATCCGTTCTAAGACTTGGAAAGGATCATCCCCTCAAGGTAATAATTTGCAGAGTTCCTAAAGAAGGCAAGCCCTCTAAGCTTAGTACAAGGTGATCTTTTGGGGACGGCGATACGTAACGCCCAAAAGATTAATTAATCAGGCCCAAGGGCATATGATTTAAAGAATAAAAGTGCTAGCCTTGCAGTGAAACTTACCTAGGGCCCGAATGAAGTTGTTTTGTATTTTCTAAGTTTCTTTTAAAAGCTTAATATGGTCATCCATATGCATAATAATTTATACATGCGTCAAAGTGTTATCTTACAGGGAATTAGCTCAAAAAGTCCTTACATTACAGGTAATGATGAGTAGGGCAAGTTGACACCAAGACCTAACCAAGACGAAGTGCATATAGACATAACAAACCTTGGGATTTATGATGGGCTCAACTTTGTTTCAATAAACAAATAAATATTTATATTAAAAGTACAATGTATTAAACATTATTAAAATGAATATTTAAGTGGAGTGTTACAAGTTGGTATCAGAGCCTAAGGTTTAAAGCAATTATGTAGACCATCCATATGCACAAGTCAAGGGGAAGACAAGGTTCGACTTTTTAGTTAAAAACTTAAAATTAGATTAATTAGAAATCTTATATTTGATTTTTTTGACACATAGAAATTAGATTAAAAACTCATTGAGATGTCAAGCGCTAGGGGTAACAGAAGCAGAAGGGTGGAAGGAACTACAGGGAAGTAATATGCAATTAATTGACTTACAAACATTGTGGCACGACTCTTGGAAAGGGAAGTTAGAAGGGATGAACATGCACAGGCAATGAACAACTTAGGAAGCGAATTTAAAAGATTAAATCCACCCATATTTGAAGGAGATGTAGATCATATTGCTTTCATCATCAAGCATCACCATATTAATCTCCTCCCTGACCAAGAAGGTGAACAATTCACCTCAATCTTTATTGTCCATCGTCCTTATTTCCAGCACCGTGTTACGAAATTGTTTTGGACTCAAGACCAAGCTTATGAATGGAAGACTGTTCCTCATAATTTTCCTCTGGATCATGACCCAAACCTTGTCTCTGCCCTAAAACAATACCTCTTTGAACTAAACAACGTCCAGTCCTCTCCTATTGACATCTAGCACACCTCCCTTGGACCACAACATGAACTCATGATTATCCCGACCACTAGGTCACCATCATCTAGTAATCCTCCTCCCTCTGGAATTTTGATCAAAGAATAAAAGCCTTATTTCACATATATCCTCTTCCAGGATTCACAAGACCCATGAGAAGAATTCACTTCAATTCTGCATCCCACTGAAACATCACATGCTCCCTCTACAAGTACTGTTCCACCGAAAGATTCACCTACCCGACAATATTATGAGAACTTGCCTTGGTGGAAAGAGCCATTTGCTGAAGTTGACAGTGATGTTGACAACTTATCTCCCTCGCACAATTTTTAAAGCATTTTGTAATAATTGCTTTTGCTTTTGTAAAAGCAAAGTGTTTGCTTTATCTTTACTTTAAAGCATCTTCCTTTTACTTTGTCTTTAACTTAAAATCCAAAAGACATGGGTCCTGTCCTGTTGGGAATCTTCTGCTTTCACTTTTGCTTTTGTAAAAGAGCATAAGGCTTGTTTCGTCGTCTTTCTTTGATTTTTCCTATATAAGGAGAATTCATTCTCAGTTGTATGCATCTCAGATTTTGGAAATAATAATCCGAGTTTTTCCAATATCATGACTTTCTAACAATTCTCTCTTTTCATTTATTTTCCTAAGAAGGACAACAGGTTCTCATAATAGTTCACTTCAATCTCTTTTAACGAGTATGCTCTGCACTTGTTGTGCAAATTTTAATGTACTCACAAGCGCACGAATCTATTGTAGTGTAGATCAATGGTGACAAGTGTCGATCCCACGAGGAGGTGGATTTTAATTATATATAGAATTAAGGGAAATTATCATTCATATACCCTATATTTGCTCTGTTATCAAAAATACTACAACACTTTGAGGGTGTATCAATCGTCCACCCTTAGTTGACAAAATGTATCAGCCGACCACCAAACCGTTAGTTTCCGTTTGAAAGTTAACGGAGTTACAGTGAATTGACGATTTTACCCTTGAAAATTATCACTTGTATACCCTTAAATTCTCTTTTTATCACTTGTATACCCTTAAATTATCACTTGTATCATATGAAAAGACCAAATTACCCTTATGACGTCATCATACTTAAACGGCAACTAACGGTTTAGTGGTCAGCTGATACATTTTGTCAACTTAGGGTGGACGATTGATACATCTTCAAAGTGTTGTAGTATTTTTGATAATGGAGTAAACTAAGGGTATACAAATGATAATTTCCCTAGAATTAATTTTGTAAATGGGTGGTTGGAATTATGGTGGAAATGATTTGGAATATGCTAAAACTTAAATTAAAATGGCGAGAATAAATTCTAAAATTGGAATTGCAATGGAGAGAATAAATTGAAGAGAAAATCTATTAAATTGACGTACTTGGGTATCTGGATCCGTATCAACATGCATCATGGGCTAAATAATCCGTATTAATGCCAATTAAATCATGAGGGGGGAATCCACACCTCATGAACCACGCTCTAATCAATATGGTGCTAAGGGCTTATCGTGCCAAATAATAATAACCTTGTACTAGAGGGCCGGTGAAACCAAGGCGGTACTAGACAAGATTAGTATTATTTGTCGACGAGAAGTCAAAACATCCACAAAAACTAGAGGGGAAGAGAAAATAAATTTACCAAATAAAGCCCATGACACATGTTGAGACTTCACCTTCAACCCAAGCTTGAAAGAAAATTAGCCACTCATAATTGAACTAGGGGCAAAATGGGAATTTATTAAAATACGAAGAAACTACAAGATGGAGAGGGAATTACAGAAAATGGATCCCAAAAATGGATTCAGAGATATCAAATTAGGGGGGGAGGCCCCCTTTTTATAGATACATGGAGTAAATCATGGCCATCGGATTAAAAACAGTTTGGACGCTCAGGATTGCGCCACGTCATCAGTCAACAGTCCACGGTTTGACCACGCGGATGAACAGTAACACGGTTTGACCCGACTTTGAACAGTAACGCGGTTTGACCCGGATGAACAGTAACGCGGTTTGGTTGAAAATAATCCTGTGTGATGCATGCACCGTACGCGAGATTTTTCGTCCACTGATATGCTGCCACGTCACCATCAACAGTACATAAGAATTTTAGTCCAACAGGATCGTGACACCTCATCAGTCAATGCCACATCATCGGTCAATGCCACGTCATCATCCGTCTATGTGAACAGTGTCGTGAACAGTAACGTATACAGTACCGTACACGTGAATAGTACCGTACATGTGAATAGTGCCATTTTTCCTTTTATGCTCCTCCTAAGGTTTTCGACCGTCCTGAGTTCAAAAGTGATGTCCGTTTTGCCGTCTGATCTCTCCTTTATTGTGAAATGACTATAATGCCCCTAAAATACATAAAATACTTAATTAAAATAAAACACATGTAATTAAATCACAAGAAGGTTAAATATATAAAAGTAAGGGTTGTTAGTAAGACTTAAAATGTAAAATGACGGTTTTCTCCTTTATAAATATGCATTTTCTAACACTCAACACACCCCCCAACCAGCTTATTGCTAGTCCCTAGCAAATAAAGCGAAAATAAAATTCAAATTCAAAATATATATATTTTTTTTAATAGAAACACTCGTGTTTATTCCATCAGATTAATGATAGCAATCAAATAAAAGTATAAGCATTATCTCCAGTCTAAAGCAACATCACACCCACATCAACCATCCACATGAATTAGCCCAGTAGACTTTGTTTTAGCTACTCTCAAGAATGACATGTCAAACCCCAAAATCTCACTGGAAGTAGTGACACTCTCACAAATAAATTAATCCCAATAAAAATAGTCACTCCAATGAATGGTAATTGAGAGAGAAAATAATAAAGAAGTGATATCACATGCTCTCACCAAGATGAAATAAATATGCCCTCAGCTTAGAAATAATACGATCTCAAGTCAAATAAAATGTTAGTCAACCCACTTTATTTATCTTTTTTTTTTTTTTAATTATGCATCACTACATCTTTTTAGCCCATATAACTAGCTTCTACTTCGGACTATAGTTCCCTAAAATCAAGGACTTTTATTAGGACGTAACGTAGGCTAGGGACATGGTTAACAAAGAAGGGAAATAAGGAAAACAAAGTGTATGTTTGAGAAAAATGCAGAGAATTTTTTTTTTTTTTTTTTTGGAAGTTGCAAGGTGGATTTCACCTATTTTTATTCTTTTGAAACAACAACTTTTGTTTTTGTTTTTGTTTTTTGTTTTTGTTTTTTGTTTTTGTTTTTGCTTTTATTTGGCATAACTTCACTGAACAACATAATTATTTACATTTTCTCAAACATAAATAGGTGATGGAACTTATAAGACATCGGGTAATACTCCAAATCGGAGTGGGTCAAGATGATAAGTTGACAAAGAAAATATATATATATATTTTTTTTAAAGGCTCAAAAGGGTTAACTATGGATATTTAATAAAAGGGATGGCTAGAAAGGCTCAAACGGATCAAAGATGGCCTTTCCATCGTCTTTTAGGGCTCTGAATAACCTTCCATATCTACTAGTTAGATGGGCCTCCAAATGTAGCAACACACTCTTTTTTCTTTTTCTTTTTTCTTTTTTTTTTTATTTTACAATTTTTTTTAGGGTTAACTCAAAAGTAATTTAGAGATCGTGTATAAAATAATAAACTGCTAAGCTGTATAAAGAGTGGGCAAAAGGGTTATTCTCCAAGAAAAATAATAGGCTCAAAAACTCACTTGGTACTTATTATGACATGTTCATTCCTTCAAGCAACTCATATTTGTCTCCGACATCAACATGTAGAGTAGCAAACATAATGTAACATCACTTAAGACCAAAGATAATACAAATACTAAAATTTAAAATTAATCATGTCACCCAATGTTAAAACAAATCACACAAATTTTTTTTTTTTTAAACAACATTCTACCCCCCAACCTATTCTAAACATGAAAGGAAAATATGCATGCAGAAATGTGAAAATGATGCATAAAACTAATTAGAAAGTTACACGTAAAATGATAGAAAACGAAAATGATTTTTTTTTTTTTTTAAAGAAGATGCGTTTCTAGAGGAACTACACTCCATATTCAGCCATCTTCCACTCAAAAGTTGGAAAATGTATATTTATAGAGGAGAAATTAAAAAGAAGAAAAATAAACATAAACACATAATAAAGAAAAAGAAAATGTCTGAATTTTTTTTTTTTATAAACGATGAAGATGCGTTTCTAGAGTCACTACACTCCATATTCAGCCATCTTCAACACAAAAAGTTAGCAACAGTTAGTTTCTACAACAAAAATTAGTAAAAACTTAACCAAAATTCCACAATTGTCGACTATTCCCTCCCCCCAACCAGAACGAAACATTGTCCTCAATGTTTGAAAGGAAAGAAGTAGAGTTTAGAAGACATCACCTAGGTGGTGCAACACAGAAGAAAATATTTATAAGCGGAGAGTTAAATCTAATTTGTACTTCTTACTGCTGCTACTGTTACCATCATTATTTGGACGCTCCAACACGAAGGTCCAGGGGTCTGGCTCCGGTCTATAAGCTTGTAACAGATCAAGTAGCTCATTAGCAGTGTGAGCACAAATAAAAAGTTTTTTCACATTAGCGGGAATGAAATAGTTTTTTATTGCATGGTTAAGAAATGCGATAAAGCCATCATAAAAGTTATTGACATTTAACAAACCGATGGGTTTCTGGTGGATGTGGAGATGGGCCCAAGATGCTAGCATGATAAGTGCCTCTAGTGTTGCAAGATCTCCTGGAAGGAAAATAAAAGCATCAGCATGATTAAGCATTTCAGTTATTCTTTCCTGCATACCTGAGACGACTAACTCTTCTCCAGTTGATGAGTCAGACGAACTGCCCAATGGTTTTAAGACTCTTGGGATGATGCCTAACACTTGACTTCCTCTGATAAAAGCTGCTTTTGAGACCATTTTTGATAACCCTCGATTACCTCCTCCATACACCAAGTGTAATTTTCTCGCTGCTATGCTTCGACCAAGATCTATGGCTGCCTCAACGAACTCTTTATGTTTGCCATATGTAAATCCAGAAAGCACACAAATGTTCTTGAATTGTCTATTGGGAGTAGCTGACATTGTGATACTTCTCAAAAACAATTTGTGAGTGCTTGACAAAAAAGAAATCACATTTAAGAGTCTTGGTGATAGTGGGTCATGGTTGTGTATGAGGTAGTATGTCAGTGTCAAATAACGCGTAAAGCACGTGGCTCGCAAGTCAAAAAGAAAACAGTAAAAAGGAAAAAGCAAACAGTAATAAAATTATTAAAGACAATAATGCAAACAATAAGACAATAGTGAAATAAAATAACAATAAAGTAAAAGGATATTTACAGGTAGTTGCGACTGTGGCTCACATCTTCCTCTGGTTTTACGTCCAGAAACGGCTTGAACGCCCTCTATGGGTCGAGGATAGGCTTCCTATCCAGTTTTCTTATAAACTGGCAAACAGGGTCGTTTATAGTCAGATTCCCGAGACTATATCGTGCATGCTCTTTCTGGAATAATGACCATAACTGGAGAATCGCTCCTTGCACATATCCACTGGGATGCGTTTCAAGAGACAAAAGGATATCATCCAATGACTCCTTATTCAAGCCATCCCTAATGAATTGAATCTTATCTTCCCTGTTATCAGACATCATTCCTAAAGAACATGGGTTTTTATTGCAACTCATTCTGGCACACTTATGACAAGCAACAGAAATTCTTCGAGCTCGTCGTTTTCTTGCATAATTTCCTTTACCACAACCAGGCATGTATGCAATAAATTTTGGAGGTAACTCACCTGCCGATCGTACTTTAGCCTCGATTAACCAACGGATGTCAGCAGGTATGTTATTCCTCATGAGTAATCGCATGCGTTCGGACCGGGCTTTATAGATCGTAAGGAGGGCATTCTGAGGGAGTGAAGGGAATCGCTTGTGAAGCTTCGCTAGAATCTCGTTTCTGTCCATACCTTCGCCTCAGAATATCAGTTATTATGGGAAACTGAAGTAACCGACTTGATTGTCACGGAGTACCGTTATCCGCCACTTCACCGGGGTAACAAACTAAAGCACACAAACAGAAAAACAAATTAAAACACAAAGAAAATTAAAATCGTCCTCTTATTGAATTTACCTCAAGCTCCAACTGGATGTCGTAAACACTTCTCTCAATGTCTCTGAGTTGGCTTTCTAAACCCTCAACATAGGCTACTAACTCTGGTGGCTGTAGAGCCCAAATGCGTTGTGTTTTACAAAATTGAATCTGCCTTTTGAGATGAGTTTTGACACGTTGAAGTGGTTTAAGAAAGTTCAGGAGGAACGGTCTAAGTATGAGACTCATGATTAAAAATGATAAGAGAAAACTTAATGGTAAAATAAACACACTTATGCAAAAAAAAATTTCAATTAGCAAAAGAATAATATAAAGAAAGAAAACAAAATCAAATCAACGAAAAGAAAAAAAAATCAATTCAAATTTGGTGGGTCACTCAAATTTATCTCGATGTCTTCTCCATGTGGTTGGTATTCTAGATATGACTTTAATCTTTGACCATTAACTTTAAATGTGACACCGTTCTTTGGGTCCTTAATTTCAATTGCCCCATGTGGAAAAACAGTATGAACAATAAATGGGCCAGACCAACGAGAGCGTAACTTACCTGGGAACAGGTGCAAGCGAGAATTGAATAAAAGCACTTTCTGACCTGGAGTGAAAGATTTTCTCATAATTTGCTTGTCATGGAAGACTTTCATTCGTTGCTTGTAAATCTTGGCATTTTCGTACGCGTCATTGCGAATTTCTTCAAGTTCTGCCAGCTGTAATCTTCTTTCTGAGCTGGCTTGCTGCATGTCAAAATTGAATTTCTTGATGGCCCAATATGCACGATGCTCGAGTTCCACAGGTAGGTGGCAAGCTTTTCCATACACTAGCCTGTAGGGTGACATCCCAATCGGGGTCTTGAAAGCCGTTCTATATGCCCATAAGGCATCATCAAGTCTTAATGACCAATCTTTTCTGTCTGGCCTCACCGTCTTTTCTAATATGTGCTTTATTTCTCGATTGGAGATCTCAACTTGGCCACTGGTTTGCGGATGATACGGGGTCGCCACTTTGTGTGTGATTGAATACTTTGTCAAAAGAGTTTTGACTACTTTGTTACAAAAGTGGGCACCACCATCACTGATTATTGCTCGAGGGAATCCAAAGCGTGAAACAATGTTGCTTTTTAAAAATGCTATCACCACCTTGTGATCATTGGTCCTACATGGAATAGCTTCTACCCATTTTGATACATAGTCAACAGCAACCAATATGTATTGATGACCAAAAGACGGGGGAAAGGGTCCCATGAAGTCGATACCCCATACGTCAAAAATCTCAACCACTAAAATTGGATTTAGTGGCATCATGTTCCTTCGCGTAATGCTCCCCATTCGTTGACACCTATCACATGAAGAACAGAAAGTGTAAGCATCTCGAAATATAGTTGGCCAATAAAAACCACATTGTAAAACTTTAGTCGCGGTTTTCTTAGCACTGAAATGGCCTCCACAAGCTTGTTCATGGCAGAATGAAAGGATATTCTGAATTTCACTTTCTGGGACACATCGTCTAACAATTTGGTCTGCACAATACTTGAACAAATATGGGTCATCCCAAAAGAAATTCTTTATCTCTGCACAGAATTTAGCCTTATCTTGCTTGGTCCAATGCTCTGGAAGTTTACCTGTAACAAGATAATTAACTATATCAGCATACCAAGGTAATACTTCCACACTCATTAATTGTTCATCTGGAAATGACTCATTTAATGGTAATTGTTCTATAATTGTGTCAAAATGGAGACGAGAGAGGTGGTCCGCCACAACATTTTCTGTCCCTTTTTTATCTTTGAATTCCAAGTCAAATTCCTGCAAAAGTAACACCCAACGAATTAGTCTGGCTTTTGCATCTTTCTTTGTGAGAAGATATTTAAGAGCAGCATGATCTGTGAATATAATTATTTTACAACCAATGAGATATGATCGAAATTTTTCCAATGCAAACACTACTGCTAGCATTTCTTTTTCAGTAGTTGAATAGTTCAACTGTGCATCATTCAATGTCATACTAGCATAGTAAATAACATGGGGAATTCGATCAACTCTTTGTCCTAATACTGCTCCTACTGCATAATCAGATGCATCACACATGAGCTCAAATGGTAATTTCCAGTTCGGGGGCTGAATGATGGGTGATGATGTCAACAAATGCTTTAATTTTTCAAACGCAACAAGACATGAATCATCAAAGACAAAAGGTACATCCTTAGCAAGTAAATTGCATAAGGGTCTAGAAGCTTTGCTAAAATCTTTAATGAAACGTCTATAGAACCCAGCATGCCCAAGGAAAGATCTTACTTCTCTGACTGTTTTGGATGGAGGAAGATTAGAAATGAGATCCACCTTGGCTTTGTCAACCTCAATACCTTTGCTCGAAATGATGTGACCGAGAACAATACCTTGTTTTACCATAAAATGGCATTTCTCCCAATTTAAGACCAAGTTCTTCTCGACACATCTCTGCAAAACTAGTGTTAGATGATGTAAACATTGATCAAACGAGTCACCAAAGACAGAAAAATCATCCATAAAGACTTCAAGAAATCGTTCAACCATATCAGAAAAAATGCTTAGCATGCATCGTTGAAATGTAGCAAGTGCATTACATAATCCAAATGGCATTCTTCTATATGCAAATGTGCCAAAAGGGCAAGTGAAAGTAGTTTTCTCTTGATCTTTTGGTGCTATGGGAATCTGATTATATCCTGAGTAGCCATCTAGAAAGCAATAAAATTCATGTCCTGCTAATCTATCAAGCATTTGATCAATAAATGGTAAAGGAAAATGGTCGTTACGTGTGACAGAATTCAACTTTCTATAATCAATGCATACACGCCATCCTGTAGTCACTCTAGTGGGTATCAATTCATTATCAGCATTGGTAACTACTGTGACTCCTGACTTTTTAGGGACAACTTGTACAGGACTGACCCATGAACTATCAGAAATTGGGTAAATGATACCAGCATCTAATAGCTTAAGGACTTCTGTTCTAACAACTTCTTTCATATTAGGATTTAACCGACGTTGCATTTCCCTAGTAGTTTTAGCATTTTCATCAAGGTGAATGTAATGCATGCAGTCTACTGGGTTTATACCTTTAATGTCTGCTATGGTCCATCCTAATGCCCCTTTGTGCTCTTTTAAAATATCTAACAACTTACCTTTTTGTTCGTCATTGAGGGATGATGAGATGATTACCGGTAGAGTACTTTCTTCTCCCAAAAATGCATATTCCAATGTGTTGGGTAATGGTTTGAGCTCGAGTTTCGGTGGTGATTCTGATGATGGGATGAGTTTCTTCTCTGATGGTGCTAGTTGTTCAACTCTTGACTTCCATTTATTAGTGTCCATGGATGGTGCTGAGTCAAGCAGGGCGTTGACCTCATCGACTGATCTGTCAATATCAAAATCCAAACCAAAGTGAGTTAAACATGTTTGTAAAGGATCATTACTAAGGTTTGAAAGAAAAGTGTTATCAACTATTGTTTCAATTAAATCCACATCAACAATTCCATCATCTGCACTGTGAGGTTGTTTGGCAATGTTGAAGATGTTCAGCTCCATAGTCATGTTGCCGAAGGACAACTGCATATTTCCAGTCCTGCATTGAATGTGAGCATCCGCAGTTGCCAAGAAAGGTCGGCCTAG
>NW_006262688.1:1822304-1886266 GCF_000493195.1 Citrus x clementina | reverse complement strand
AGCAGTCGATAACGATGCTATTTGTCGGGCAAGACCTTCAACCATCTCCTTGACTTCTTTGATTCCCGAAGTTGACTCGCCAATTTGAACCTCATTTACTCCTTTAATTCTTCTAGTATTCCTGAGTGATCGACTCCGTTGTTGGGAATTATCCGCTTGTCGCTGGAAGAATTCCCAAATTTCTGATGCACTTTTTGACATTAGCTCTCCTCCACTTGTTGCCATTAGCCATTCTTGCACATTTGGTAGTAATCCCTCCAAAAAGTATTGGCATTGGTGCCATTTCTCGTACCCATGATGTGGACACTTCAAGAGTAGCCCATTGAATCGCTCCCATGTTTCGAAAAATTGCTCGTCCTCTCTCTGGGTAAACTCTGAGATTTCCCTGCGAATAGCATTGGTTTTATGCACTGAAAAATATTTATTCAGAAATTTCGTTACCATTTGTTCCCATGATGAAATGCTATTGGCAGGCAATGTATTAAGCTATGAACGAGCTCTATCCTTTAAAGAAAATGGGAATAATCTGAGTTTAACATCATCGTCTGAAAAATTTTCATATTTAAAAGTTTGACAAATGGCATGAAAATCATTCAGATGATTATATGTATCCTCATTTTCTAAGCCATAAAATGTGGGGAGACAATTTAGCACACTAGGTTTTAGTTCAAAACTCCTAGCAGCTACATTTGGGTATCTTATGCATGATGTGCTCAAATTAGCTAAGGGACTAAAATAGTCCTTAAATGGCCTCTCCTGTGGTGCTTGTAAATCCATTTTATTTTTAATTTGTTTGTGTGTGCGAAGTGTTTTTTCTAATTCAAGGTCTATAGGTTCAAGATTAGGTAATAATGACCTACGACCATGCATGCAAAACAAATAAAATAAAAATAAGGATGAGAACAAAACAAATAAAAATAAAGAAGAGGGAGAAATTACGATACTAACCTTATTGCGCTATTAAAACCTTTCTATAAAAATACACAAAAACAAATACGTGAAATAAATTAACTAAAAATTAAATTAATAAAATAAACAAAAAAATTACAAAGAAAAATAAATTGAAAATTAAATTACAGAATTTTAAAGAAGACAAAAAGGAAAGAAATACTAACCTTTAAATGTAGATTCACTTTTTTTTTCTTTTTTTTTAATTAAAAAAAATTACAAGAAAACAATTAAAAGAAATTATTCACAAAAATTAATTCTATGAATTAAAATTACTTACCTCCCCGGCAACGGCGCCAAAAACTTGTTGTGCAAATTTTAATGTACTCGCAAGCGCACGAATCTATTGTAGTGTAGATCAATGGTGACAAGTGTCGATCCTACGAGGAGGTGGATTTTAATTATATATAGAATTAATTTTGTAAATGGGTGGTTGGAATTATGGTGGAAATGATTTGGAATATGCTAAAACTTAAATTAAAATGGCGAGAATAAATTCTAAAATTGGAATTGCAATGGAGAGAATAAATTGAAGAGAAAATCTATTAAATTGACGTACTTGGGTATCTGGATCCGTATCAACATGCATCATGGGCTAAATAATCCGTATTAATGCCAATTAAATCATGAGGGGGGAATCCACACCTCATGAACCACGCTCTAATCAATATGGTGCTAAGGGCTTATCGTGCCAAATAATAATAACCTTGTACTAGAGGGCCGGTGAAACCAAGGCGGTACTAGACAAGATTAGTATTATTTGTCGACGAGAAGTCAAAACATCCACAAAAACTAGAGGGGAAGAGAAAATAAATTTACCAAATAAAGCCCATGACACATGTTGAGACTTCACCTTCAACCCAAGCTTGAAAGAAAATTAGCCACTCATAATTGAACTAGGGGCAAAATGGGAATTTATTAAAATACGAAGAAACTACAAGATGGAGAGGGAATTACAGAAAATGGATCCCAAAAATGGATTCAGAGATATCAAATTAGGGGGGAGGCCCCCTTTTTATAGATACATGGAGTAAATCATGGCCATCGGATTAAAAACAGTTTGGACGCTCAGGATTGCGCCACGTCATCAGTCAACAGTCAACAGTCCACGGTTTGACCACGCGGATGAACAGTAACACGGTTTGACCCGACTTTGAACAGTAACGCGGTTTGACCCGGATGAACAGTAACGCGGTTTGGTTGAAAATAATCCTGTGTGATGCATGCACCGTACGCGAGATTTTTCGTCCACTAATATGCTGCCACGTCACCATCAACAGTACATAAGAATTTTAGTCCAACAGGATCGTGACACCTCATCAGTCAATGCCACATCATCGGTCAATGCCACGTCATCATCCGTCTATGTGAACAGTGTCGTGAACAGTAACGTATACAGTACCGTACACGTGAATAGTACCGTACATGTGAATAGTGCCATTTTTCCTTTTATGCTCCTCCTAAGGTTTTCGACCGTCCTGAGTTCAAAAGTGATGTCTGTTTTGCCGTCTGATCTCTCCTTTATTGTGAAATGACTATAATGCCCCTAAAATACATAAAATACTTAATTAAAATAAAACACATGTAATTAAATCACAAGAAGGTTAAATATATAAAAGTAAGGGTTGTTAGTAAGACTTAAAATGTAAAATGACGGTTTTCTCCTTTATAAATATGCATTTTCTAACACTCAACAGCACTCGCCTCTTTGTAGGATCTTGTGCATCAGAAAGTTGTTTGGCTTTGAGAACAATCCAACCAACCACAATTCATCCTGTATTATAGCCAAGGAGTGGCTTCACCATTGGGTGGTAGTGGTTGTCCGACTAGAATCAGAGCCATCCCAAAACTTTTTGCCCACAAGCTATAATATTATTTTATATCGGCGGGAAACCAGTGATATATATTTTTATGGTCATCCCGAATGGGGACTAGATCAGTTTGCACTACTGGTATAACAAGCCACGTACAATTATTTTCTATCTTTGAGCATAATGCTTTTCATCAAAATAAAGTGGTAAGTATAAGATCTATTCGTCTTAAATAGGAAAATAAAGGAAAATCTGAAACAAAATGGCATCTTCATCAAACAGTTCAGATAATCTTGCTCCTGTTACTCTTTCTTTAACCCTCTCACTTCCTAAATCTTGTTCTAAACACCTGGCTTAAAAAATAGAAATCTTGTTGAGTATTCGTATGTCCCAGAGTCAGCCCAAATTAGTGAATCTTCCATGCCTCTCATCAGCCCATATAAGTTGTATCAACGACCGAATTCCTTAACCATAAGTATTAGAACCCTGATTTCAACTAAAAGACCTGCTCTAAAAGAATATATCCAGTCATCACGACTAGATCAATGTGCTCTTCAAGCATCACAAGCGGGGCAATATGTCACCCTTGAAATTCCACCTGAATTAGTCACCCAGTGGAAAAGAGAAGGATACACACACCTCCATCTTGGAGGAGTTCGTTTGATTCTCATCCTTTACAGGAGGAAGGCTTACCTGTTACTGCCAGACTCGCTTTACTAGACACTCGTTTCAAGGAATACCAGCATGCGGTCATAAGAACAGTCCTGACTACTTTACATGCAGGAAATGTTCTTTTGACATTTTACCCAAATTTCAACCTCTCACTTGATGATCTAAACCTACCAACTACTCTGAAAGTTCATATCCAGATTGAAGGAGCTGAACAAACAGTCTCTTCGAAAATGGCAACCTTGCACCACCAGTTTGTTTACTGACTACAAAACCATGCCCTTGATCTCCCCACGCCTCAAACCACATCAGATGCCATAGTCCAAATTCCAAGACAGATACAAAAGCAAAAGTTGCTTAAGCACATGCCTCTTGAATGAAACTGTAAAATTGGCTTTTCAATCACGATCCACTTCCCAGACACTCATTGTTTATCATCCACCCTCTGAACAATCACCACCCAGAAACTCCTTTTCATACTCCTCCATGACCACAGCCGTATCTATGGCACAAGAGAATCTTCCCATCCACGGATTTGCCTCAGATGGCTATCCGATCTACCCAGACAAAATCAATGGCCATTTTCTATGGTATGCTCTAGGGTCCTATATGTGTGATCCAGATTGTCCTTACCTCAAAAAAGAAGACGACGATAATGATTTCAATAGGCGTCCCAGGCGGTGTAAAAAGAAAAGCCACAAATTGGATCCATGTCACAAAAAACCTCCTCTGCCTCCAGATGATCTAGACAGTCTAATGCCTTTACCTATTTATAGGAAAGGCTTAAGGCTTATACAAAGAGAGTATAAACAAAAGTCATGCAGGCAAGAGACAACCTTACTCCCATCTCATGCTATGCCTGTCCAATCTTGCATGATGTTCTCATCAAGCTCTTACCAAGAACAGTTCCCTCCTCTAGAAAAACAAATTGATCCACAGACAAAGGTTACTACCAAACCTTTTGTCCACCCTCCTGCACACTAAATGGCCAGTTTGAAGAACCAAAACCTTTCGAAACTGTTCTAAACTGGCAAACCCAAAATGCCAGGGCTCAAAACTCAGCTTTCAGATCTCTTAACGAGAAAATTAAAAAAGTGGCATTTCAAGTCAAGCAGACAGACACAAAGGTATACAATATCACATCTTAGCTTGAATAGATGTATCTTGACATGAAAACTAGAGTTACCCAACTTGATTTAGATGTTCGATTCATAATCCAAAATAAATGTTGGGGTCCAGAATTCAATCAAAAGAAAGTAGAGATTAGGCAATTAAAAGCTGAACTTGCCAAGTTGTCTCAAGAGGTCTCCATGATACGGCTATGATGAATTCTGGACCCCAAACTAGAGTTACCCAACATTTATGCACTTGTTTTAACTGCCTAATCTCTGCTTCTTTTTTATTGAATTCTAGACCCCAATATCTGTTCTGGATCATGAGTCAAAGATCTGAATCAAGTTGGATAACTCAAGTTTGCATGTTAAGATACATCTGTTCAAGCTGGGATGTGATATTGTCTACCTTTGTGTCTGTCTGCTTGACTTGAAATGTCACTTTTTCAATTTTCTTGTCAAGAGATTTGAAAGCTGAGTTTTGAGCCCTGGCATTTTGGGTTTGCCAGTTTAGAACAGCTTCGAAAGGTTTTGGTTCTTCAAGCTGGCCATTTGGTGTAACAGGAGAGTGGACAAAAGGTTTGGTAGTAACCTTTGTCTGTGGATCAATTTGTTTTTCCAGAGGATGGAACTGTTCTTGGTAAGAGCTTGATGAGAACATCATGTAAGATTGGATAGGCATAGCATGAGATGGGAGCAATGTTGTCTATTGCCTGCATGATCTTTGTTTATACTCTCTTTGTATAAGCCTTAAGCCTTTCCTATAAATAGGTAAAGGCATTAGACCATCTGGATCATCTAGAGGCAGAGGAGGTTTTTTGTGACATGGATCTAATTTGTGGCTTTTCTTTTTACGTCGCCTAGGACATTTATTGAAATCATCATCGTCTTCCTCTTCATCAAGGCAAGGACAATCTGGATCACACATATGGGACCCTGGAACATCCCATAGAAAATGGCCATTGAATTTGTCTGGGTAGATCGGATAGCCATCTAGGGCAAATCCGTGGATGGGAAGATTCTCTTGTGCGGTAGATACGACTATGAAAAGGAGTTTTTGGGTGTTGATTGTTCAGAGGGTGGATGAGAAACAATGGGTGTCTGGAAAGTGGATTAATATGGTGAATTGTTCACCTTCTCGGTCAGGGAGGAGATTAATATGGTGATGCTTGATGATGAAATCAAGTTGTTTTCTCCACTAGGAGAGAGGAGAAAACCATTCAAAAAGAGTCAATGTGAGAGAGTGAGCCTAGTTTGGATTTGTGAGACACCAAAACATTGGATGTACATGAAAGATTACTTTGGTGGCATATAAGATGGTGAAAAGAATGATAGAAGTGGCCAAAGTACCAGAAGAAGAAAAATTCACTTGTGTCTCCTTTATGCTACAAGGAGTGATGCAGTACTGGTGGGACTCTATCAAACGAATTCATAATGAAGCAATGATGCTATGGAGTGAATTTAAAGAACACTTCTATAACAAATACATTTCAGAGACTGTTTGTTTAGCCAAAAGAAAAGAGTTTGTTTGCAACACTCTACTTAAATATTCATTTTAAAGATGTTTAAAACACTGTACTTTTATAAATACGGATTAAAAAACAATTACACAACAAACAACACTTTCTTAAAAGAAAAAATTCATACAGAAACTTCTTAGTATAAAAACTTTATTATTGCATAAAACTAAGATGCTCATTTATTATTGAAACAAAGTTGAGCCCATCATAAAATCCCACGGTCTATTATGTCCATATGCACTTCGTCTTGGCTAGGACTTGGTGCCAGGTTGCTCTACTTATCGTTACCTGCAATGTAAGGACTTTATGAGCTAATGCCTAGTAAGATAACACTTGGATGTATGTATAACTTATTATGCATATGGATGATCATATTAAGCTTTTAAAAGAAACTTAAAAAGTACAAAACAACTTCATTAGGCCCTAGATATGTTGCATTACAAGGCTGACACTTTTACTCTTTAAACAATATGCCCTTGGGCCTTATTAGTTGATCTTTTGGGCATTACGTATCGTCGTCCCCAAAAGATTTCTTTTTACTTAGCTTTGAGGGCTTGCCGTCCTTAGAAACTTTGCCACATGGTAGTACAACCACTTATTTTTCATAAATTCATTTTCTGAAACATCTTCTTCATAATGTAATCCATGATATGCATCTATCCAATGCAACTTATGTCATAACATTTGAAGTTGCTAGATGCATAACAGAATCAACACACAACACTATTTAAAAACAAGATTATTTAATACAGGCACCATAACCAACCATAGCATAATTAAGTATAAGTACCACAAATTAGACAGCAGAACCGACCATAACATAATTAAGTACCATAGCTTAGGCAGCAGAGCCAACCATAACGTAACTAAGTATCATAGATTAGGTGGCAAAACAAACCATAACGTAATTAAGTATCATAGATTAGGTGGCATAGCCGACCATATACGAATTTAGATTATAATTAATCACATCATAATAGCCATCACAACATAAAAGAATGGTTAAAACTGAAGTTAAGCATGAAAAGAATTTTGTCCCTACATTGCAGTTGAAGTGTTACTTACCTCTTGACCTTGACTTATTTAGACCTTTCTAAATTAAGGTTTTCTCTTAAATGCAAGTTACGCCCAAGAGAGTGGTGAATTGAGATTTTAAAAAATTACGCTAAACTATTCGTACAACAATTCAATCTAACGCCTTAATGGAATTGAAAATAATAAATTTAATAAAGCACAATAATAAAAGAGTAAGGGAAGAGAAAACAAACACAAGGATTTTTACGTGGTTCGGCAATTCCCGCCTACGTCCACGCCTTCAAGCCAACCAAGCTCGAGGATTTCACTATCCAAGCCTCTCAAGTTCTTTACAATTGACTTCCAAGGTGTCGATAAACCTTTACAACCAAGAGATTATCTCTCAATCTCTTCACTCAAGTGTTTCTCACAATTATACACTCACAAATTTGATAAGAAAAATGAAAAATACAACAAACAACTCTCTTTTAGAGTGAATATACAAATAATAGCACAATGACGATTCAATATATGATCATTTATGAAATGGAAGCACAACATATGTTTTATGCACTTGCTTTTGCTTGCAAAAATCTTAAAATTGAAGTTGAAGTTGAGTTTTTATAGGTAAAGCCCGAAAACTACCCGTTATGGGTAAATTCCAGTACCCAAGCAGCTAACTACTTAATTTATCTAGCTCGCTGCTTCAAAATAGTAATGTTACCGTTAAATTTGAATTTTGCTACAGTAACATTGTTCATAAAATTACATTTGTGCCTGAAACTTTCGGTAATTATAATATGGCCCAAAACATCATAAAACTTTACAAATAGGTCCAACTTCAGAATTTTTAAATAATACTTGTTATTCCCAAAATTTTTTGAAATTGTGATATGACCCAATACATGATAATATTTTTCTAAATAGTCTTTTTCAAAGTTTAACATAATACTTATAAATTTCAAAGTTTTCAAAACTTTTTCAATTTAGTCCAAAATTTGAAAGTGTGAAGTTTTCCTCAGGTGGCTAGCTGCTAACCCTCAGGATGTTAGCCGCTAACTCTCTGTCCACTTAAGATATTTATACTCAGGCCCTCACAACCTGATCACCCTCCTCAAGGCCAAACCTCCCATACAGAACCATATGTTGATATTCCCTTAGAAGTTGAAGAAGAAATGCCTGAATCCTCTGCCACAAACCAACCCCCTCCTGCTCAAGCACATACCAGTTCACCCAGTCAAAAATCTTCAAGTGGCCCATGGTTCACATTTGATGATCTCCCCTCTCATAAATGGCGTGATCGCCTTAATGAAATGTCTGCCTGGATTGACCTTCAAATGCTACGTCCAGGAGCCATAACTCAATCAGTCCTTAGAGAGTTTGCTACTCGTTTTACGGGTGTTCTAAGAGATTGGTTTGATTCTTTAGGCAACTACAGACAATTGTAGTTTGTTCAATTACCAGAAGTCTCAAGTGCTCTTTCTGAAGAAGTGGATGAAAACATCATACAAGTGAGTGGTGGTATGGGAAGTGAGATTGGTGATGGAGTCTCAGATTTGCAATGCTTTGCAATCCATTTGAGTTCTTTTTGGTAAAAGGGTAATGGAGGTGGTGGAGGTGGAGGATCTTGTGATAGTTTGAGATCATAGTGGTGGCATGAGACTGGAGGTTTTTTCTTTTTGGGTTTCTTTTTCCTTGTGGTGGCATAATCATCGTCTTCGTCCCAATCATCCCAGCAGGGACAATTTGGGTCACACATGCCTGAGCCAAGGGCATCCCATAGGAAATGGCCATTTTGCTTGGCTGGATAAACATGATAGCCTGCAGAATTGAACCCTATAATGGGCAGATCTTCTTGGGCTGTCTGAACAGCTGTGATCATTGAAGAATAGGTAAAGGAGAGTCGAGGAGGCTCTTGTGGAGCAGTTGGAGGTGGTTTAAAAGTCATTTGTTTTAAACCGGGTATCAAGCATAGCAAGGCGAGCTGTAACCGGTAATCTTTTTCTTCCATGAAGAGTAAAGATTAATCTGATGCCTCCAAGATGAAGATGAGTATAACCTTCTCGTTTCCAGTTGGAGAGCAACACAAAGGGAATCTCCAGAGTGACATATTGCTCAGCAGAGGTGGCTTGAAGAGCACACTGATCCAGGCAGGAAGACTGGATATATTCTTTAGGGTGAGGGCGTCTGGTAGAGATGAAGGTGCGAATACTGCGGGTAAAGGAGCTAGGTCGTTTGTACAATTGAATAGAAGTTTGAAGCAATAAACTCTCGTGTGTTTTTATCACTATGAATCTCTAAACCTCTCTCTTTTCTCTGCAAATGAAGCTCTCTAGAGAAAGAAAAAGAATAAAGAATTATATTTGTTCATTTTGAAACTTAAGGAAGTATGCTCTGCACTTGCCTCTAGCAAGGATCCTGTGCATCAGAAAACTTATGATGATTTCTTATCTGGTTTGGTACCCTGTTTCAGACTAAAAGAAAACCTGTTTTGGGTTATATAACCCGGGATAAAAAATTATTTAAAAGTTTTTCTGATTCCCCATTTGAGTATATTGACGGGAAACCGACGACGTGAATTAAATTTGTTCATTTTGAAACTTAAGGAAGTATGCTCTGCACTTGCCTCTAGCAAGGATCCTGTGCATCAGAAAACTTATGATGATTTCTTATCTGGTTTGGTACTCTGTTTTAGACTAAAAGAAAGTCTGTTGCGGGTCATATAACCCGGGATAAAAAATTATTTAAAAGTTTTTCTGATTTCCCATTTGAGTATATCGACGGGAAACCGACAACGTAAATTCCAGAGGTGATCCTGAATAGGCACTAGTCTGGTCTGCACTGTCGGATAACAAGTCACGTACTTTCATATGGTATCAGAGCCATACCCATCCTTGAAACTTTCATGTTTTCTAAATCCACGTTTTCCAGCCCAAAATGGTATAATTTAAGGCTTTTTTCTATTTTGCTCTCTAGAACTTCAGGCGTAGAGAGAACTTCTCATTCATGGCTTCCACTTCATCTTCCCCTCCTGTTACTCTTTCTTCTACTCTTTCTTTGCCCCGATCTTGCACTTCTCATGCCACCAATAAGATTGAATACCTTGTCGAATATTCCTATATCCCTGAATCAGCCCAAATCAGTGAGTCCTCCTACCCTCTTATTAGCCCTTATCAGTTGTACAAACGACCTAGCTCTTTTACTTGTAGTATTCGCACCCTCATCTCTACTAGACGCCCTCACCCTAAAGAATATATCCAGTCTTCCCGCCTGGATCAGTGTGCTCTTCAAGCCACCTCTGCTGAGCAATATGTCACTCTGGAGATTCCCTCCGAGTTGCTCTCCAACTGGAAACGAGAAGGTTATACTCATCTTCATCTTGGAGGCATCAGATTAATCCTTACTCTTCATAGAAGAAAAAGATTACCGGTTACAGCTCGCCTTGCTATGCTTGATACCCGGTTTAAACAGTACCAAGATGTTGTTATTGGCACTGTTCTTACAACCCTCCATGCAGGAAGTGTTTTGCTTACCTTTTACCCAAACTTCAATCTTTCTCTCCAAGACCCCAATTTGCCCACATCCTTGAAAGTCCAAGTTCAGATCCAAGGTGCTGAACAAATTTATTCTGCCAAAATTGCCACCTTACACCACCAATTGGTATATAGGCTTCAAAATCATGCCTTAGATCTACCCACTCCTGAACATCATTCTGATACCCTCATGATCTTAGCCAAATCTGACCAGATCCCAACCATAATCCAGATCCGAAGACAAATTCCCCGTCATGAGCTCATCAAGCTTATGCCTCTTGAATGGATCTCCAACTATGAACAGTTCCATAACAATACAGCTCCAATTCAGACCTCTGAAAGCATGTTTGAAAGACGCTAAGATGGAACAGTCTAAATGACTTTTAAACCACCTCCAACTGCTCCACAAGAGCCTCCTCGACTCTCCTTTACCTATTCTTCAATGATCACAGCTGTTCAGACAGCCCAAGAAGATCTGCCCATTACAGGGTTCAATTCTGCAGGCTACCTTGTTTATCCAGCCAAGCAAAATGGTCATTTCCTATGGGATGCCCCTGGCTCAGGCATGTGTGACCCAAATTGTCCCTACTGGGATGATTGGGACGAAGACGATGATTATGCCACCACAAGGAAAAAGAAACCCAAAAAGAAAAAACCTCCAGTCTCATGCCACCACTATGATCCCAAACCACCACAAGATCCTCCGCCTCCACCAGCTCCATTACCCTTTTACCAAAAAGAACTCAAATGGATTGCAAAGCATTGTAAATTTGAGACTCCGTCACCAATCTCACTTCCCACACCACCACTCACTTGTATGATGTTTTCATCCACTTCTTCAGACTATTCTTCCTCTTTTCCTCCTTTAGACACTCACACAGATTCCCAACAAAATGTCGTGTCCAAACCCTTTGTCCCTTCACCAATTACCTCATCTGGCCACCTAGAACCTCCTAAACCTTTTGAATCAGTCCTTAACTGTCAAACCCAAAATGCCAGAGCACAGAATGATACTTTGTTGAATATCAACTCCAAAGTTGAGAACATCAGTTTACGAACTGAACAACTTGAGACAAAAGTTGACTCAATCTCTGCACAGATGCAGCAGATCCACAAAAATCTCCATTCCCGAATTACCCAACTCGATTTTGAACTATGAGCTATGCTTGCCCAGCGCTATTATGCCCCATAATTTGACCAAAAGGAAAGGGAAATCAAACGCTTAAAAGCTGAACTTGATCACATTGAATATGAAAAACAAAGACCTACCCTTTTTACTACATCACCTCCTATCCCTTCCATAGGTCCGCCTTATCATCCTTTTGCCTCTATGCTTTCCCCCATCCCATAGTATGATCCTTCCAAGTTATTTGGCATGACCCATACTCTTTTTAGAGAAAATCCTTTACCACCACCGAACCTAAACCAAAGCCTAAACCTCAACCGCGACCCGTCACATTTCATCCATCATCCATTACCATCCCTGGCCAACACTCTCCTGGTCATACTCCGGTATCACCACCAGTACCTCCACCACCAACTGAATCCCAACTACCTTCTCACTCCAAAGATAAACAACCAACGCACCAGTTTAGTGCCCATACAGTCGACCACTCTTCTACTACAGATGACCAAACTTCTGATTCAAATCTAGCTGTTTCTGATAGCCATACTGAGACTGACACAGAATCTTCAGTATCCACTAGTGATTCTGAAAAGTCCTATGCTGATATCACCAGAATCTTGATGGCCCAACCTGATCACCCTCCTCAAGGCCAAACCTCCCATACAGAACCATATGTTGATATTCCCTCAGAAGTTGAAGAAGAAATGCCTGAATCCTCTGCCGCAAACCAACCCCCTCCTGCTCAAGCACATACCAGTTCACCCAGTCAAAAATCTTCAAGTGGCCCATGGTTCACATTTGATGATCTCTCCTCTCATAAATGGCGTGATCGCCTTAATGAAATGTGTGCCTGGATTGACCTTCAAATGCTATGTCGAGGAGCCACAACTCAATCAGTCCTTAGAGAGTTTGCTACTCGTTTTACGGGTGCTCTAAGAGATTGGTTTGATTCTTTAGGCAACTACAGACAATTGCAGTTTATTCAATTACCAGAAGTCTCAAGTGCTCTTGCAGTTATCCATGATCAATTCCTTAGAGACCCCTCTACAGTCTTTGAAGTTGCACGACGAGACTATCTCAACATGAAATGCTGTTCCCTTAATGCTAAGGATGTTGACTTCCATTACAAGCGAATGTCTTTGCTATTTTATAAGCTTAATGGATTCAATGAACCGACATTAAAGCATGTCTTTCTAGCCTCTCTTCCAGATGAACTCCAACCCGACATCCAGCGACAACTCACAGCATCCAATCTTTCCCTTGACAACATCTCTCTTGGCAAAATCTTCCAGCTTGCAAAAACTTGTCTCGATAAACTCTGCGAACAAAAGCAGTTTTTCAAAGAATTGTTGAAAGACAAAGAGCCATTTCGGAGTGCTTGCAAAAAGCCTTATTTGCAGATCAAATGCAAAAAGAAAAAGGATTGTGATTGCAATCCTAAAAAGAAAAGGCATTGTAAGAAATTCAGAAATCCAGAATTTTCATCCAAACCTCGTCGATCCAGAAAGCCTTACAGATTCTTCCGAAAGAAGCCATCTTCTTCTAGAGACTTTAAACAGAGAAAATCAAGCAGATGTTTCATCTGCAAGAAGAAATGCCATTATGCCAAAGACTGTCCTAACAAGTGAGAAAAATCTATTCGGTTAGTTGAGCATCTCCAAGCCACTACAGATTACTCTCCAGAAAATGATAAACTGGAATTCTATTTCTTTGAACAAGATGAACCCAATGATGAAACAGTATTTGCACTGCAGAACTCCTCTGATGATTCAGACAGTGATCAGTCCCAAGCCATTTTCCACCAACAATTACTGTCCCTTGACACTTCTATTCCTATACCATCCATCAAGCTCTAAATCTTACCCTCAAAGTTCCAAAGGTCCGTTCCAGCAATTGGTCTCATAGACACTGGTGCCCAACGCAGCATGTTAAACCCACATATTCTTCCACCAGAATACTGGACAGAATATGAAGAACATTTCAAAGCTGTCAATGGCAAACTATTCACCACCTCCTTGATTACCAAAAAAACCATTGGTATTCAAATTTTCCCTAATTGTGTCATTTGGACCAAGGTTATCAGTTCAACCCTTCCTAATAAGGATCTCTTGTTAGGTTTTGACATCCTTCACCAGATCAAACACCTCCAAATCCTTCCCAATGGAATTCGAGTCAAGTCTATGTTCAAACCTTTCACAGACATTCTGAAACTCTACAATCTGTCTAAAACCCCTCAACCCTACCAGGATATTTCAAACAAGCTTTTGAGTTTCTGTCCAGAGTCCCATTCTGAGTTCACCCATCCAAACCCATTGTGGAAAAATAAGTCTTTCTTCATTGAGTTACCTTTCAAATTCAATGAAGACATTAACCCAACCAAAGCTACTCACCCAGGAATAAGTCCTTCTGATTTACTCCTAGCCCAACAGGAATGTTCCCAATTGTTAGCCCAAGGTTTAATCGAGCCCACACATTCTCAATGGGCTTGCCAAGCCTTTTATGTTGAAAAGCATTATGAAATTGTCAGAGGCAAGAAACGCCTAGTTATTAATAGACTACCAGCCATTAAACATGTTTTTACAAGATGACAAGTTTTCCTTGCCCCGTCGACAAAGCATGTTTACTTTTCTAAAAAATGCCTAGATCTTTTCAAAATTCAATTTAAAATCAGGTTTCTGGCAATTAGGCATTGAACCCTTTGAGCGTTACAAAATTGCTTTTTGTATCCCAAATGCCCATTTCCAATGGACCGTCCTACCTTTTGGCCTCAAAACTGCCCCATCCATTTTCCAAAAATCCATGGTCAACATCTTTCAGCCTATTCTGCATCATGCATTAATTTACATTGATGATATTTTGCTTTTTTCAGGATCACATGATGAACATCATCAACTGTTAACTCAATTCTATGATATTGTCCAAAGTCATGGAATCATGTTATCAGCCAAGAAAAGCACCATTGACACCGAAAATATTAAATTCCTTGGTATGATCATAAAAGATGGCCATTATCAGCCCGGAAAGCATATTGCCCAAGAATTGCTTCATTTTCCAGATCAGCAACTTTCCAAAAGGCAAGTTCAACAGTTTCTCGGCATCATCAATTACATTAGAGACTTCATCCCACATGTGGATCACTACACTCATCACCTTTCGGCTTTATTGAAAAAGAAGCCCCTAGAATGGAATGCTGACCACACAAATGCTGTCACTACTCTCAAGCAGATTGCGCAAAATCCGCCTCCTTTAAAGTTGATTACTGATGGCAAGTGCATATTGCAGATAGACGCAAGTGATGACTCATGGGGCGCCATCCTCCTTGAAGACATCAATGGAAAAGAACACTTTATCGCTTACGCTAGCGGACAATTTTCTGACACACACAAGCATTACCATAGCGTGTTCAAATAAATCTTAGCGGTAAAGAATGGCATCAAAAAGTTTGAGTATCATCTGATTGGACACCATTTTCTCATCTGTATGGACAGTTCAGCCTTCCCAAATATTCTCAATTTCAAAGGCAAAACTGTTCCCGAAAAAATGTTACTCAGATTAAAAGATTGATTTTCCAAATATGACTTTTCGGTCAAGCATATAAAGGGATTTCAAAACCCCATCCCTGATATGCTATCTAGACTCTCAAAACCAAAAAAACCTCTCACTTTGTTTTCCACTACATACCACTTTTCGATTATCTCCATGGCTACATCTTTACGCCCAGAAGCTCTCACCAAGAAAACTTTTCCCTTTAACAAAAACTTTTCCTCTGTTTATGCCATCCAAGAATTCACAAAGAAAGCTCTTTTTCGTTTCTTCGTGAAAGCTTACCTTGTCACAAAACCTTTTCCATTTTCCTCCTTCCACCCAGAAAATATTTTCCTTACAGGTTTAACCCTTGATCCATCCAGAGAAACCACTGAAGATGTGTTATGGTACATCTGGTGCCTAACAGTCCTTTATGCCACTAAGTTGATCCTACCAATTACTCCCACTTTGGAACATCTCCTTACTCCCGACAAAGCCACCTCTCTTACCTAGACATTACTTGAATGGTTCTCCCCCATACCATGGTGGAGAAAGAAGCTGCAACAACTGTCAGAAATTTACAATCTTGAACGTATGCCTACCTCAGAAGCACAAATGTTTACATCAGTCTTTATCATTCACAGGCCATACTTCCAACATCCAGACACAAAACTCTTTTGGACACAAGACCAGGTATATGAATGGTTCAGTGCACCACATCTAGCTGTCATTGAAAATGAAATCCAATCCACCCTGCACAACCATCTTTGTCAATTAAACCACCAACCTCCGCCCCACAAAGATATCTTCCACACCTCCTTAGGTCCACAATATGACCTCATCATGATCCCTACTCCATCTTCCATTTCCAAACCAAAGTCTACAGGAATCATCATCAAAGAAGAAAAACCAGACTACACCGACTTTCTTTACCAAGACTCACAAGACCCCTGGGAAGCATTTCTTCCTTTAAGTCAACATCTTCAACAGTTTCCCCAGCCATCCATGCATGAACCCGGATCATCATCTCAACCATCACAACCCTCCAAAGTTGACAAGGCCACTTAAATGCCAAGTCCTAATTCCGTACCATCCAAACCAGGATGCCGAAAAGATTCCCCTTATCCACCTTACCGTGGTCCCCACCATAAGACTCCAAAGCGCTCCAAAACCTTTTGTGACAATCCCTGTGAGACAGAAAGCTCATCCGAAGATGATTACATGAATCTCCGCTCTCCATAAAGTTGTTTGTCTTGTTGCTTTCAATAAAGTAGTTTGTCTTGTTGTAATAATTATGTTTTACTTTATGGTTTTGTCTTGGTTTGCCTTACGCTTTGGCTTTTGCCAGTTGTAAAAGTCTTTGTAAGCATGCTTTATCTTTTGTCCATTTTTCCAAGTCTTGATCGGTGGGCTTGGCTTTCTAAAAAGGTGTTCTACAGGTCATGATCACTTGAGAAGTCATGATCTCAAGGATCCATGTTGTCGTATCTTTTGCTTTTGAAAAAGATAGGGGTCCTGTCCTATCTTCTCTGAGAATTCTCCTATATAAAGGATTCTCCCCTTACTTGTAAAATATAGAAGTTTGAAGCAATAAACTCTCGTGTGTTTTTATCACTATGAATCTCTAAACCTCTCCCCTCTCTCTGCAAATGAAGCTCTCTAGAGAAAGAAAAAGAATAAAGAATTAAATTTGTTCATTTTGAAACTTAAGGAAGTATGCTCTGCACTTGCCTCTAGCAAGGATCCTGTGCATCAGAAAACTTATGATGATTTCTTATCTGGTTTGGTACCCTGTTTTAGACTAAAAGAAAGTCTGTTTTGGGTTATATAACCCGGCATAAAAAATTATTTAAAAGTGTTTATGATTCCCCATTTGAGTATATCGACGGGAAACCGATGACGTAAAGTCCAGAGGTGATCCTGAATAGGCACTAGTCTGGTCTGCACTGTCGGATAACAAGTCACGTACTTTCATATGGTATCAGAGCCATACCCATCCTTGAAACTTTCATGTTTTCTAAATCCACGTTTTCCAGCCCAAAATGGTATAATTTAAGGCTTTTTCTATTTTGCTCTCTAGAACTTCAGGCGCAGAGAGAACTTCTCATTCATGGCTTCCACTTCATCTTCCCCTCCTGTTACTCTTTCTTCTACTCTTTCTTTGCCCTGATCTTGCACTTCTCATACCATGAATAAGATTGAACACCTTGTCGAATATTCCTATATCCCTGAATCAGCCCAAATCAGTGAGTCCTCTTACCCTCTTATTAGCCCTTATCAGTTGTACAAACGACCTAGCTCTTTTACCTGTAGTATTCGCACCCTCATCTCTACTAGACGCCCTCACCCTAAAGAATATATCCAGTCTTCCCGCCTGAATCAGTGTGCTCTTCAAACCACCTCTGCTGAGCAATATGTCACTCTGGAGATTCCCTCCGAGTTGCTCTCCAACAGGAAACGAGAAGGTTATACTCATCTTCATCTTGGAGGCATCAGATTAATCCTTACTCTTCATGGAAGAAAAAGATTACCGGTTACAGCTCGCCTTGCTATGCTTGGATTTTTTTTTTTTAAAGAATATGCGTTTCTAGAGGAACTACACTCCATATTCAGCCATCTTCGACTCAAAAGTTGGAAAATATATATTTATAGAGGAGAAAAAAAAGAAGAAGAAAAATGAACATCAAAACTTAATAAAGAAAAAGAAATTTTTTTTAATTTTTTTTTAAATAATGAAGATGCGTTTCTAGAGTCACTACCCTCCATATTCAGCCATTTTCAACACAAAAAGTTAGCAATAGTTAGTTTTTACAACAAAAAATTAGTAAAAACTTAACCAAACTTCCACAATTGTCGACTATTCCCTCCCCCCAACCAGAACGAAACATTGTCCTCAATGTTTGAAAGGAAAGAAGCAGAGTTTAGAAGACATCCCCTGGGTGGTGCAACACAAAAGAAAATATTTACAAGCGGAGAGTTAAATCTAATTTATACTTCTTACTGCGGCTACTGTTACCATCATTATTTAGGTGCTCCAACACAAAGGTCCAAGGGTCTGGCTCCGGTTTATAAGCTTGTAACAGATCAAGTAGCTCATTAGCAGTGTAAGCACAAATAAAAAGTTTTTTCACATTAGAAGGAATGAAATAGTTTTTTATTGCATGGTTAAGAAATGTGATAAAGCCATCATAAAAGTTATTGACATTTAACAAACCAATGGGTTTCTGGTGGATGTGCAGATGGGCCCAAGATGCTAGTGTGATAAGTACCTCTAGTGTTGCAAGATCTCCTGGAAGGAAAATAAAAGCATCAGCATGATTAAGCATTTCAGTTATTCTTTCTTGCATACCTGAGACGACTAACTCTTCTCCAGTTGATGAGTCAGACGAACTGCCCAATGGTTTTAAGACTCTGGGGATGATGCCTAACACTTGACTTCCTCTGATAAAAGCTGCTTCTAAGACCATTTTTGATAACCCTCGGTTACCTCCTCCATACACCAAGTGTAATTTTCTCTCTGCTATACTTCGACCAAGATCGATGGCTGCCTCAACGAACTCTTTATGTTTGCCATAGGTAAATCTAGAAAGCACACAAATGTTCTTGAATTGTCTATTTGGAGTAGCTGCCATTGTGATACTTCTCAAAAAATAACTTGTGAGTGCTTGATAAAAAAAAAATCACATTTAAGAGTCTTGGTGACAGTGGGTCACAGTTGTGTATGAGGTAATATGTCAGTGTCAAATAACACGTAAAGCACGTGGCTCGCGAGTCAAAAAGGAAACAGTAAAAAGAAAAAAGCAAACAGTAATAAGGAAAAAGCAAACAGTAATAAAATTATTAAAGATAATAATACACACAATAAAACAATAGTGAAATAAAATAACAGTAAAGTGAAAGGATATTTACAGGTAGTTGCGACTGTGGCTCACATCTTCCTCTGGTTTTACGTCTAGAAACGGATTGAACGCCCTTTATGGGTCGAGGATAGGCTTCCTATCCAGTTTTCTTATAAACTGGCAAATAGGGTCGTTTATAGTCAGATTCCCGAGACTATATCGTGCATGCTCTTTCTAGAATAATGGCCATAACTGGAGAATCGCTCCTTGCACATATCCACTGGGATGCGTTTCAAGAGACAAAAGGATATCACCCAATGACTCCTTATTCAAGTCATCCCTAATGAATTGACTCTTATCTTCCCTGTTATCAGACACCATTCCTAAAGAACATGGGTTTTTATTGCAACTCATTCTGGCACACTTATGACAAGCAACAGAAATTCTTCGAGCTCGTAGTTTTCTTGCATAATTTCCTTTACCACAACCAGGCATGTATGCAATAAATTTTGGAGGTAACTCACCTGCCAATCGTACTTTCGCCTCAATTAACCAACGGATATCAGCAGGTATGTTATTGCTCATGAACAATCGCATGCGTTCGGACCGAGCTTTATAGATCGTAAGGAGGGCATTCTGAGGAAGTGAAGGGAATCACTTGTGAAGCTTCGCTAGAATCTCGTTTCTGTCCATACCTTCGCCTCAGAATATCAGTTATTATGGGAAACTGAAGTAACCGACTTGATTGTCACGGAGTACCATTATCCGCCACTTCACCGGGGTAACAAACTAAAGCACACAAACAGAAAAATAAATTAAAACACACAAAGAAAATTAAAATCGTCCTCTTATTGAATTTACCTCAAGCTCCAACTGGATGTCGTAAACACTTCTCTCAATGTCTCTAAGTTGGCTTTCTAAACCCTCAACATAGGCTACTAACTCTGGTGGTTGTATAGCCCAAATGCAATGTGTTTTACAAAATTGAATCTGCCTTTTGAGATGAGTTTTGACACGTTGAAGTGGTTTAAGAATGTTCAGGAGGAACGGTCTAAGTAAGGTACTCATGATTAAAAATGATAAGAGAAAACTTAATAGTTAAACAAACACACTTATGCAAAAATAATTTCAATTAGCAAAAGAATAATATAAAGAAGGAAAGAAAGAAAAAATCAAATCACCGAAAAGAAAAAAAAATCAATTCAAATTTAGTGGGTCACTTAAATTTATTTCGATGTCTTCTCCATGTGGTTGGTATTCTAGATATGGCTTTAATCTTTGACCATTAACTTTAAACGTGACATCATTCTTTGGGTCCTTAATTTCAGCTGCCCCATGTGGAAAAATAGTATGAACAATAAATGGGCCAGACCAATGAGAGCGTAACTTACCTGGGAATAGGTGCAAGCGAGAATTGAATAAAAACACTTTCTGATCTGGAGTGAATGATTTTCTCATAATTTGCTTATCATGGAAGACTTTCATTCGTTGCTTGTAAATCTTGGTATTTTCGTATGCATCATTGCGAATTTCTTCAAGTTCTGCAAGCTGTAATATTCTTTTTTGAGCTGGCTTGCTGCATGTCAAAATTAAATTTCTTGATGGCCCAATATGCACGATGCTCGAGTTCCACAGGTAGGTGACAAGTTTTTCCATACACTAGCCTGTAGGGTGACATCCCAATCGGGGTCTTGAAAGCTGTTCTATATGCCCATAATGCATCATCAAGTCTTAATGACCAATCTTTCTTGTCTGGCCTCACCGTTTTTTCTAATATGTGCTTTATTTCTCGATTGGATATCTCAACTTGGCCACTGGTTTGCGGATGATACGGAGTCGCCACTTTGTGTGTGATTGAATACTTTGTCAAAAGAGCTTTGAACGCTTTGTTGCAAAAGTGGGCACCACCATCACTGATTATTGCTCGAGGGAATCCAAAGCGTGAGACAATATTGCTTTTCAAAAATCCTATCACCACCTTGTGATCATTGGTTCTGCATGGAATTGCTTCTACTCATTTCGATACATAGTCAACAGCAACCAATATGTATTGATGGCCAAAAGAAGGGGGAAAGGGTCCCATGAAGTCGATACCCCATACATTAAAAAGCTCAACCACTAAAATTGGATTTAATGGCATCATGTTC
The DNA here is from genome assembly GCF_000493195.1 of Citrus x clementina. NCBI lineage: Eukaryota > Viridiplantae > Streptophyta > Magnoliopsida > Sapindales > Rutaceae > Citrus > Citrus x clementina. Next base: position 1,865,022 of record NW_006262688.1, on the reverse strand, counting down.
CTTCGTGTAATGCTCCCCATTCGTTGACACCTATCACATAAAGAACAAAAAGTGTAAGCATCTCGAAATATAGTTGGCCAATAAAAACCATATTGTAAAACTTTAGTTGCTGTTTTCTTAGCACTGAAATGGCCTCCACAAGCTTGTTCATGGCAGAATGAAAGAATATTCTGAATTTCATTTTCTGGGACACATCATCTAACAATTTGATCAGTACAATACTTGAACAAATACGGGTCATCCCAAAAGAAATTCTTTATCTCTGCAAAGAATTTAGCCTTGTTTTGCTTGGTCCAATGCTCTGGAAGTTTACCTGTAACAAGATAATTAACTATATCAGCATACCAAGGTAATACTTTCACACTCATTAATTGTTCATCTGGAAATGACTCATTCAATATTAATGGTTCTGTAATTGTGTCAAAATGGAGACGAGAGAGGTGGTCCGCCATAACATTTTCTGTCCCTTTCTTATCTTTGAATTCCAAGTCAAATTCCTGCAAAAGTAACACCCAATGAATTAGTCTAGCTTTTGCATCTTTTTTTGTGAGAATATATTTAAGAGCAGCATGATCCGTGAACACGATTATTTTACAATCAATGAGATAAGATTGAAATTTCTCTAATGCAAACACTACTGCTAACATTTCTTTTTTAGTAGTTGAATAGTTCAACTGTGCATCATTCAATGTCATACTAGCATAGTAAATAACGTGGGGAATTCGATCAACTCTTTGTCCTAAAACTACTCCTACTGCATAATCAGATGCATCACACATTAGCTCAAATGGTAAGCTCCAGTTTGGGGCCTGAATGATGGGTGATGATGTCGATAATTGCTTTAGTTTTTCAAAGGTACATCCTTAGCAAGTAGATTGCATAAGGGTCTAGAAACTTTGCTAAAATCTTTAATGAAACGTCTATAGAAACCAGCATGCCCAAGGAAAGATCTTACTTCTCTGACAGTTTTGGGTGGAGGAAGATTAGAAATGAGATCCACCTTGGCTTTGTCAACCTCAATACCTTTGCTCGAAATGATGTGACCGAGAACAATACCTTGTTTTACCATAAAATGGCATTTCTCCCAATTTAAGACCAAGTTCTTCTCAATACATCTCTACAGAACTAGTGTTAGATGATGTAAACATTGATCAAACGAATCACCAAAGACAGAAAAGTCATCCATAAAGACTTCAAGGAATCGTTCAACCATATCAGAAAAAATGCTCAACATGCATCGTTAAAATGTAGCAGGTGCATTACATAATACAAATGACATTCTTCTATATGCAAATGTGCCAAAAGGGCAAGTGAAAGTAGTTTTCTCCTGATCTTTTGGTGCTATGGGAATCTGATTATATCCTGAGTAGCCATCTAGAAAGCAATAAAATTCATGGCCTGCTAATCTATCAAGCATTTGATCAATAAATGGTAAAGGAAAATGGTCTTTACATGTGACAAAATTCAACTTTCTATAATCAATGCATACACGCCATCCTGTAGTTACTCTAGTGGGTATCAATTCATTATCAGCATTCGTAACTACTGTGACTCCTGACTTTTTGGGGACAACTTGCACAGGACTGACCCATGAATTATTAGAAATGGGGTAAATGATACCTGCGTCTAATAACTTAAGGTCTTCTGTTCTAACAATTTCTTTCATGTTAGGATTTAACCAACGTTGCATTTCCCTAGTAGATTTAGCATTTTCATCGAGGTGAATGTAATGCATGTAGTCTACTGAGTTTATACCTTTAATGTCCGTTATAGTCCATCCTAATGCTCCTTTGTGCTCTTTTAAAACATCTAACAACTTACCTTTTTTATCGTCATTTAGGGATGATGAGATGATTACCGGCAGAGTATTTTTTTCTCCCAAAAATGCATATTCCAGAGTGTTGGGTAATGGTTTGAGCTCGAGTTTCGGTGGTGATTCTGATGATGGGATGAGTTTCTTCTCTGATGGTGCTAGTTGTTCAACTATTGACTTCCATTTATTAGTGTCCATGGATGGTGCTGAGTCAAGTAGGGCGTTGACCTCATCGACCGATCTGTCAATATCAAAATCCAAACCAAAGTGAGTTAAACATGTTTGTAAAGGATCATAACTAAGGTTTTAAAGAAAAGTGTTATCAACTATTGTTTCAATTAAGTCCACATCAACAATTCCATCATCTGCATTGTGAGGTTGTTTGGCAATGTTGAAGATGTTCAACTCCATAGTCATGTTGCCGAAGGACAACTGCATATTTCCAGTCTTGCATTAAATGTGAGCATCCGCAGTTGCCAAGAAAGGTCGGCCTAGGATAATGGGAATGTGCTTCCTTGAATCCTGTATTGGTTGAGTGTCAATTACAATGAAATCAACAGGAAAATAAAACTTGTCTACCTGGATAAGCACGTCCTCCACAATACCACGAGGTATTTTCGTGGACCGATTTGCAAGCTGTAACACCACTGGAGTTGGGTGTAATTCTCCCAGTCCAAGTTTCACGAATACTAAATAAGGCAACAGATTTACACTAGCTCCTAAATCCAACAAAGCATTCTCAATTGTGTGGTTTCCTATACTACATGAGATAGTGGGGGAGCCTGGGTCTTTGCATTTTAAAGGAATTTTATGTTGGAGTATAGAACTAACGTTTTCTGTTAAAAATGCCTTCTTTTGAACATGCATATTTCTCTTTTTAGTACAAAAGTCTTTAAGAAACTTGGCATAAGATGGAACTTGTTTAATAGCATCAAGCAAAGGGATGTTAACACTTACCTGTTTGAAGATTTCAAGAATCTCACCTGTGGATTTTCCCTTTTTTCCTTTAGCTAACCTCTGAGGAAATGGAGCTTTGGGAACATATTATTGTGGGTTGGTTTCTTCTTTCTCCTCCGGTGATAAGTCGTCAACATTTACAGGTATAATTTGATTTTCTTTTGTCACCGGCATCTCCACTTTGTTGTCGACTTCTTTTCCTTTTCGCAGGGTCATGACTGCTTTGACCTCTCCATGCTGCTGTGGTGAACTAGTACTTGCTTCATGCACTCCTTTAGGATTAGGCACTGGTTGACTTAGAAACTTGCCTTTTTCAACAGTCATTGCCAAGGTCTGAACTGAAGAAGTAAGTTGTCCCACCATCTTCTCGAGGCTTGAAACTGATTGGGCTTGTGAGTTGAAGCCCGCTCTCAACTCATTTCGTAGTCCATCAATGGTGCGGTTCTGTTGCTCAATCGTGGAGTGAGTAACATTCCTAAAATTCTAGAATGCATCCTCTCATGGTCTGGGTTGAGAGTGGTTCTGGTTCTGATTGTATGATCTGAATGGTGGCTGAGAGGCTTGAGGATTTTGAGGAATTTATTGCATTGGTGGAGCTGGAGCTGCTGGTCCATTCTGTTGGAGTCCTTGAGACCATGAAAAATTTGGGTGATCTCTCCATCCAGGGTTATATGTGTTGGAGTATGGGTTGTAATTCGATGGTTTTCTCATTACACCTATGACATTGGCTTGATCTGAGTATGAGTCATGGTCATGTGGTTCTATTGATTTAGCAGTCGATAACGATGCTATTTGTCGAGCAAGACCTTCAACCATCTCCTTGACTTCTTTGATTCCCGAGTTGACTCGCCAATGTGAACCTCATTTACTCCCTTAATTCTTCTAGTATTCCTGAGTGATCGACTCCGCTGTTGGGAATTATCCGCTTGTTGCTGGAAGAATTCCCAAATCTCTTATGCACTTTTTGACATTAGCTCTCCTCCACTTGTTGCCATTAGCCATTCTTGCACATTCGGCAATAATCCCTCCAAAAAGTATTGGCATTGGTGCCATTTCTAGTACCCATGATGTGAACACTTCAAGAGTAGCCCATTGAATAGCTCCCACGTTTCGAAAAATTGCTCGTCATCTCTCTGGGTAAACTCCGAGATTTCCCTGCGAATAGCGTTGGTTTTATGCACTAGGAAATATTTATTCAAAAATTTTGTTACCATTTGTTCCCATGATGAAATGCTATTAGCAGGTAAAGTATTTAACCATGAACGAGCTCTATCTTTTAAAGAAAATGGGAATAGTCTAAGTTTAACATCATCGTCTGAAAAATTTTCATATTTAAAAGTTTGACAAATGGCATGAAAATCATTCAGATGATTATATGGATCCTCATTTTCTAGGCCATAAAATGTGGGGAGACAATTTAGCACAGTAGGTTTTAATTTAAAACTCCTAGCAACTACATTTGGGTATCTTATGCATGATGTGCTCAAATTAGCTAAGGGACTAAAATAGTCCTTAAATGACCTCTCATGTGGTGCTTGTAAATCCATTCCAAATTTATTTTTAATGTGCTTTTGTGTGCGAAGTGTTTTTTCTAATTCACGGTCTATAGGTTCAAGATTAGGAAATAATGACCTACGACCATGCATGCAAGAAATACAAAATAAATGGGAACAAAGTGAATAAAAATAAAGAAAAAGGAGAAATTACGATACTAACCTTCATACGCTGTTACAACCTTTCTATAAAAACACACTAAAACAAATACGTACAATAAATTAACTAAAAAAAAAATTAGTAAGATAAAAAAAATTACAAAGAAAAAGAAATTAAAAATTAAATTACAGAATTTTAAAGAAGAGAAAAAGAAGAAATACTAACCTTTAAATGTAGATTCACTTTTTTTTCTTTTTTTTTAAATAAAAAAAAATACAAGAAAACAATTAAATGGAAATATTCACAAAAATTAATTCTATGAATTAAAATTACTTACCTCTCCGGCAACGGCGCCAAAAACTTGTTGTGCAAATTTTATTGAACTCGCAAGCGCACGAATCTATTGTAGTATAGATTAATGGTGACGAGTGTCGATCCCACGAGAAGGTGGATTTTAATTATATATAGAATTAATTTTGTAAATGGATGGTTGGAATTGTGGTGGAAGTGATTTAAATTATCCTAAAATTGGAATTGAAATGGCGATAATAAATTATAAAATTGGAATTGCTATGGCGAGAATAAATTGAAGCGAAATCTATTGAAATGACGTACTTGGGTATCTGGATCCATATCAACATGCACCATGGGCTAAATATTTCTTATTAATACCAATTAAATCATGAGGGGGGAATCCACACCTCATGAACCACGCTCTAATCAATATGGTGCTAAGGGCTTATCGTGCCAAATAATAATAACCTTGTACTAGAGGGCCGGTGAAACCAAGGCGGTACTAGACAATATTAGTATTATTTGTCGACGAGAAGTCAAAACATCCACAAAAACTAGAGGGGAAGAGAAAATAAATTTACCAAATAAAGCCCATGACACATATTGAGACTTCACCTTCAACCCAAGCTTGAAAGAAAATTAGCCACTCATAATTAAACTAGGGGCAAAATGGAAATTTATTAAAATACGAAGAAAATACAAGATGGAGAAGGAATTACAGAAAATGGATCCCAAAAATGGATTCAGAGATATCAAATTAGGGGGGGAAGGCCCTCTTTTTATAGATACATTGAGTAAATTGTGGCCATCGGATTAAAAACAGTTTGGACGTTCAGGATTTTACCACGTCATCAATCAACAGTACGCGTGAATAGTACACAGTTTGACCACGCGGATTAACAGTAACACGGTTTGACCTGGGTGAACAGTGACGCGGTTTCGTTGAAAATAATCCTGTGTAATGCATGTACCGTACGCGAAATTTTTGGTCTACTGATATGCTGCCACGTCATCAATCAACAGTGCATAAGAATTTTAGTCCAACAGGATCATGATACCTCATCAGTCAATGCCACGTCATCGATCCGTCTATGTGAACAGTGTCGTGAACAGTAACATAGACAGTACCGTATATGTGAATAGTACTGTACATGTGAACAGTGTCATTTTTCCTTTTATGCTTCTCCTAAAGTTTTTGACCGTCCTGAGTTCAAAAGTGATGTCCGTTTTGCCATTTGATCTCTCGTTTATTGTGAAATGACTATAATGCCCCTAAAATACATAAAATACTTAATTACAATAAAACACACATAATTAAATTACAAGAAGCTAAAACACATAAAAGTAAATGTTGTTAGTAAGACTTAAAATATAAAATGACGGTTTTCTCCTTTATAAATATGTATTTTCTAACACTCAACATGTATATGCATGTACCGTACGCGCGATTTTTGGTCCACTAACATGCTGCCACATCACCGATCAACAGTGTATATAAATTTTGTCCAATAGAATCGTGACACCTCATCAGTCAATGCCACATCATCGGTCAATGCCACGTCATCATTCCGTATGTGTGAACAGTGTCGTGAACAGTATCATGGACAGTAACATGGATAGTATCGTACATGTGAACAATAACATTTTTCCTTTTATGCTCCTCCTAAGGTTTTCGACTGTCCTGAGTTCAAAAGTGATGTCCATTTTTCCGTCCGATTTCTCATTCATTGTGAAATAACCATGATGCCCCTAAAATACATAAAATACTTAATTAAAATAAAACACACGTAATTAAATCACAAGAAGCTTAAATACATAAAAATAAGGGTGTTAGTAAGATTGGAAATGTAAAATGACGATTTTCTCCTTTATAAATATACATTTTCTAACACTCAACACACCCCCCAACCAGTTTATTACTAGTCCCTAGCAAATAAAGCGAAAACAAAATTCAAACCCGAAATAATTTTTTTTTAAACAATCTTGTTTATTCAGTCAAACTAATGATAACAATCAAATAAAAGTATAAACATTATCTCCAGTCTAAAGAAACATCATACCCACATCAATCATCCACATGAATAAGCCAGTAGACTTTGTCACAGCTATTTTCAAGAATGACATGTCAAATCCCAAAATCTCACTGGAAGTAGTGACACTCTCACAAGGAAATTAAACCTAATAAAAATAGTCACTTCAATAAATACTGAATTTGAGAGAAAATAATAAAGAAGTAATGTCACACGCTCTCACCAAGATGAAAGAAATATGACCTCAGCTCAGAAATAATACGATCTTAAGTCAAATAAAAATGCTAGTCAACTTCATACTATAGTTCCCTAAAATCAAGGACTTTTATTAGGACGTAACGTAGGCTAGGGACATGGCTAACAAAGGAGGAGAAATAAGGAAAATAAAGTGTATGTTTGAGAAAAATACAGAGATTTATTTTTTTTTTTTGGAAGTTGCAACGTAGATTTCACCTATTATTGTTATTTTTTTTAACAACAAATTTTTTTGTTTTTTATTTTTTGTTTTTTTTGCTTTTGTTTGGCACAACTTCCCTGAACAAAATAATTATTTACATATTTTTCAAATATAAATAGGTGATGCAACTTGTAAGATATCGGGTAATACTCCAAATCGGAGTGGGTCAAGATGATAAGTTTGACAAAGAAAGACTTTTTATTTTTAATGGCTCAAAAGGGTTAACTATGGATATTTCACAAAATGGATGGCTAGAAAGGCTCAAACGGATCAAAGATGGTATTTCCATCGTCTTTTAGGGCTCTAAATAATCTTCCATATCTACTAGTTAGATGGGCCTCCAGATGTAACAACACATTTTTTTTATTTTACAACTTTTTTTTAAGGGTTAACTCAAAAGAAATCTATAGATCGTGTATAAAATAATAAACTGCTAAGTTGTATGAAGAATGGGCAAAAAGGTTACTTTCTAAGAAAAACGATAGACTAAAAAACTCACTTGGTACTTATTATGACATGTTCATTCCTTCAAGCAACTCATATTTATCTCTGACATCAACATATAGAGTAGCAAACATAGCGTAACATCACTTAAGACCAAAGATAATACAAATACTAAAATTTGAAATTCATCATGTCATCAAATGTTAAAACAAATCACACAATTTTTTTTTCAAGCAACATTCTACCCCCCAACCTATTCTAAACATGAAAGGAAAATATGCATGCAGAAATGTGAAAATGATGGAGAAAAATTAATTAGAAAAGTTACATTTAAAATGATAGAAAAATGAAATGGTTTTTTTTTTTAACTAAGGAGATGCGTTTCTAGAGGCACTACACTCCATATTCAGCCATCTTCGACTCAAAAATTTGAAAATGTATATTTATAAAGGAGAAATTAAAAAGAAGAAGTAAAAAAAATGAATATCAAAGCTTAATAAAGAAAAACAATGTCTGGATTTTTTTTTTTAACGAAGAAGATGCGTTTCTAGAGTAACTACACTCCATATTCAGCCATCTTCAACACAAAAAGTTAGCAACAGTTAGTTTCTACAATAAAAAATTAGTAAAAACTTAAACAAGATTGAATCATTCCACAATTGTCAATTATTCCCTCCCCCCAACCAGAACAAAACATTGTCCTCAATGTTTTAAAGGAAAGAAGTAGAGTTTAGAAGATATCACCTGGGTGGTGCTACACAAAAGAAAATATTTACAAGCGGAGAGTTAAATCTAATTTATACTTCTTACTGCGGCCATTGTTACCATCATTATTTGGAGACTCCAACACAAGGGTCCTTGAGTCTGGCTCTGGTTTATAAGCTTGTAACAGATCAAGTAGCTCATTAGCAGTGTGAGCACAAATAAAAAGTTTTTTCGCTGTGGAAGGAATGAAATAGTATTTTATTGCATGGTTAAGAAATGCGATGAAGCCATCATAAAAAGTTATTGATATTTAACAAATCGATGGGTTTCTGGTGAATGTGCAGATGGGCCCAAGATGCTAGTGTGATAAGTGCCTCTAGTGTTACAAGATCTCCTGGAAGGAAAATAAAAGCATCAGGATGATTAAGCATTTCAGTTATTCTTTCTTGCATACTTGAGACGACTAACTCTTCTCCAGTCGGTGAGTTAGACAAACTGCCCAAAGGTTTTAGGGCTCTTGGGATGATGCCTAACACTTGGCTTCCTCTGACAAAAGCAGTTTCTGAGACCAATTTTGATAACTCTCTGTTACCTCCCCCATACACCAAGTGTAATTTTATCTCTGCTATGCTTCGACCAAGATTTATGGCTGCCTCAACGAACTCTTTATGTTTGTCATAGTTAAATCCAGAAAGCACACAAATGCTCTTGAATTGTCTATTGGGAGTAGCTGCCATTGGGATACTTCTCAAAAATAATTTGTGAGTGCTTAATAAAAAGTCATATTTAAGAATCTTGGTGACAGTGGGTCACAGCTGTGTATGAGATAACATGTCAGTGTCAAATAATGCATAAAGCACATGGCTCACGAGTAAAAAAGGAAACAATAAAAAGAAAAAGAAATAATGATAAAATAAAATTATTAAAGACAATAATGCAAATGATAAAACAACAGTGAAATAAAATAACAGTTAAGTAAAATGATATTTACAAGTAGTTGCGACTGTGGCTCACATCTTCCTCTGGTTTTACGTCTAGAAACGGCTTGAACGCCCTCTATGAGTCGAGGATAGGCTTCCATCCAGTTTTCTTATAAACTGGCAAAGAGGGTCGTTTATAGTCAGATTCCCGAAACTATATTGTGCATGCTCTTTCTGGAATAATGGCCATAATTGGAGATTCGCTCCCTGCACATATCCACTGGGATGCATTTCAAGAGACAAAAGGATATCATCTAATGACTCCTTATTCAAGTCATCCCTAATGAATTAAATCTTATCTTCCCTTTTATCAGACAACATTCTTAAAGAACATGGGTTTTTATTGCATCTCATTCTGGCATATTTATGACAAGCAACAGAAATTCTTCGAGCTCTTCGTTTTCTTGCATAATTTCCTTTACCACAACCAGGCATATATGCAATATATTTTGGAGTTAACTCACCTGTGAAACGTAATTTGGCCTCGATTAACCAACGGATGTCAGTAGGTATATTATTCCTCATGAGCAAGCGCATGCGTTCGGACCGAGCTTTATAGATTGTAAGGAGGGCATTCTGAGGAAGTGAAAGGAATCGATTGTGAAGCTTTGCTAAAATCTCATTTTTGTCCATACCTTCGCCTCAGAATATCAGTTATTACGGGAAACTGAAGTAATCGACTTGATTGTCACGGAGTACCGTTATCTGCCACTTTACCAGGGTAACAAACTAAAGCACACAAACAAAAAAATAAACTAAAACACACAAAGAAAATTACAATCATCCTCTTATTGAATTTACCTCAAGTTCCAAATGGATGTTGTAGACACCTCCCTCAATGTCTTTGAATTTGCTTTCTAAATCCTCAACATGGGATACTAACTCTGGTGGTTGTAGAGCCCAAATATGATGTGTTTTACAAAATCAAATCTGCCTTTTGAGATAAGATTTTACACGTTGAAGTTGTCTAAGAATGTTTAGGAGGAGCTATTTAGTTGAGGCACTCATGATTAACAATGATAAGAGAAAACTTAATGGTTAAACAAACACACTTATGCAAAAATAATTTCAATTAGCAAAAGAATAGTAAAAAGAGAAAAAAATTAAATCACCGAAAAGAAAGAAAAATCTCAATTCAAATCTGGTGGGTCACTCAAATTTATTTCGAAGTCCGCTCCATGTGGTTGGTACTCTACATATAACTTTAATCTTTGACCATTAACTTTAAAAGTGACATCGTTCTTTGGGTCCTTAATTTCAATTGCCCCATGTGAAAAAACAGTATGAACAATAAAGGGGCCAGACCATCGAGAGCGTAACTTACCTAGGAATAGGTGCAAACGAGAATTGAATAAAAGCACTTTCTGACCTGGAGTGAAATATTTTCTCATAATTTGCTTGTCATTGAAGACTTTCATTCGCTGCTTGTAAATTTTGGCATTTTCGTATGCATCATTGCAAATTTCTTCAAGTTCTGCCAGGTGTAATCTTCTTTCTGAGCTTGCTTGCTGCATGTCAAAGTTGAATTTCTTGATGGCCCAATATGCATGATGCTCGAGTTTCACAGGTAGGTGGCAAGCTTTTCCATACACTAGCCTATAGGGTGACTGTTGGTTAATTTCTATAAGCAATTATTATCAATGCCAATGTGCAAGTATACACAACAAGTAATAAAGTGATGAGTATTCAAGATCGTCTCGACAGAGATTAATGTTACTCAAAATGCTAAAGCAAATCACAATAATGCAAATCAATTAAGGACCAAAACAAACAATTGTCGAATAAGTCTATGTAACTAATAGTTGAAAATAAAACAATACTGTAATGAAATAAACTGAGTTGAATGTGTCTAAGATTCAATTGAGAATATAGTAGTTGAATGATTAAACTCTCCTAATGGAATGACTGTTGTTTACCAAATTAGTACCAGTTGTTACAATAAGTGCTGCAGCAATGGGTAGAATAAATTTGCATCCGTAGCTATCGCATGTTGGAAATCTCATACCTTTAAATCTACTAACAATGACCAGTTGCTCATATATTTATGGTATGACATTATAACCTTTAATCTCTCTACCCTACAAGGTGAACACTTATGTCTAGAGTGTCACAAATCTTAACTTCAAGTATTGCCCTTATGGGATTCAAGATAACCTAATCCAGGAAACTCGACTTAAGAACAAGTAATACTCTAATAATGTCCGCTAAGACATGCCCTTTGCTGCTCTGTCTTAACTAAAACTATTAAATAGGTGGTCAACCGAAATAACAGTTGTATTCATAAAAACTACTAGAGTATAATGCTACAACATTACCATAACAACATAAAAGAACAGTCAAGAACCCATTGGATTATTTGTCACTCAACCACAAGTAAATTTAGTTCATAATCTGGATGAGAAAAATAAACACAAATATATTGGTCTCGGAATACATCAAATCAATTAAAGGAAAAAGATAAATATAAGTTGAGCACAATGAAAATCAAAGTCAAGTAATTCTGCACGATTATCCAATGTTGCCGTAACAACACTCTTCAATTCTGATCTTCTTCTCCTTCGTTCCTTCTAATTACTCTTATGAAAATTCCTTGCCGCCCTTCTATGTAGTGCACGCCTCCTTTTTATATTGCAAATTAGGTTAAAACCAAAGCCCATGAGCGTGCATGTGTTTAAATTAGGAAACATGCAGATCGCAACTTTAGGGCTGACTCGCGCCTAAATTTTCTCCTGCATTGCTCCCAAATTACTACAGCACTAGTTGCTCTAACAGCCATTACAACACTGTTTTATTCCCGATTGTGCTTTACTTCTTTTGTGGCCATCTTCCTTCCTCCTCTTGCTCTTCTAATGCCTCAACATCCTCTCACGAATTTAAAACCTACAATTTAAAACCTGTTTTTAGCACAAATTACTATTATTCAATCAAAACTTATTAAAACTCAACTAAAATAAATATTTATGCAAAAGGTACCCAAAATGTAATAAAAACACCTTATTTGTTCTCTAAGTGACCTTGATTCAAGTCTAGAATTTATGTAATAACTCTCATTTCCTAGAGTTATCAGTGACATCCCAATCGGGGTCTTGAAAGCCGTTCTATATGCTCATAATGCATCATCAAGTCTTAATGACCAATCTTTTCTATTTGACCTCACCGTCTTTTCTAATATGTGCTTTATTTCTCAATTAGAGATCTCAACTTGGCCACTGGTTTGGGGATGAAATGGGGTCGCCACTTTGTGAGTGATTGAATATTTTATCAAAAGAGCTTTGAATGCTTTGTTACAAAAGTGGGCACCACCATCACTGATTATCGCTCGAGGGAATCCAATGCGTGAAACAATGTTGCTTTTTAAAAATTCTATCACCACCTTGTGATCATTGGTTCTACATGGAATTGCTTCTACCCATTCGATACGTAGTTAACAGCAACCAATATGTATTGATGGCCAAAAGAAGGGAGAAAGGATCCCATGAAGTCGATACCCCATACATAAAAAATCTCAACCACTAAAATTGGATTTAGTGGCATCATATTAATTCATGTAATGCTCCCCATTCGTTGACACCCATCACATGAAGAACAGAAAGTGTAACCATCTCGAAATATAGTTGGCCAATAAAAACCACATTGTAAAACTTTAGTCATTGTTTTCTTAGCGCTGAAATAACCTCCACAAGCTTGTTCATGGCAGAATGAAAGGATATTTTGAATTTCACTTTCTGGGACACATCGTCTAACAATTTGATCTGTATAATACTTGAACAATTAAGGGTTATCCCAAAAGAAATTCTTTATTTCCGCAAAAAAATTGGCTTTGTCTTGCTTGGTCCAATGCTCTGGAAGTTGACCTGTAACAAGATAATTAACGATATCAACATACTACGGTAATACTTCCATACTCATCAATTGTTCATCTGGGAAGGATTAATTCAATGTTAATGGTTCTATAATTGTGTCAAATTGGAGACGAGAGAGATGGTCTGCCACAACATTTTCTGTGCTTTTCTTATCTTTGAATTCCAAACCGAATTCTTGCAAAAGTAACACCCAACGAATTAGTCTAGCCTTTGCATCTTTCTTTGTGAGAAGATATTTAAGAGCAGCATGATCTGTGAATACAATTATTTTACAACCAATGAGATAAGATCGAAATTTCTCTAATGCAAACACTACTGCTAGCATTTCTTTTTCAGTAGTTGAATAGTTCAACTGTGCATCATTCTAGCATAGTAAATAACATGGGGAATTCGATCAACCCTTTGTCCTAATACTGCTCCTACTGCATAATCAGATGCATCACACATAAGCTCAAATGGTAAGCTCTAGTTTGGGGGCTGAATGATGGGTGATGATGTCAACAACTGCTTTAATTTTTCAAATGCCACAAGACATGAATCATTAAAGATAAAAGGTACATCCTTAGCAAGTAGATTGCATAAGGGTCTAGAAATTTTGGTAAAATCTTTAATGAAACGTCTATAAAAACCAGCATGTCCAATGAAAGATCTTACTTCTCTGACTGTTTTAGGTGGAGGAAGATTAGAAATGAGATCCACATTTGCTTTGTCAACCTCAATACCTTTGCTCGAAATGATGTGACTGACAACAATACCATGTTTTACCATAAAATGGCATTTCTCTCAATTTAAGACTAAGTTCTTCTCGATACATCTCTGCAAAACTAGTGTTAGATGATGTAAACATTGATCAAACAAGTCACCAAAAATAGAAAGTCATCCATAAAGACTTCAAGAAATTGTTCAACCATATCAGAAAAAATGCTTAACATGCATCGTTGAAATGTAGCAGGTGCATTACATAATCCAAATGGCATCCTCCTATATGCAAAAGTGCCAAAAGGGCAAGTGAAAATGGTATTCTCTTGATCTTTTGGTGCTATGGGAATCTGATTATATCCTGAGTAGCCATCTAGAAAGCAATAAAATTCATGGCCTGCTAATCTGCTAATCTATCAAGCATTTGATCGATAAATGGTAGAGGGAAAATGGTCTTTATATATGACAGGGTTAAGCTTTCTATACTCAATGCATACAGGCCATCATATAGTCACTCTAGTGGGTATCAAATTCATTATCAGCATTGGTAAATACTGTGACTCTTGACTTTTTGGAGACAGCTTGTACAGGACTGAATCATGAACTATCAGAAATTGGATAAATGATACATACGTCTAATAGTGTAAGAACTTTAGTTCTAACAACTTCTTTCATGTTAGGATTTAACTGACGTTGTATTTCCCTAGTAGGTTTAGCATTTTCATCAAGGTGAATGTATTGCATGCAGTCTACCGAGTTTATACCTTTCATGTTGGCTATGGTACATCCTAATGCTCCTTTGTGCTCTTTTAAAATATCCAACAACTTATCTTTTTGTTCATCATTTAAGGATGATGAGATGGTCCATCCTAACTGTTGGGTAGCTCGAAGAGGTACCAAACTCTGTTCTTTTGGTCTGTTGTAGGTTGTTACCACTGGTGTTGCTACTTCTTTTTCAGCATGTACCGGTTGATTTCCTTCTATAGTTGTAGCTTGACCCCTAACACCAGTGTCTTGATGGCTGGGTTGTTATAATATACTCTCATCTTGAGGTGGTTTTTGTGAGGAATTAAGTTCTAGCCCCTTTTTAGTCACATCAACAAGGATATCAACATTCTTTCCAGATCTTAAGTTGATTGCTTTGCAGTGTTCCTTTCCCTATCTTCTTGGATCTTCTGCGTTGCTGGGTAAGCTTCATTGAGTTATGCTACTCATTACTGTGGCAAGCTATCCCATTTGGTTTTCCAGGTTTCTCAAAGAGACTCTGCACAATTGTTTCATTCTTTGCAATGTATTCCTTAATCAGTGCTTCCAATGAAGTAATTGGATCTTGGCTGGTGTGTTTTTGCCCTTGACTCTGTTGATGAAAACTAAGTGGTTGAGTGTTTATAGTCTGTCCATTCAATACTTGAGCATTTCGATTTTGACTGCTTCATGAGAAATTTGGGTGTTGCTTCCATCCAGGGTTGTAAGTATTTGAATATGGGTTGTTTTGAAGCTGTCGGTTGAAATTACCCATATAGTTCACTGATGCTGGATTTCCAAGACAGTTATCAAAGTCATGTTCTTCACCACAGTACACGCAAAACAGTTCAGCAACTTGCTTTACTGCTGCTGGAGCAGACGTCATGGCTTTCACCATGTTAGTCAATGAGGTGACTTGTGCTGATAAAGCTGTAATTGCATCTATATTATGTACCACTGATAATTATTATTGGCAATTCTCTCCAAGATTTCATAAGCTTCAGTGTAGGATTTAGATAACAAAGCTCTATTTGCTGAAGCATCCATCATCAATCTTGTATTAGGATTCAACCCATTATAGAAAGTCTCCAATTGTATGCAACAAGGAATGTCATGATGAAGACACCTTCTGAGTAGTTCTTTGAATCTTTCCCGAGCCTCATACAAACTCTCATCTTCAAGTTGATGGAAAGAAGTAATCTCATTCCACAATTTTGTATTTTTTGTTGGTGGCAAATATTTCATTAACAATTTATCGGCCAACTCATTCCATGTAGTGATGGAATCAGATGGTAATGAATTCAACCATGCTCTTGCTCGATCTCTTAAGGAGTAAGGAAAAGTCTTAGTCTTAAAGCATCTTGTGTTGCTCCAACAATTTTAAAAGCATCACTCACTTCCAAAAACAACTTAAGATGAAGGTGAGGATCTTCATTTGGCAGTCTATTGAATTGACCCACTATTTGCAACATTTGAAACATCACTTGCTGCAATTCCAATTTTGCGGCTTCCACTTCAGGTCTGATTATCCCAGGGTGTACAACTTGAGGAGTTAACACAGCATAATCTCTGATAGCCCTGTCTCTGTTATTTTCCATGTAAATGATATTGTTGTTCCCTGGTTGTCTCTGGTTAACATGCTCATTCTGCTCCTCTTGAATATTGACAGGTTGTAATGGTCCGTGGGGGTCCAAATTTCCTACATCCTGCAAATTATCCATGTCTAAAACAGTTTGAATTCCTTTGTTCTCTTCACAGTCTCCTTATAGTCCTTTCAATCTCAGGATCAAATTGGAATACAACAGATCTATCTTTGCGCATGCAAGTGTTGATATGTCAATAAATAGAACAAATCAAATCAAATTGGCACTATCAAGACTTACTTTACACTTAAAAAATAAACAATCAATCCCCGGCAACGGCGCCAAAAACTTGTTTGAGATTTTTTAATCACATGCTATTGATGCCAATGTGCAAGTGTACACAACAAGTAATAAAGTGATGAATATTCAAGATCGTCTCCACAGGGATTGATATTACTAGAAATGATACAGCAATCACAATAGTGCAATCTACCTTTATTTCGAATGAATAAATGTGAAGTTGTTTGCTACCAAAATTTATAATTGTAAGGAAATAAAACGTAATAATATAGTGATGAAATAAAGTAAATAAATTGTGTAAAAGAATCAAATGAGAATAAGGTAGTTGAATGATCAAACTCTCTTTATGGGTTGATTGTTTTTCACCAAATTAACACCAGTTGCTACAGCAATCTAGCACTGGGCAGAATTATTTTGCATCCTCAGCTGTCGCGTATTGGAATTCTCATACCCTTAAGTATCTTACCAATGACCAGTTGTTATTCTACCTACGGCATGTCATTATGAACATCTATTCTCTCCACCCTACAAGGTGATTACCTATGTCTAGTTTGTCATAAATCTTAATTTCAAGTATGACCCTTATGGAATTCAAGATAAACTTAATCCAAGAAACTCAAATTAAGATCAAGTATTACTCTAATAATATCCGCTAAGACATGCCCTTTTGCGGCTCTATCTTAACTTGAACCATTAAATGAGTGGCCAATCGAAATAACAGTTATAATAATAGCTACTAGAGTAAAATGCTATAGCAATTATATAGCAACTCATAAGAATAGTCAAGAACCCATTAGATTGTTTGTCACTCAACTACTAGTAAGTTTAGTTCATATTTTGAAAGAGAAAAACAAACAGCAACATATTATTCACGAAATACATCGGTTCAATCAAAGAGTGAAGAAAGGAATAACTGGAGAACGACAAAAAGTGAATCCAAATATCTCTGATGGATTCTTCAATGATGCTGCATCGGTTCCCTTGAATTCTGATCTTCTTCTTTTTCTCTTAATTTTCCAATGATAATTTTTTGCCGCCGTTTTATGTAATGCACGCCCCTTTTTATAACTGAAAACTAGGGTAAACACAAGCCTAAGACGTACATGAGTCAAATTAGGAAACTACAGATCGCACTTCTGCAGCTAACCCGCACTAAGTTTTCTCCCTCATTGTTCCAGGATTGCTACAACAATGGTTGCTCCAAGAACAACTATAACACTGCATTGTTCCCGGTTGTGTTTCACTTCTTTTGTGGTCATATTCTTCCCTCTTCTTGCTAGCCTAACATCTCAGCATCCCTTCATGGATTATAAACTTCTAAAAACCTATAATTATGCACATGTTTTGAGCACAAATTACTTTAAATCAAGTAAAACTTATTAAGACTAAACTAAAATGGATGTTTATGTAAAACATAACCAAAATATAATAAAAACGCATCATTTGCTCTCCAAGTGGTCTTGATTTAAGTCTAGAATTGCCATAATAACTCTCATTTCATAAAGTTATCAGGCACTACACTCCATATTCAGCCATCTTCGACTCAAAAATTTGAAATTGTATATTTATAAAGGAGAAATTAAAAAGAAGAAGTTAAAAAAATGATTGTCAAAGCTTAATAAAGAAAAAAGAAAATATCTGGAATTTTTTTTAAACGAAGAAGATGCGTTTCTAGAGTAACTACACTCCATATTCAACCATCTTCAACACAAAAAGTTAGCCACGATTAGTCTCTACAACAAAAAAATCAGTAAAAACTTAACCAATACTCCATAGTTGTCAACTATTACTTCCCCCCAACCAGAACGAAACATTGTACTCAATGTTTTAAACGAAATAAGTAGAGTTTAGAAGACATCACCTGGGTGGTGCAACACAAAAGAAAATATTTATAAGCGAAGAGTTAAATCTAATTTGTACTTCTTACTACGGGTACTGTTACCATCATTATTTGGAGACTCCAACACAAAGGTCCTTGGGTCTGGCTCTGGTTTATAAGTTTGTAATAGATCAAGTAACTCATTAGCAGTGTGAGCACAAATAAAAAGTTTTTTCGCTATGGAAGGAATGAAATAATTTTTTATTGCATGGTTAAGAAATGCGATGAAGCCATCATAAAAGTTATTGACATTTAACAAACTGATGGGTTTCTAGTGAATGTGCAGATGGGCCCAAGATGCTAGTGTGATAAGTGCCTCTAGTGTTGCAAGATCTCCTGGAAGGAAAATAAAAGCATCAGCATGATTAAGCATTTCAGTTATTCTTTCTTGTATACCTGAGATGACTAACTCTTCTACAGTCGGTGAGTCAGACAAACTACCCAAAGGTTTTAAGGCTCTTAGGATGATGCCTAACACTTGGCTTCCTCTGACAAAAGCAGCTTCTGAGACCAATTTTGATTACCCTCAGTTATTTCCTCTATACACTAAGTGTAATTTTCTCTCTGCTATGCGTCGACCAAGATCTATGACTGCCTTAACGAACTCTTTATGTTTGCCATAGTTAAATCCAGAAAGCAAACAAATGTTCTTGAATTGTTTATTGGGAGTAACTGCCATTGGGATACTTCTCAAAAATAATTTGTGAGTGCTTAACAAAAAAATCATATTTAAGAATCTTGGTGACACTAGGTCACAGCTGTGTATGAGGTAGGTATGTTATTCCTCATGAGCAATCGCATGTGTTCGGACCGAGCTTTATAGATTGAAAGGAGGGCATTCTAAGGAAGTGAAGGGAATCTATTGTGAAGCTTTGGTAAAATCTCGTTTCTGTCCATACCTTCGCCTCAGAATATCAGTTATTATGGGAAACTAAAGTAACCGACTTGATTGTCACGAAGTACCATTATCTGCCACTTCACCGGGGTAACAAACTAAAGCACACAAACAAAAAAATAAACTAAAACGCACAAAGAAAATTACAATCATCCTCTTATTGAATTTACCTCAAGCTCCAAATGGATGTTGTAGACACCTCCCTCAATGTCTTTGAATTGGCTTTCTAAATCCTCAACATGGGATACTAACTCTGGTGGTTGTAGAGCCCAAATATGATGTGTTTTACAAAATCAAATCTGCCTTTTGAGATGAGATTTTACACATTGAAGTTGTATAAGAATGTTCAGGAGGAGCTATTTAGTTGAGGCACTCATGATTAACAATGATAAGAGAAAACTTAATGGTTAAACAAACACACTTATGCAAAAATAATTTCAATTAGCAAAAGAATAGTAAAAAGAGAAAAAAATTAAATCACCGAAAAGAAAGAAAAATCTCAATTCAAATCTGGTGGGTCACTCAAATTTATTTCGGAGTCCGCTCCATGTGATTGGTACTCTACATATGACTTTAATCTTTGACCATTAACTTTAAAAGTGACACCGTTCTTTGGGTCTTTAATTTCAATTGCCGCATGTGGAAAACCAGTATAAACAATAAAGGGGCCAGACCATCGAGAGCGTAACTTACATGGGAATAGGTGTAAGCGAGAATTGAATAAAAGCATTTTCTGACTTGGAGTGAAAGATTTTATCATAATTTGCTTGTCATGAAAGACCTTCATTCGTTGCTTGTAAATCTTTGCATTTTCGCATGCATCATTGTAAATTTCTCAAGTTCTGCAAGCTGTAATATTCTTTCTGAGCTAGCTTGCTGCATGTCAAAGTTGAATTTCTTGATAGCCCAGTATGCACGATGCTCGAGTTCCACAGGTAGGTGGCAAGCTTTTTCATACACTAGCCTATAGGATGACATCCCAATCGGGGTCTTGAAAGCCGTTCTATATGCCCATAATGCATCATCAAGTCTTAATGACCAATCTTTTCTGTCTGGCCTCACTGTCTTTTCTAATATGTGCTTTATTTCTCGATTGGAGATCTCAACTTGGCCACTAGTTTGCGGATGATATGGGGTCGCCACTTTGTGAGTGATGGAATACTTTGTCAAAAGAGATTTGAATGATTTGTTACAAAATTGGGCACCACCATCACTTATTATTGCTCGAGGGAATCCTTTTCAAAAATCCTATCACCACCTTGTGATCATTGGTTCTACATGGAATTGCTTCCACCCATTTCGATACGTAGTCAACAACAACCAATATGTATTGATGGCCAAAGAAGGGGGAAATCGTCTCATGAAGTCGATACCCCATACATAAAAAATCTCATCCACTAAAATTGGTAATGCTCCCCATTCGTTGACACCTATCACATGAAGAAGAGAAAGTGTAAGCATCTCGAAATATAGTTGGCCAATAGAAACTATTGACTTCCATTTATTAGTGTCCATGGATGGTGTTGAGTCAAGTAGAGCGTTGACCTCATCGACTGATCTGTCAATATCAAAATCCAAACCAAAGTGAGTTAAACATGTTTGTAAAGGGTCATCACTAAGGTTTGAAAGAAAAATATTATCAACTAATATTTCTATTAAATCAACATCAATAATTTCATCATTTGTATTGTGAGGTTGTTTGGCAATGTTGAAGATGTTTAGCTCTATAGTCATGTTGCCAAAGTACAACTGCATATTTCCAATCCTACATTGAATGTGAGCATTGGCAGTTGCCAAGAAAAGTCGGCCTAGGATAATGGGGATGTGCTTCCTTGAATCCTGGATTAGTTTAGTGTCAATTACAATGAAACCAACAAGAAAATAAAACTTGTCTACCTGGATAAGCACGTCTTTCACAATATCACGAGGTATTTTCGTAGATCGATCTGCAAGTTTTAACACCACTGGAGTTGGGTATAATTCTCCAAGTCCAAGTTTCACAAATACTGAGTAGGGTAACAGATTCACACTAGCTCCTAAATCCAACAAAGCATTCTCAGTTGTCTGGTTCCTTATACTACATGAGATAGTGGGGAGCCTGGGTCTTTGCATTTTAGAGAAATTTTTTGTTGGAGTATAGAACTAACGTTTTCTATTAAAAATACCTTCTTTTGAACATGAATGTTTCTCTTTTTAGTACAAAGGTCTTTAAGAAACTTCGCATAAGATGACACTTGATTTATAGCATCAAGCAAAGGGATGTTAACACTTACTTGTTTAAAGATTTCAAGAATTTCACCTGTGGATTTTCCCTTCTTTCCTTTAGCTAACCTCTGAGGAAATGAAGCTTTAGGAACGTATTCCCGTGGATTGGTTTCTTCTTTCTTCTTCGATGGTGAGTCCTCAATATTCACAAGTACAATTTAATTCATTTTCGTCACCGGTATTTCCACTTTGTTGTCAACTTCTTTTCCTTTTCGCAAGGTCATCACGGCTTTGACCTCTTCATGCTACTGTGGTGAACTGGTACTTGCTTTATGAACTTCGTTAGGATTAGGTACTGGTTGACTTAGAAATTTATCTTTCTCAACAGTAATTGCCAATATTTGAACTGAAGAAGCAAGATGTCCCACCATCTTCTCGAGGTTTGAAACTGATTGGGCTTGTGAGTTGAAACCTGCTCTCATCTCATTTCGTAGTTTATCAATTTTGCGGTTCTGTTGCTCAATCGTGGAGTGAGTAACATTCTTGAAATTCTGGAATGCATCCTCCCATGGTATGGATTGAAAGTAATTTTGGTTCTGATTGTATGGTCTAAATGGGGGATGAGAGGCTTGAGAAACTTGAGGAATTGGTTGCATTGGTGGAGCTAGAGCTGCTGATCCATTCTGTTGGAATCATTGAGACCATGAAAAATTGGGATGGTCTCTCCATCCAGGGTTATATGTGTTGGAGTATGGGTTGTAATTTGATGGTTTTCTCATTACACCTATGGCATTGATCTGAGTATGACTAATGGTCATGTGGTTCTGTTGATTTAGCAGTCATTAACTATGCTATTTGTCGGGAAAGACCTTCAATTATCTCTTTAACTTCTTTAATTTCCGAACTTGACTAGCCAATGTGAACCTTATTCACTCCTTTAATTCTTTTAGTATTCCTGAGTGATCGACTCCGTTGTTGGGAATTATCCGCTTGTCGCTGGAAGAAATCCTAAATTTCTGATGCACTTTTTGACATTAGCTCTCCTCCACTTGTTGCCATTAGTCATTCTTGCACATGCGGCAATAATCCCTCCAAAAAGTATTGGCATTGGTGCCATTTCTTGTACCCATGATGTGGACACTTCAAAAGTAGCCCATTGAATCGCTCCCATGTTTCAAAAAATTGCTCGTCTTCTCTCTAGGTAAACTCTGAGATTTCCCTGCGAATAGCATTGGTTTTATGTACTGGGAAATATTTATTCAAAAATTTTGTTACCATTTGTTCCCATGATGTAATGCTATTAGCAGGCAATGTATTAAGCCATGAATGAGCTCGATCCTTTAAAGAAAATGAGAATAATCTAAGTTTAACATCATCGTCTGAAAAATTCTCATATTTAAAAGTTTGACAAACAACATGAAAATCATTCAGATGATTATATGGGTCCTCATTTTCTAGGCCATAGAATGTTGGGAGACAGGTTAGCACACTAGGTTTTAGTTCAAAATTCCTAACAGCTACATTTGGGTATCTTATGCATGATTTGCTCAAATTAGCTAAAGAACTGAAGTAGTCCTTAAATGGCCTCTCCTGTGGTGGTGCTTGTTGTTGTTGTTGCAAATCCATTTCAATTTTATTTTTAACGTGTTTGTGTGTGCTCAGTGTTTTTTCTAGTTCAGTGTCTATAGGCTCAAATTAGGTAATAGTGCATTCGACCATGCATGCAAAGAACACAAAAATAAATGAAAACAAAATTAATAAAAATAAAGAAGAAGGAGAAATTACGATACTAACCTTATTACGCTGTTACAACCTTTCTATAAAAACACACAAAAAAATACGTGAAATAAATTAACTAAAATTAAAATAAATTAATAAGATAAACGAAAAAAATTACAAAGAAAAATAACTTGAAAATTAAAGTACATAACTTTGTAGAAAAGAAAAAGAAAAGAAATTCTTACCTCTAAATGCAAATTCACTTTTTTTTCTCTTTTTGTTTTTAATTAAGAAAAAACATTACAAGAAAACAACTAAAAGAAATTATTTACAAAAATTAATTCTAAAAATTAAAATAACTTACCTCCCCGGCAACGGCGCAAAAAACTTATTGTGCAAATTTTATTGAACTCGCAAGTGCACGAATCCATTATAGAATAGATCAATGGTGATGAGTGTCGATCCCATGAGGAGGTGGATTTTAATTATGTGTAGAATTAATTTTCTAAGTGGGTGGTTGGATTTATGGTAAAAATGATTTAAAATATCATAAAATTTAAATTGAAATGGCAGAATTAAATTAAAGTGTAAACTATTGAAATGAAGCACTTGGGTATCTGGATCTGCATCAACATGCATTATGGGCTAAATATTCCTTATTAATGTCAATTAAATCATGAGGCGGGTTTCCACTGCTCATGAACCACACTCTAATCAATATAGTGTTAAGGGCTTATCGTACGAAATAATAATAACCTTGTACTAGGGAGCTGGTGAAACCAGGATGATATCTGGACAAGATTATTATTATTTGTCAACGAAAAGTCAAAACATCCCAAAATTAAAGGGGAAGAGAAAATAAATTTACCAAATAAAGCCCATGGCACATGTTGAGACTTCACCTTCAACCCAAGCTTGAAAGAAAATTAGCTACTCATAATTGAACTAGGGGCAAAATAGAAATTTATTAAAATACGTAGAAAATATAAGATGGAGAAGGAATTACAGAAAATTGAACTAAAAAATAAATTCAGGGATGCCAAATTAGGGGGGAGGCCCCCTTTTTATAGATACACTGAGTAAATCATGGCCATTGGATTAAAAATATTTTGGACGCTCAAGATTGCGCCACGTCATCAATTAACAGTATGCGATTTGACCAAGCAGTTTGAATAGTGACATGGTTTGACCACGTGGTTTGAACAGTCAGGCAGCTTGAATAGTGACTTAGTTTGGTTGTAAATAATCCTGTGTATATGCATGTACCGTACGCACGATTTTTGGTCCACTAATATGTTGTCACGTCATCGATCAATAGTACATAAGAATTTTAGTCCAATAGAATCATGACACCTCATCAGTCAATGCCACATCATCGGTCAATGCCACATCATCCTTTCGTATGTGTGAACAGTGTCGTGAACAGTAACATGGACAGTACCGTACATGTGAACAATGTCATTTTTCCTTTTATGCTCCTCCTAAGGTTTTCGACTGTCTTGAGTTCAAAAGTAATGTCTGTTTTGCTGTTTGATCTCTCGTTTATTATGAAATGACCATGATGCCCTTAAAATATATAAACTACTTAATTAAAATAAAGTACATATAATTAAATCACAAGAGACTTAAATACATAAAAGTAGCAATGTTAGTAAAACTTGAAGTATAAAATGACGATTTTCTCCTTTATAAATATACACTTTCTAACACTCAACAATGATCTAGAGGAAAACTATGGGGAACAGTCTTCCATTCATAAGCTTGGTCTTGAGTCCAAAAGAGTTTGGCAACAGGGTGCTGGAAATAAGGACGGTGGATAATAAAGACTGAGATGAATTGTTCACCTTCTTGATCAGGAAGGAGATTACTTTGGTGATGCTTTATAATAAGATCAAGTTGTTTTCTCCACCAGGAGAGAGGGGAGAACCACTCAAAAAGTGTCCATGTGAGAGAGTGAGCCTGGTTCGGATCTGTAAGACACTGAAACATTGGTTGTACATGAAAGATCAGTTTGGTGGCGTATAAGACGGTAAGACACCATATATACCACAATTCGTCTTCTGTGACATCCCTGGAGGGATTGATCTTTAGGCCTGTAAGAAAGAGGTGATCTGGATGAAAGCTTGGAAATCCAGATGTCTGGGTGCGATATATATTCATGAAATATCGAAAAATAAATTTCTTTACAAAATCTTAGATCTGATAAGGACTGGAGAAAGTGAGATTACAAGGGAAGGATTTTTTTGTCAAAGATGTGTTGGGTAGAGTAGGAGCCATGAAGATGACTGGAACTGAGGCAAAAGAGGCTCTTGGGGATGAAGATAAAGGTCGGGACAAGAGATCAAGGATGAGATTATGGTCTCATTTTATATGCTGGACTGTGAAGTCATATTTTCATAACCATGTTTTGAGTCGAAGGAGAAGCTTATTTAGGAGGACCTTATTTTTGAATTCAAGGATTTTCGAAAATGAGGAATTGTCTAATTTGACAAGGAAATTATGGCCAATAAGATGAAATTTAAATTTTTGAATTCCATATTTGACGGCTAGGATTTCTTTGTAGATCACATGGTAGTGTTTTTCTAATTCCTTGAATTGTCCACTGGCATAGGCACAGTAAGACTCTTTACCATCATGTTTTTTCAAAAGGATGGCTCTCCAGTATTCATCACTTGCATCAGTCTGAAGAATCCTCTGACCATCAATGGAGATTCACAAAGGGGGAGGACGCTGAGCAATCTGTTTGAGATGTTGGACAACAATAGTCTGAGGGGGGGCCCCAGGTAGGGCTGATTTTTTGAGTATTTTTAAAAGCTGGCTGGTGTGAACAACTACATGTGGAAAGAATTCTCGAAGGTAATTGATGATACCTACGAATTGCTGAATCTTCTTTTTCGACAAATGTTCATCTGGAAAATGAGTGAGCTCCTAGGCTATGTGTGGACCAGGACTATAGCATCCATCTTTTAGAGTCATGCCAAGAAAGGTGACAGTGTTTTGCCCTAGGATCCGTTTTTTGTCCGACAATATTATACCATATGTTTCCACTATCTCAAGAAAGTGGGAAAGTAATTGTTGATAGGAATCATGATCTTTGGAGAATAATAGTACGCTATCTATATAGTTAAGTGCATAATGAAAGATCGGTTCAAAGATCTTGATCATGGCCTTTTGGAAAAGTGAGAGGGCTACCTTAAGGCCAAATGGTATTACTTTCCATTGGTAGTGGGCATTTGGAATGCAAAAAGCTGTTTTGTGTCTATCATCAGAGTGGATTCCTAATTGCCAAAAACCTGCCTTAAGGTCAAATTTTGAGAAGACCTTAGCATTTTGGATATGAACAAATAAGGATTGGATTTTTGGCAAGGGGAACTTATCGTCTCTAAGAAAACAGTTGAGAGGTTGGTAATCAATAACAACACGTTTTTTGCCTCTAACTATTTCAGACATTTTTTCCACATAAAAATCTTGACAAGCCCATTCTGAACCTGTGGGTTCAATAAGGCCTTGTTTTAGCAACTAAGAACATTCTTCTTGGGCTAGTTTCAGGTCTGACGGAGTCATTCCTGGATGGGTAGCTTTGGTTGGATTAATGTCTTTGTTAAGCTTGAAAGGGAGCTTAATAAAGAAGCTTTCATTTTTCCATAGAGGGGCGGGATGAAGAAATTAACTATGACTTTCTGGACAATGAAGAAGAAAACGGGCTTTGAGAGGATCATATGAAGGAGGAGAGCTTGAGATAGAGAACAATCTCAGGGTATTCATATAAGGTTGAAACATCAGTTTATAACGGATTCCAGAAGCTGTGATATGGAGTTTTTTAACCAGGTGAAGAATATCAAACCCGATTAAAAGATCATTGTTAGGAAGGTTGGATCCAACAAGTTTTATCCAAAGAACACATCCTGGAAAAAATTGAATACCAATGAGTTTTTTGGTAATCAGATTTGTATGAAATAGTTCTCCATTGCTGAAGCTAACAGTGATGTTGACAACTTATCTCCCTCGCACAGTTTTTAAAGCATTGTGTAATAATTGTTTTACTTTCGTAAAAGCAAAGTGTTTGCTTTACTTTATCTTTACTTTAAAGCACCTTCCTTTTGCTTTTAATTTTGGCTAAAAGATGAAAAGACAAAGGTCATGTCCTGTCAGGAATCTTTTGCTTTTTGCTTTTACTTTCCAAAAAGAAGATCACCAATAAGGGGAATTGAGCATCAAATTGGCTTTATACTTAAGAGTATCAATTCCAAATAGGCCAATCTATAGAAACAATCCCGAGGAGACAAAGGAACATGAAAGACAAGTGAGTGAACTTATAAAGAACGGGTATGTGCGTGAAAGCATGAGTCCTTATGTGGTTCCAATGTTGCTTGTAGCTACAAAAGATGGCTCATAAAGGATGTGTATTGATTGCCACACCATCAACAATATCACTGTAAAGTATAGACACCCTATTTCAAATTAGATGATGTGCATGATGGATTATATGGTTCGTGTGTTTTTTCCAAAATTGATCTTAAGAGTGAAATAAAATTAGGATGAGAGAAGGTAATGAATGGAAAACTGGAATTAAAACAAAATATCGCTTATATGAGTGGTTAATTATGCCTTCTGAATTAACCAATACACCTAGTACTTTCATGAGATTAATGAATCATGTTTTGTGTGCTTTTGTTAGTAAATTTGTGGTTGTATACTTTGATTACATTATGATTTATAACAAAAACTTAGATGAACATTTTGAACATTTTAATCTTGTTTAAGATGTTTTAAGCAATAAAAAATTGTTTTCTACTACTTGCCATTCACAAACTGATGGACAAATTGAAGTAATTTTTTTGTCTCGAACTTTGTAAAGAACTCCATTCTATCTCTCCCTCATTACAAACAAAAAAGTGGGTTTTTCCAATTGTACACTCCCTTTGTTCTACGAACACTTATTGATTCTAAGCTTCGTTCGCAAAGGAACAAGACTTTTGCTTTTGACAGACCAACCCTTTTTTATGCCCCGCTTTACCCTGAAAGCAAAATCCATAGTCCTTTGGGCGCTAGGCGCTCCCGTGGTTCACGAGAAGGAAGGACTTTATCTACTTTATTGCCTGCTATAATACAAAAGAACTGAAAACATGGGAAGAATGTTTGCCACATGTAGAATTTGCATATAATAGGAGTGTGCATTCAACAACTAAGTTTTCATCTTTTGAAATTGTATATGATTTTAATCCATTAACTCCTTTGAATTTAACCCTTTTACCTATGGATGAGAGAATTCATTTAGATGGAAAGAAAAAAGCCAACTTTGCTAGGCACATCCATGAAAAGGTAAGGAAAACATTGATAAGGGAACATAAGGGAATATAACAATATGCTAACTAAGCTAATAAGGGGTGCAAAAAAGTTGTATTTGAATCGGGAGATTAGGCTTGGTTGCATATGAGGAAGGAACAATTTCCTGTTAAAAAATGTTCAAAACTACTTCCATCAAGTGACTGAAAAAATCAATGACAATGGCTATAGTTGGATCTTCTAAGCAAGAATAATGTAAGTGCAAGCTTTAATGTTACTGAGTTATCTCCATTTGACATATGTGAAGATTTGATGACAAATCCTTTTCAAGAGAGTGGGAATGATAAGAACCAAGTTGCCAAAGCTCCACAAGATCCATTAAGCATCCATGGAGGCCTAGTGACAAGGGTAAGAGTCAAGAAAATGAAGGAAGCATTAAATGGATTAATTGAGCACGTCTTAAATTCATGCCCTGTCCAAGACACTATTTTGTCCAAATTATAAATTCAAGTTAGTCAATGCCTTGTTAATGTTATTCAAGCTTCTAAATTTAATTTGAAGTGACTTGCATGAAGAACAAATAAGACCTTATCAAATTAGAAAGAGAAATCAGGCAAAATCATGTTTCTTAATTTGTTTTGGAAATAAGATCGATTATTTCTTTTTTACCCTAGGTTATATTTAGCAATAAGAAAAATCTTATTTCGTTAGTAAAATTCAACTTGATAAGCTCATGTAACCTTATTGGAAATTTCATATCAAAGTTTATAATAGTAGTGAGAGCTTTCCTTTTTGGTTCTTGATACGAACCCTGTCAAGAACTGATGTGGCCCTAATTAATTTAGTTTCCAAGATCGAATCTAAACCATGAATTGATTGGAACCTCAACCCAATACTTATTGAAAACACGATGGTCTAATTGATAAGTCAAAAGTTTGAAAACCACGGAAATCCAATAAGTTCAAAGAGTTTGTAAAAAACCAAAGATAATTAACTCTCTCACCATTTGCATAAAAAATTTCTCTCGGTTTATTGGATACGAGCACATTATATAGGGTTGGTTACAAGAATTTTTGGAAATAAATCCTAAACCAAAAATCAAATTTGAATATGAATCTGAATCTTCACTAATAAGAAAGAATCTAAATCAAATTAGAATCATAATCTAAGTAAATAGGAAAGAATTTAAACTAAATCAGGATCTTAATTGGCTTAAATATCTTACATAAATTAAATGGAAACTAGGCAATTAAAATAGAAATAATTGATTTGTTTCCCTAATAGCCTTCTCAAGAAACAGGAAAGTATCTGAAGAAGGAAAATAATATATTTTCCCGTCATAATGTGCAAGCCAACTCCCTATTTCATGGAAGTGATTATTTGGAAACTTCAAGAGCCTGAATCATGCATTTATCATGTGCGATTCCTTCAATGGGCCTCCACGAATTTGATTGAGCTCAAGTTGCTTGAATCAATTCATTAAGCGCTTTTTTGAATTTCTTTGCTCGAGCTCTTGTAACGGGTCCGACGGGAACTTGGGTAAGATCTGAATATACTTCATTCCATGTGCTTGTGATAGTTTTATCTTAATCTCATTAGTTCTTCTAAAAACTTTTAGAACTTATCAAAATTTTATCTTCTGGCATTATTTATTGATTTATCACTCACAATTTCTCTTCTTTCTTGAGTGTAGCATCAGCCTCAGATTTCTTATATCATTGGTTCTTATATTTATAGAAAAAAAGTCACAATCTTTATTTTATGATGTTTGAATTTGAATTAGAATGATCCTTCACAAAAGAATCTTGTTAAGTGTAGGGTCTTATTATCTCTGTGAGGTTCACATCATTTCCCCCCAAAACGAAGAATACAGTAAATAATTAAAAAGGAAACGAAGCTAGATGAAGATTGAAGAGTTGTGACAGTGACGACCGGCTGGTTGCGATGGGTGTATAGCAATGAGGGGATGACAATTGTGTGGTGGCGGTCCAGGTTAGAGGGAAGTCGATTTGTAGTGCTTTTGGGTATGTCTTTTCGTTTTGAGTTTGAACTATAAGTGCTTGATTTTGAGTTTGACTGCTTGAACTTTGCTTATTTAAGTTTAGGGAGTTGGGGATTTGTAGACTAAGTATTTGTCTTTACTAGATTCCATTCGGGAATTTAGCTTTTGATTTAGGGATCTGATAGCTTTTGGGTTAGGGATTGGGATTTTAGTTTGTGAAAAATGAGGGGAAATACGAAATTCAGGATTTAATTTGATTAGTTCCCTTTTTAATTAAAGTAAATCAATTGAATTATCAATTGGCTTTGAGTTAAATC
This sequence comes from Citrus x clementina, assembly GCF_000493195.1. Classification (NCBI taxonomy): domain Eukaryota; kingdom Viridiplantae; phylum Streptophyta; class Magnoliopsida; order Sapindales; family Rutaceae; genus Citrus; species Citrus x clementina. The sequence goes on along the minus strand of NW_006262688.1, from coordinate 1,834,197 downwards.
TGAATTAAATTTTAACCTCGATTAGTTTCTAAAGGTGAACTAAATAGCCACTCCTAAATAAAACATAGAGTAGGAATGGCAAAAAAATTAAATCTGACTCGCATCCGTAAAGATTTAAAATATCAGAATCCACAAAAATTATATATGTATATAAAAAAATACATATTCGGAGTCTAATTTTTAAGATTCATGTGGATTTGGCTATAGATCCAGATGCACTGCCATACGAAAAGTCGAGTATCTAGATCTGCAAAATTTTTTATTTAAATTATTTATGAATTTTCACTTTAAAATATATAAGTGAAATTGGAAAAAAAAAACTAATATAACCCTAAAACTAAAAACACACACTCATAACTCACCACTCACCAGAAGCCGCAATCGGAAACAACCCCAAATCCTTAATTGTCGAATGCCGAATGCCTCGCCTGAGCTAAAATTGCGCTGTCGTCGAACTGAATATGATGTTGATAGGAAGAATGGCTGCAAAATCATGTCTTTCCAAGAACTGTCACCGAGAGAAAGTGGGAAAAGATTCCATGATCACAATAAAGAGTGTAGAGGTTTGCTTAGTTGTGATGTGATTTATAATACTAGTAGAAGCTTTGACAAAAATTGAACATGGCTACGCATAGCTTTTGCTACAGTAAGGGGTTCTTTTGTAGCTAGTGCTAATTGTCGTGAATAAGATGGTTTCTATTCATAGGGGGTAAAGATGGCCAATGGGCCGGGCGGCACGTGGCACGGCACGTGTCCGTACAGCACGGCACGGCACGAGCACGTTTCGGTGAGGCACGAGGCACGGCACGGCACGCACGTGGGCCGTGCCAGGCCTAGAATTTTAGGCACGCGGGTCTTAAAGCACGGCACGATTAGAGATGGGCCAAAGCACGGCACGCGAAAAAGCACGTAATAAGCATGGTTCATTAGTGGGCTAGCACGCGACCCGTGAGCCATTAATAGCACGTGGGCCAAAATATATCTAAGTAAATTTTTTTAACAAAAAGTAAATATAAAATGTTATGAAATTAAAGTACAATATCTTGAAATTAAATGTTTTAATATATTTTTTAGCATAGACTTTTAAAAATTAATTTAAATAATTAATCTTAGTTTAAATAAATATTCTAATCTTTTATGTTTATAATTTATTAAATGAATAAGTAAATATCATGATTTTAATAAATAAAATTATAAATATCATAATTTTATTTATGATATTTATTAAATGAATAATTTTATTTATGATATTTAATTTTATTTATGATATGTATTTAATTAATTATTTATGTTTATAATTTATTAAATGAATAAGTAAATAATTAAATATCATGATTTTAATAAATAAGGTTATAAATATCATAAATTTATAAATTATAAATAAAAAATAATTTTTTTTACAAAATTAATAATAAAATATTTTTCATATGAAATATTTTTCATATTAATATTAAATCATAACTTAGTTAATATTTAATAGAGATACATTTCATTTGTGAATGAAATATTTTCCATTTTATACACAAGAAAAATTATGATAAATTAAAAATTACATTTTCATTAAATGAAATTAAAGTACAATTATAATATTAGTAATTCAAATAGAATTAGGTGTAATTTGCATCACTACAGTTAACAGTACATCCCAACTAGGTTGGCACCTACTGAACCATCTATCATTTGCAAATTTACAACCTTCTCACTAATAAAAATTGTTTCAAAAAGTTACAAGAAAAAAAAAATCTCTAATCTTTGGAAGTGGCTTAAATGTTCAGTACTCTGCATAATCTGGATCCACTTCATCTTGATCAACATTCAAACTCTCAATTTGTTTAATTAAAGCATTTTGCCAATCTTGTTGCACTCAGCGTTCAACATCTTCCCAATCTTTCAAACACAACAAAGAGTCTAATGTCTCTGATGATAATCTTGACCGATGTTCATCTAGAAATTAATTATTATAATGATTATTTGAGGATTGTATTTTTAATTTTAATTAATTATTATTATGATCTATGGAATTAAATTTAATTAAATTTATGTATTGTTGTGTTATGAATTATGATTGATTATTGTGAAATAAAATATATAGTTGTGAAATTGTGATAAACTAATAATAAAATGTTAATTGCTCTATTAATAAAAATTAATATGATTATGATTGTGAATATTATTATTATTATTATTATGTTGGTGGGCTTAAAAAAGCACATCAGGCACGTGAGCTTGAATAAAGCACGCTAGGCACGTGGGCTTTTTTAGGCACGCTAAAAAAAAAAAAGTTGGTGGGCCTTTTTTGGGCACGGCCCACGGCACGGCACGAGCACGGCACGAGAGGGCTCGTGCCGGGCTCAACTGAAAAAAATGTAGGCACGGCACAGCACGGCCCACCAAATTGGTGGGCCGTGCCATGCCGGCCCACGAACCCTTGTGGGCTGACACTTGGTGGGCCGTGCCGGCACGGCACGGCCCATTGGCCATAGTTAATAGGGGGATGTCTTTGGCTAAGAGTTTGTTATCTTACATGATGATGTAAGAAACATGACTATTTCATAATTATTTGATGGAAATTCAATAGTCATGGAAATATAAAATAATAAAATTATATTATTTTTACAATTGTTAGATTTTTATCAAACAGTTGTGTAAGAATTATGTTTCTTAGATCATGTAAGATAATTAAAATCTTTTGGCTAATGTTGTTTAAGCTTGAATCAGTGGCAATATCAATAATTCCGTGATTTTCTTTTTGATTTTTCTTTTGATAAAAGACAAGACTTGAATTTATGTTATTAATATTTGGGCTTCACAGAAGGTAAAAAGGCTATCTGCAAAATGTATGATTAGCTTGTAAAAGGTGGATATCTAAATTCAGGGGGTGGAATCTATATGATGGTCTTTAAATTTATAGTGATATTGATGGTTTCCCTTTCTGTTTTGGGTTTATTCATCCTTTGCATCTGACAATTGTCAATTTTGGATTTGATATCAACATCATTTATGCTTTGAAATTGAATGTTTAGCTATTTAAATTTGCTACAATCTAATGATTCTTCTTTTTCATTTTGGATTTTGTTAACTTGTGCGGGTCGATATTTGACTATTTGTATATTTGCCTTTGACAGCATGTTTGCCAATGGAAAGCACTAACTATATTGAACCCTTTCAATTTCAAAATTTATATTATTTTTAATGTTTGATTTATATTATAATATTTTTATTTATGAATTTATGTTGTATATTATTCATGATTGATTTGTCAATTGTTGAATATTTAAATTATATTTCAAATTGTTGAATTTTATTTTTTGTGGATCTGGATATTCCAATATCCACCTGCAGTCTATGGATATTACCCGTGCCTGGATCTGCACATTTTATTGCAAATTTGGATGCAGATTCAGATGTGAAAATGCCAACATGGATTAGAATATGAACGCATCTACATCCAGATACGAATTCAAAATTTACCATCCCTAATAGGGAGAAAGAAAAGAAAAGAAAAGATAAAAAGCGAAAAAAAAAAAAGAAAAAAAAATCAAAGCCGACACGCTTCGAGAAATATAATTAAACAACTAAATTTATATCCAACGAATTAAAGGTGAGAAGTTTATGAAGCATATCACAATGACATTAATTAATAATATTAATTCAATTTAATTGAAATTGAACGTAACAATACACAATAGCATAAAAGGCCGAAGATGACCACAAAGTATTATCATTACAAATGCTTGATCCATGCACGTATCATCTTTACCATCGCAAGATAATCACAAAGATACCATAATCTCATTGCAAATGCTTGATTTATGCATGTATCATCCTTAACATAGTTAAACATCCTCTCAGCTTGGAACAGAAACCTATTTTGGAATCACATACATCTCATCTTTCGTTCACTTTGGCTTTTTTCCTCTGTGAGATCTCCGGAGTTTGGCTCTCCATTTTCCGTTTCATCCCTGCCTGTCTTGAAACCCAAACATCCTTCGGAGCTTTTGCCCTTGCCTTTCTTAGAGCAACGGCTGGTCTTTTCTCCAGCTGTACTTTAGGCCTCTCCCCTTTCTGAGTTCTTGATTTCTTCATCTTAACTACTCCACTGCTCCCTGAATGGACTTTCTTTTGTGTACAAGATTTGCTAGCTTGTAAACCCTGGTATGACATAGCAACCTTTGAATTGGACCTATTTCCACTTCCTAGAGTCCTTGAATCCAAGACAAACTTCTTTGGTGGGGAATTAACTGCAGGTGCCACATCCTTTCTCTTCGATGGGGTACAATTTTGCTGGGCATGAGAAAGCCTTAGCTCCCTATCCCGGAGCTTCAAGTTACGTCTCTTAATAACCAAATTGGCAGCTTCCTGCAGTAACTCACATTATTCAATCCAATTATCCTGTTGATTTAATTTCAGACTCCTTTCCACTCGACATTAGTAAGGAGGTCATAACCGCTAATAGTAATAGAGGTTTAAGAATATTCAACTTACAGCGGGTATAATACTTTGAATTCAGCAAGCAAATTACAACAGCTAATAGTAATAGAGGTTTAACGATATCCAACTTATGGCAGGTACAATACTTTGAATTCAGTGGGCAAATTACAGTTGTGCAAATAAAAAAATTAGCTGCTGACTCAAAAGAAAAAATGAAGAGAAAAGAGATGTGTAAAACAATTCAAATCCTAAAATGCAACTGGTAGTGCTGTCCTCTTCAAGATTCATAATTATGTCCCCATCATTCCCATCTACGCGGGGGTCAGGGGGGGGGGGGGGGGGGGGGGGGGGGGGAAAAGGGGGTTAAAAAAAAAATTTTTTGCAACCTTTTTTTTGGGGGTGGAAAAAAAAAAATTGTAAGTCCTCCATTATAACCCCCCATAATGTAGATAATAAGGAATCACACACAGATATCAGAAATGTTGATGTAATATATATACACACACCATAAATTTACATAAATTTGAAATAAATTTCCTACTATAATCTAGTAGTCCCTAAAAACTTTAATAGACCTAGGAGAAAAATTGTAAATGTTTTCTTTTTGGAAAAATAGGACATATAAAGCCTGATTGTCCAAATAATAAAAATGCAAAGATTAATTTATTAGAAAGCAATGAATATAACTCAGATCTAGAAGAATACTAGGAAGAAACTTTACAAAAAATATCCGACAATCATAGTGTCGGTGCATCTAGGTTCAGAAGAATCATATAATACAAGCTTTACAGATTCTGATTCTGAAGTTAATTTATTAGAAGCATAAACTTCTTTCCTATAAGAATTGTTCTTTTTGCAACACCGAATTCAAATTAGAATATAGATATTCCATTTCAAATAAATATAGTTGTAACGTTTGGTACAATAGATATGAAAAAGAAGCTGATACAGAGGAAATAGAAGTAAACAGAACAGGTAATGAATTATAAACTATAGTTGTAGACTTATTATTAAAGAAAAAACTACAGAAACAAAAGCAATGACAGATACAGGACTGACAAATGCATTATACGTGATAGTTTAGTAGACTTATTATTTAGGAATAATTTGAGAGTACCCAGAAACCTTTAGTCTTAAAGACTGCTCTCCATCTCAAAAACTATAAAAACCTTTGAAAATGGGACTTGGAAATCCTTCAATACGGCTAGCAGCTTCCTGCCATGTCAAATAATTTCCCATTCCTCGTCCTTTGAAAATTACAAAATAAGAATATTTATTCTTTTCTTCAAAATTATAACTTAAAGCATTTCAAGAGTCTATAATTTTTTTTTATCATTTCTATAAAACTAAATGTTATTTAAGAGCATGCACTGTTGTTTAGCAAGGGTATGCTTCAGATGACTAAGTGAATCATACGCTGGCTATTTACATTTTAATTTATCTTGCCGAGTTCTTGAAATATTTATTAAAGTTGAAATAGTGAAAGCATTTTTATATACTTCCAGCAGGAATAGTCATTATGCTTCCACTAAAGTGTAACATGTCTATTATTTATTAACATAAATACTCATGGTTTTCATATTTGGGGGGTTGGGAATCAGTATTCTTCCACTAGTTCCTAAAATAATTGAAACCTAAAAATAGCTTAAAACCACTAGTTTTATTGGTTTCAAATGTTTGCACGAATGTATGTATAGCTCTTAAAACCACTAGTTTGACTAGTTACAAACGTTTGGTGTAATGTATGTGTTTCTCCATTATAGCTACCCCAAAGAAAAAAAATATTAGAAAGAAAAAACCGAAAGAAAAAAATTGTCATCAATAAGAAAAGAGAAAAAGATACAAAGCACCATGCCGATTAAAACCTCAAGTAAAAACATGCAATTGGTTGCATAGAAACAAAAATCCAAGATTAATTAAATGGCAATAGCAGATTAAAAAGAAAAGGATTATACCCTTGTTTTAAACAACACATAGGCGATTCCCTTTCCCACCCTCATATGAGGATGTCTAATAACCCGAACAGCTTCAACACTGGATTCCAGATCATTAAGGCCACAAAAGAGCTGATAAATTTCTTCATCCTGCAGAGGAAAAATACCCAGTTATTATAATAGAAGGCAGGCAACAACAAATGCACTATGGGAGTCCACATAAACCATCATACAAAATAATACCTTTACATCAAATGGGAGGTTACCCACGAATACAGTCTTCTTGATATCATAAAGAGGAGTATCTTCCCCTTTCAACTTCTTACGTGGTGGGCAGGCCCTGTCCAAGCGTATATGATTTCCTCCAATCTACATACATTCAGGAAAAACCCATAATCAATACTTAGTAACTCCTTCATGGTTATGATAGTATTTTAATCCAGTGATTCAAAATTAACATTATTGCTCAACAACATACCACAGCCATATTAAAGGCCAAAGCAGCCTCAGTTGATTGCTCTGATTTGAAAACAATGTATGCATGAACACTGTGACATCAGACACTTGTCATTAGAAAATTAATATTGGACCTACCACCTTATTAGCAGAGTTCATTGGACAACCTATCCAGAAAATCAACCTGAATTCCAGTAAATTTTAATCTTGGCATAAACTGTCTTGAAAATGCCAAAACAGAGTGGAACATACACAAAACTTAAAAACATTACTGAATCAATAAAATAACCAATTGAATCACGATTGATAAAACCTAAGCAAGTACAGAAAATGAAGAAACAATAACCATACACAATTCTGAATTGTCAAACAAAATTACTGAAAGGCCAAACAACAAACTGAGACAAATTTCAATGAATAACATCATACCTGTCTGCATTCTCATTGATTTGCTTTTGAAGTATTGCTCCTTTTCTCGGTATTTTGGTCTAATCAAATACAGAAAAAAAATATCATTAGACATTAAAAAATAAATAAACAAAACCTTAAAGCATTTAAATCTTCATCACAAAACCAAAAAGACTAAAATTATAACATACATCTATTATTGGCACGGATCGAATCCTCACAGAATCAATTTCTCCAAACTTAATAAACTCCTTAATTAGGGTCTTCTTCTTCACCTTCAAAGGCAAATTCCCAACAAATATGGTCCTCAAGAGCTTACCCTCGTCATCAAACCCTTCTTCTTTTCTGTGAACCAACATGTCCTCCGTCTCATTATCTGCCTTCTTTCTTTTTTCTCCCACCACTACCTTCTTTCCTTCTTCCTCTTTTGCAATCACTCCATATTTCTTCTCCACATAATCTTTCTCCACATCATCCCTCTTCCTCTTTTTTGTCTTCTTGTTTTCACTCCTTTTCTTTCCCTCAACACTGAAATTAGAATTTTGCTTTTGTCTATTTAAATAACTTTCTGAACCAACATTTGAACTGTGTTCTTTCTTTATCTCATTCTCCATTGTCCCATTTGGCTCAAAACCCAAAATAGATCTTGGGCATATTAGTTTCGTGGATTTGTTGGACAACGAAAGAGTCTTAGTCGCTGCTCCTTCAGCATCAGGTAAATCAGGATTTGGCTTTTCCTGTCTGGTTTTCTTTATTTTCTTCAGCTCAGAATTATTAGAATCCAAGGAATCTGAATTCATAGGGTTGAAGATGGATTCGTTCTCAGCAGATTGTGATTCTCGGTGCTGTCTTTTGAAAGGATTGCTGTCTGAAAAAAGGGAGGAAGCAACAGTGCTTTCATTGGGGATGCCACCAAAAAGGGTTGTGAAGATAGAGGAGGGGGCAGAAATGTTGTTATCTTCAGATTTCTTTTTGTCCATCATGCTTTCACTCGATGGAAACTCAAAATATTTCAGGGAGAGTAGAAGTGAAACCCTTGAAGGAAGAACTGCCTGTGGAACAAAAGAAGAGCATGCAATTTCCTTCTTAGACTTTTTCAAAACCACTTGAAGATCTTTTGCTAGTTTACCATCCGCATCTTATTGCTGACCTACAATTATGAGGAACCATTAAATGTCATCATAAGGCAACCAAGTAAAGCAAATAGAGTAGAAAAAATAGAGAGGCAAGCATGCACTCAAAATATCATTCAAATTAAAACAAGTAATGAAAATCCATTACATGTGCTCTAGAATGAGTTATACTAGGTTGAAATTATTTTTTAAAAAAAAGGGGAACATCACTTTCTAGAACCACACTGCTGACAGTGTCTTATCTGAATTACCACCAACACTAATCAAATTTTAATTTCAACACCCAATAGGCTAGGTGCCTCCATGGATTACAAATTTTTTATTTGAACACCTCAAAATGAACTGACTATCTCTCATATAATATTGATTAGGTGAGAATAAAATGCAAGAAAAAGAATTAGTATCCAAAATCAATATCATCAAAGTATTTGATTCAAGCAAAAGATCATTACTAATTCTGTCAATATTATCATTTCGGGCATAATTTTAGTGTTAAATTAAACCTCTTTAAAAAGAAAAATCTAGTTCAAAATTTCAGAACTAACAATAGTTACGCTATAGCATGATCTAAAGTTGGAAGGGTCAAAACTTTACTAAAAGAAAAACTAAGAAAAGACAAATACCCCTTGCAAAGCTTTGTTGAAGATAATAGGAGGTTATATATTCAGCATGGTTAAATCACTAAAAATTTTAGTAGCAGAAATTTAAACATATGACAGGGGAGATAAATACACATCATATGATAGCAATAAAGAGACTTCATTGTATCTATAAAACAATTAAATAGAAAGTTGAAAAGTTGTTTCACAAAATTGTTTATTTCTAAATTTAGAATCAGCATTTAAAAAAAAATTGAAATTCAACAAAATCAAAAACATAATCCTTCAAATTTCAGCACAAAAACCATCCTACATAAACCAAACGAAGAAATGATCACAAAAATTTAGAGAAGTTTACAAAAATATGAAATCTATATGCTCAGAAGCCTAAAAAGAAAACTAAACTAAAATCAATAAAACCACCTTTAACTTAACTTTCAAGGCGGGAAGCGGAGCGAAGCAGTGGCGTGAACCGTATCGGCGGCGCAGGCTTCGAAGCTGGCGGCAAAAAGCGGGTCGCAGTGACTGATTTCCGGCGTTCGGCGGGGAGCTTAGGATTTGAGATGAGAGGATAGGTGTTTTGATTTTGGTTTAAGTTAGGGTTTGTACTGGTATCTTTATTTAAAAAAAAAAATTGGTTTTTATTAACATCTATCATGTGTGTGCAAGTGTGTGGTAATACAATACGCCAACCTTTTAAATAATGCCACATGGCATTTTCTGAAAATCACCCAAGAATCCGGTTTTCCAAATGAGGACTGCACTGTCAATTACTCTATTTTACATTTCCATTTTCATTCAGCATACGAATGTGATCTGAAGTTTCCGTCTCTCACGTGCGACGACAGCCGGCAGCGAGGGCTGACCCGTAGGTCTCACACGCGCATTCCAATACCCAGCCTCAACTGAACGCGCTTTATATAAATTATCTAAACTCTTCTTCGGTCTCTATTTTAGTCTTATTTATTTCTTTTGCTCTGCTATTTTCTTCTTTGGAGCGTTTCAGCATGTCGGTTAGTATTGCTATTTATTGCCATTACGATTTCCGATTCTGATTGATTTATGTTTAGAACAAATTTTGTTGTACTTTGGCTGATAGACAGATCTATTTTAATGTAGTAGTTTTCTTGAACAAATTGATGTTGAATTTAACAACTGCTTATGTGAATTAAAGTAGATTAATAAACATACTGTTTCTTGAATGCTTGCTTACTTATATACTTTAGATGACCTTCAAATAAGAATTATCTTAGTTTAGTTATTTAGCACGTGTTGTTGCTTGAGGATATATATTCATCTGATCCCTATTAAATATTTGGCTGCTTGGCCATAGGATAGGATACTCATTTTCCTGTCCCTTTTTTAGTTTCTCGGGTTTCTGATTACCTCGTTTTTCCTTTGTATTATTGTAATGTGCATAGTATATCCAATAGATTAAATAGGTTTCCCATATAATTTCTCCAGCTACTTGGTCCATTAGAATGAATCCATTGCCATTAGCTTAGTCAATCGGTTGTCTTCAGATCCAATTGTCTCCAACTGTTGGGCAATATTTTGAAAAGCAAATCCTGCTGAAGCCTTACTTAAAGTATGTTTAACGTCGCACTGAAGGTATCCGTTTCCTTTACAAGTGAAAGTTCTTTTGGCTATAACTGGTGGCGGTCTTAAACTTCTGCACTAACAGCTAGTCATATGGATAGGGCCAGTCACTTCATAATTAACATGCATGCCTGCTGTGTTTGTCGCCTTAGAGTTTGTGAAATTATAAATGATGAGTTTTAGTGTTATGATATCATCATTTGCTGTTATACATATATAGGCTATTTTCTGTTTTAGCATTTGAGACCCTGTCTCCTCTCTCCTGTCTGCACATCGGCTGGTTTTGGACCATTTTTCTCCCTCAACTGGAAATTCCGTTGTTATTTCAGTGGAGGATGTTTTAAATCATCGTTGATAGTACTTAGAAGGGAAATTATTCACCGTTCACCTGTTTGTTTTGCCTTTTTCAAAAATACACAAATACTTTTTTCTTTTTCAGCGTGCCACCTGAAGTTTGTCTTTTATTGCACTCGTCCACTTCCATCTAACCGTTGTTAGAACATTGCTGACATTAGAGGGGTAAAATGGGCTTTCATTCGAAGACACGTCATTTAACGCGATTTGAAAATTAAAAAAAAAAGAAAGAAAACTAACTGATGTTATTTAACTCAATTGAAAGAGAAAAAATAAATACAAATTTTCTAAATCTAGCAAGCAACAAACACTATTTTCCTTTAATTTCTAGTATCCACTTTTGCATTTAACTCTGTTGCTTGAAAAAACTTAAATCCAGCCAATTTATCTTCAATTTCCATTTATTTTGGGTTAAATTGTAATTTTCCTTTGAGGGGTAAAAAGGTCATTTTATTAATATTCTGTTAAATCCAGTAACGGAGATCAAACGGAAGTGGGCGAGTGCAATAAAAGGCAAACTTCAGGTGGCGTGCTGAAAAAGAAAAAAATGTTTGTGTATTTTTTAAAAAGGAAAAACAAATAGGTGGACGGTGGATAATTTCCCTACTTAGAATTATTATTTATACAAGGTTGGAACTTTTATTTGCTCTCTTGCAGATTAAAACCGTCAAAGTCAGCAATGTTTCTCTGGGAGCAACGGAGAGAGGCATCAAGGAGTTTTTTTCTTTTTCTGGTGATATTGAATATGTAGAAATGAAGAGGTTAGCATCTTGTTTGGCTTCACATTTACTCTTTTTCAACCTTTATTGGGGTATTAAACTTATCATATACCTAGCAGTGATAATGAGCGGACTCAAATTGCGTATGTTACCTTCAAGGATATGCAGGGAGCAGAGACTGCAGTTCTTCTTTCGGTAAAATCTTTATATTACTTGGTCTTTTCTTTGACATATACATTCACTTCACAAGGGACAACAGA
>NW_006262688.1:1820611-1822204 GCF_000493195.1 Citrus x clementina | reverse complement strand
GCTATATCTCTATAGAAATTTGTACTCTAGAACTCTAATGAAACCACCAGATATGTATTTTAGCATGTCTCAAGCTTTGGTCATAATTTGGCATATTTGGAAATCATCAGTTAAAAGCAACTATGTCCATGTTTTGGTTATAATTTTAATAAGACACGCAAAACTTGAACAAATTTTGAAGCAAGTTTAATTGGTAGTTGTGACTAATAAACTCTTGTTGCATTTTAATGTCCTTTTGTTCTACAATTGTGGTTCCAGGAGAATAATGTATTGTTGGCTACTTTTATGGTATAAATCTTTATATTCTAGAAATAAGCGTATGATTCCTTTGTTCAATTAAAAGAATATTAATTTAACTAAGTTCAGATCTCATATTTGGATTTGATTTTCAAACTCCTTGATTTTAAAAAATACCTTAGAGCTGAGCTTCTTGTTTTAAACTGCTAGGGACCCATTGGGAACAAGGGAAAAATAAATAAATAAATAAACAAACGCCGTAAAACCTCTCAAAATTCTTTAACTATTGATATGAAAACATTCTTTTCTTCCAAACCAAACTAAGTATCAATTTGATGAGAATTGCTGTAAATTCAGAGTATATAAATGTCGGATTTGATGTTTCTAACCACTTGATTTTAAATAATATTTGAGAGCTAGTACTTATGATATGTTTACTTGTAGGATTAGGGAATCGGAATAGAAATGGAAATGATTGATGATGTTTACTTGTTTGAGTAGAAGGGGGAATGGGAATGCCCACATGTTTTTGGGATTACGGAATGGGAACTTGATTCTCTTGAGGGGTTGGGAATCAAGTTCCCATTTCTTGAATTCTCTATTTTACCCCATTGATTTTTCATAATCCCCAAATTGTCCTCAATTAAGTTTTGTCACTTTTGCATTTTAGTCTGTACAGAAGTTTGTAATATTTGCAATTAGGTCCTTCATTATTTATCATCATCATCATCATTGTTATTATCATTGTTTATTATGGTGCATTTACTTCTTGGATTCGGGAATCGAAATCATTAATGGCGTTTATTTCATAAAATAAAGTAAGGAATCTAAATTAGAATCGCAGGGTCCACTCCAATTTGGGAATGGGGAATGGGGAATGGGAGATTCCTTAGAGTTTCCATTCTACCCCGTTAACATTTCAATATTCCCAAAATGCCCCCTTTAAATGAAAAATATATATATACCAAAAAATGAAAAAAGCATAATAATAATAGTAATATATTATATTGATATATTATATTGATAATAATAATAATGGTAATAATAATAATAATAATAATAACTATTATTATTATCATTATTATAAAAATTTATTTATTTTATTATTTTAATTATTATTGTTATCTATTATTATTGTCTAAATTATTTTTTTCAGTTTTATTATTATTTTTATTCTTATTATTGTTAATATTATAATAGATATAAATAATATTAAGGATAATTAACAAAGGGTATTTCTCGTAATTTGAAGCAATTCATTCTAATTTCAGGATAAAGTAAACATGTCAATGGGAATGAAGTTCATTCTTATTTCGATTCCTATAGTTTAGTAAACATTTATTCTGATCCATTTTC
>NW_006262688.1:1744382-1820511 GCF_000493195.1 Citrus x clementina | reverse complement strand
ACAGGGTAAAGTGAACAATTTATTCTGTTTTTAATTTCTTATTCCGATTTCAGTTCATTTTTATTATTAATTAGTAAGCAACCAGGGACCAATTGAGTCTGGGTATCAAGAAAAAAATAAAACTAAAAACATAAACTAAGGCATTAAAATCTCCCAAAGCTTTCAATCTATTGATGTGGAAATGTACTTCATTTCCAAACCAATGTGAGTATCGATTTGAACAGAGTAGCTGTATAATGTAATCCTTATATTCAGATTTTATTACAAGAAATATCATGAAAAATATGTTTGAATGAGGAGAAAGTGTAACTAGCATGAATTGTGGTTGTAACTGATATGTGATATGAGAAGCTGCCTCTCTGAACTAAACTCTTGACTGAGAGAACAACAGTGAAGATTCTAGGAAAAGCTAGAAATAATATAAATGTGATGGGAGGTGCAATATGTGACCAATGCTACATTGAGGATATTTGATCAAAATGTTACTTTGAGAGCAACCATCAGTGATCAGTTGTGTCCATCATCATCTTCTTTCATCAATATGTGGCCAATCCGAGATAGATAAAGGATATTTGATCAAAATATGACTTCAAGAGCAACCATCAATAATCAAATTGTTATTATTATTTGGAGAAGCTTTGTGTCATTTTTATTTGCTTATTATTTTCTTTTAATGCCTCCAAAGCCTTCAACCTTTTTGAATCACTGAGTTTAAACTAGGGACAACTGCCAAACCCTGCACCTTTGTACAGGCTGTGTACAATCATCATGTAAGGGACACTAAAAGATAACATACATTGATCTTAAGGCCTTTTGATTTTTTCTCCATGTGCACCCGATGCAAAATAGCTAAGTCCATTTAATTTGGAGAAAATGGACTGTAAACTTATGAAACAGGTCTATTAAACTTTCATGCAACTCATTTAAATGGCATTTTATTTCAGGGTGCAACTATCGTTGATCTATCTGTCTCCATATCTCTGGCTCCAGATTATCAGCTTCCTCCTGCTGCTTCAGCTCTCCACGTAAGTGTTTTGTTCAAATTTTAAGCATTAGGACAAACAAGTAGTAAGATTGATTGTCACTAACTTGATTGCTTTCAAATTCTTTGCAGGAAACAAAAAATAAAACTCCAAATGGTGCTGAATCAGCTTTGCGGAAGGCTGAGGATGTTGTAAGCAGCATGCTTGCGAAGGGTTTTATTTTAGGCAAAGATGCTGTCTTCAAAGCAAAGACTTTTGATGAGAAACACCAGTTTACCTCAACAGCCTCAGCTAAAGTTGCTTCCTTTGACAAAAAAATTGGATTCAGCGAGAAGATCAGTGTTGGCACTTCTGTTGTAAGTGACAGAGTCCGGGAAGTAGATCAGAAATTTCAGGTTTCTGAGAAAACGAAGTCAGCATTTGTAGCAGCTGAGCAAAAAGTTAGTAGTGTAGGATCTGCCATAATGAAGAACCGCTATGTATTTACTGGGGCTTCGTGGGTGGCAGGGGCTTTCAATAAGGTTGCCCACGCTGCTGGAGAAGTTGGGCAGAAGGCTAAAGAGAAAGCAGGAATGGCTGAAGAGGAACAGAAAAGAAAAATGGTGGATGACTTTGCTCAAGTTCATCTAGCTGAGTCTCCAAAAACCTCTTCACCAAGTGGCCAACAGCCTTCCAAGACTGAACCCGCACAAGGTTTGGTCCTCTGATTTGTACAGAACTTGGAACATTAGAATCTCTTAACTTTCTACCCCAATTCCCCATTTTTGGGTTACAATGTGAAGTGATGAACTTAGGACAGGTCATCATTATATGGATTTGGTTGACTGTTGTTTCGATTTTGAGAATATCAATATGGTACACACATGATATTTATTTGTTTTTTATTTTTATTTTTGTGAGAGCTATTTGTGATTTGCTTTCTGTCAGTTGTTCATTATTTGTCTGCATCTGGATTACTATTGATATATTCATTAAGGCTAAATGCTTTCTGCCATTCTTTTGCTCTATAGGGGTTTTTCAAATTTCTTCATTTCATTTTCATCTTTCATTTGGTTTCTCAGATTAGCAAAACATACATTAGAAATATCCATCGTATAAGGTTATCCATGCTGGAAGGAAAAATAAAATAAATGCAGACCGCATGCTACAAATCTAAAAATGACTAAAATGAAGGGGCCATAATGTCCCATAATCTTCTTGGTAAACATGAAATATACTTTAATCTGAGTCGTGGTAGAAAAGGGGGAAAATGCATAAGATGGAAATATGAAATATACTTTAGTCTGTTAATTGTATGAATGAACACTAAGGGGTTGTTTGTTTACTGTCGGAAGTTTAAATTTTATTTTTTATCAGTTTTTTAAAGTGTTTTACATGTTCATTTTTTAGAATTGTGTAACTTTAAGACATTAATATGTAAATAGAAAAAGTAAAAAACTCTTATATGTATGGAAAAGTTTGAATAAGACATTAATGTTATTTTTCAAAAATACCCTTACGATGCCTACTTCCTTTTATATAAAACTTAAACTCTCTCAATCTTTCCCTCTCTCTTATGTTTTCTTTGTAATTATCGTCTATTTTTTATATTAAATGTTGGATTTTTTTAAACAAACCAAATACAATATTTACAAATAACAACAATAATAATAATATTAATATTCATGAATTACTATGACAATCAAAAAATTCCTCATGAATTTTGAATTTCTTATTGAAATTGTTAAATTAAATAATTATTCTGATAGGGACTTGGAGAGAAAAAACCTTAGAAGTAAAAATAGAGTTTACTTTATTTAAACTTTCCAAATGAATTTTAATTTAAAATAGAGCTTGGTAAGTCAAATAATTGAAATAATTTCATATATTTCAGTTTATTTTACAATTAATTGTCATCTGGCCCATAATTCTTTTATTAAATTTTGATTTACAAGTTAATAATTATATACAATTCTTACAAGGGTACAAATGTCAAAACAACAATTTTTAATTTTTTTTTTTTTTGCTTACAAAAATTCAGATATCAAAAACATAAAAATAAACATATCATTTAGAGATTTGCTTTCAAACCTATTCAAACTTGTACAAAATTTAGGATCTATTTAGATTTCAGACAAGAAATAAGTTATATTTTAAATTTACTCTTCCACAATTAGGAGGAAAAGCAATAGCCAAAATTGATGGACTAAAGAAGGATTGAAGAAACCAACTTCTTTTGAATGTGAATTTGAATCGATTCCAAAGAATGCAAGCATCCACATTGATCTAAACAAGGTGCAATGATTTCACAATTTTCTCTTAGTCTTGAGTACTGCTATTCTATCCTCTGGGGGACTCAACCAAGAGGTTCTTTTTCTCACATAATTTTGCCTGCACATTCAACTTCCATGTTGCAAAAGAGTAGCAAGCTCTTTCCAAAGAAATGCGGATCCTATTGGTGTGGTAGTGATAGTGATAGCTCCCAGACTCAGGGAGCAAGCAGTGCCCAATTTACATGAGAGAAGAGATAATTTTGTCATTGTTGACGTGTAAGAAATTTGTCAATATGTGCCAATTGGAGACACAGGTAGTCTTTTTGCATGTGCCAGTCTTCTTTTAGTGCCAGACATGGAGCTACTAGATCTTTCCATTCCATCACAAGGGTTGTAAGTCTTGCTCTTGGTAGTCACCTCTAGGATAGTTACCTTATTGGACTACTACCCATCCCATTCAAATTAAAATAGAACCTATGACTACGGGGAATTGCATGTCGACCCTATGGTGAGATGATCTTTTAATTTGAGGGCGAGTGACTAGTCGAGTCATTAAAGTTGGTATGCCGACTTTGAGAGAAGTTTATTCAGGTTTTTGCCATCCAAATTGTCTTTTTTTTTTAATGCTTTTGTCCTAATCCAATGAGTTGGCTTACTTCAGTTCTAGTGAAGATAAAAAGATAAATTTTTAGGCTAAAAAATAGATCCCCAAGCAACAATCAAACGGAGGCATAAATGCAAGAAGCTGGTAGAGTGAACAGTTGATTAAAGGCTAGGGCTGCTTCCTTCCCGTGTGTCCTTCCTTGTGTATCAAATATGTTTCTTAAGCGGCACTCAATACAGTGCAAACAAGTTTTAAAGATGAGACACCCACACAAGGACCTCAATACTCATTAAAAGGTCTAACCAAGGACCTACCTAGGACTACCCTGTCCCCATAGGCATCTTCAAAACTTGTGTAAGTTAGGACTACCTTGTTACCATTGGCATCTTGAAACCTCCTCTGAGGTAAATACTGTTAACTGGTTATTCAATGTAGAGTTGGCCTTCTCTAAGAAGAAGAAAAAGATATAAGTACAAGATTAAAAAAGTCGTAGGGTTTTCAACGACATGAGTATTGTAACATAATGAATTAAGACGTCTTTTATACCTGAGCAGAACATCTTTCTTAGATCGTTGGATACAGCTATGGTAAAGGTGGGTTGACTTATATATGTTAAAGGCAGTCCTATGCAATCGGAGTAATAGCAATCACTATTACCTTGCTTTGCAAGAGGAGTTGGCATGCTCCCCGATTCAAAACTAAAAGTCGGTAGAACTTTTTCGATTCCAACACAACTTATTCTTTTAGAGCTGGCATAATAAACTATGCAAGCCTCCCGATGAAGCTAACATAAATCCTATCAAGGTAGAAAAAGGTATTAGGAAAAGAAGTATGATGCAGGAAGTAGATCATGAAGGTTACCCAAAATAGATGTTTGATAATGACTTACTTTCATTTCATAGGCCAACAAAAGACTACTTCAATCTAAGAAATAGTTGGAGACACGAGAGGGTCACCCTTAGAAGCATTCACCAGTAATCAAAATGCCCCTCTCTATTTTTTATTATCGCTAACAAAATCTATGAAGGGTTTTATTAGTAAGATCCATTTAGATTGTAAGTCATCTTTGGATATAAAGAGAGAAAAGAAAGGAAATGTTAGAAAATATCTTATGGCAGATGTTGTGCAAATTTTATTGAATTCGCAAGTGCACGAATCTATTGTAGAATAGATTAATGATAACAAGTGTCGATCCCACGAGAATGTTGATTCTAATTGTGTGTAGATTTAATTTTTTCTAAATGGATGGTTAGATTTGTGGTGAAAGTGACTTCGATTATCCTAAAATTGGAGTTGAAATTGCGAGAATAAATTGAAGAGAAATCCATTGAAATGACGTACTTGGGTATCTGGATCCGTATCAACATGCACCATGGGCTAAATATTCTTTATTAGTACCAATTAAATCATGAGGGGAGAATCCACACCTCATGAACCATACTCTAACCAATATGGTGCTAAGGGTTTATCGTGCCTAATAATAATAACCTTGTACTAGGGAGCCGGTGAAACCATGACGGTATCTAGACAAGATTATTATTATTTGTCGACGAGAAGTCAAAACATCCACAAAAACTAGAGGGGAAGAGAAAATAAATTTACCAAATAAAGCCCATGACACAGGTTGAGACTTCACCTTCAACTCAAGCTTAAAAGAAAATTAGCTATTCATAATTGAACTAGGGGCAAAATAGAAATTTATTAAAATACGTAGAAAATACAAGATGGAGAAAGAATTACAGAAAATAGAGTCCAAAAATGGATTCAGAGATACCAAATTAGGGGGGAAGGCCCCCTTTTTATAGATACATTGAGTAAATCATGGCCATCGGATTAAAAACAGTTTGGACGCTCAAGATTGCGCCACGTCATCAGTCAAAAGTACGCGTCAACAATACGATGTTTGACCACGCGATTTGAACAGTGACACGGTTTGACCCGGCTTGAACAGTAACGTGGTTTGGTTGAAAATAATTATGTGTATATGCATGTACCGTACGCGCAATTTTTGATCCACTAACATGCTACCACATCACCAATCAACAGTGCATAAGAATTTTAGTCCAACAAGATTGTGACACCTCATCAGTCAATGCCACATCATCGGTCAATGCCACGTCATCGATCCGTCTATATGAACAGTGTCGTGAATAGTAACGTGGGTAATTTTTAAAAACCTCCCCTGAGGTTTGGGCTTGTTGCAAGTAGATGGCGAGAATTGATTTATTTGTAAAAAATCCCCTACCGTCAGTTAAGTTTAACATTGACCGTTAGTTGACCGTGCAAAGACAATATTACCCTTAACAATAGTTTATAAACGAAAATAACTATAAAAAAAACCAAAATTATTAGCTATTTTACACTTTTTAAATTATTGATATTTTCTTAAAGTTCTTATAAAAAATTAAAATTAAAAAATTAAAAAATCCTCTTTAAATTATTGATATTTCCTTAAAATTCCTACAAGAAAGATAAAATTAAAAATTTAAAAATGAAATAGTCATAATCTTTACCTATGATATTGTAAATTTTTAGAATTGACAAGGATAAAATTGTCAAAAAATAGGATTTGTGCTTTTTGCACCAATAATTTTGGTTTTTTTTTAGTTATTTTCGTTTACAAACTATTGTTGAGGGTAATATTGTCTTTGCACGGTCAACTAACGGTCAATGTTAAACTTAACTGACAGTAGGGGGTTTTTTACAAATAAATCAATTCTCGCCATATACTTGCAACAAGCCCAAACCTC
This sequence comes from Citrus x clementina, assembly GCF_000493195.1. Taxonomy (NCBI): domain Eukaryota; kingdom Viridiplantae; phylum Streptophyta; class Magnoliopsida; order Sapindales; family Rutaceae; genus Citrus; species Citrus x clementina. The sequence continues at coordinate 1,813,922 of NW_006262688.1, read as the reverse complement.
AGGGGAGGTTTTTAAAAATTACCCATAGTAACGTAGACAGTACCGTACATGTGAATAGTACCGTACATGTGAACAGTGTCATTTTTCCTTTTATGCTCCTCCTAAGGTTTTCGACCATCCTGAGTTCAAAAGTGATGTCCGTTTTACTGTCTGATTTCTCGTTCATTGTGAAATGACCATAATGCCCCTAAAATACATAAAATACTTAATTAAAATAAAACACACGTAATTAAATCACAAGAAGGTTAAATACATAAAAGTAAGGGTGTTAGTAAGACTTGAAATGTAAAATGATGATTTTTTCCTTTATAAATATACTTTTTATAACACTCAACACACCCCCCAATCAGCTTATTGCTAGTCCCTAGCAAATAAAGTGAAAACAAAATTCAAATCGAAAATGAAATTTTTTTTTTTAACAATCATGTTAATTCAATCAGACTAATGATAGTAATCAAATAAAAGTATAAGCATTATCTCCAGTCTAAAGAAACATCACACCCACATCAACCATCCACATGAATCAGCCCAGTAGACTTTGTCACAGCTACTTTCAAGAATGACATGTTAAACCCCAAACTCTCACTGGAAATAGTGACACTCTCACAAAGAAATTAAACCCAATAAAAATAGTCACTTCAATGAATGGTAATTGAGAGAAAATAATAAAGAAATGCTATCACATGCTCTCACCAAGATGAAAGAAATATGCCCCCAGCTTATAAATAATACGATATCAAGTCAAACAAAAGTGCTAGTCAACCCAATTTATTTATCTTTTTTTTATTATGCACCACTACATCTTTTTAACCCATATAACTAGCTTCTACTTCAGACTATAGTTCCCTAAAATCAAGAAGGACTTTTATTAGGACATAATGTAGGTTAGAGACATGACTAACAAAGAAGGGAAATAAGGAAAATAAACTGTATGTTTGAGAAAAATGCAGAGATTTTTTTTTTGGAAGTTGCAAGGTGGATTTCACCTATTATTGTTATTTTTTTTCTTTTTGAAACAACAATTTTTGTTTTTTTTTTGTTTTTTTTTTCTTTTGTTTGGCACAACGTCACTGAACAAAATAATTATTTACATTTTTCTCAAACATAAATAGGTGATAGAACTTGTAAGATATTGGGTAATACTCCAAATTGGAATAGTCAAGATAATAAGTTTGACAAAGAAAATATATATATATATTTTTTTAAGAGTAATGATACAGCTACAAACTCTTGTACAAACTTATTTTGTACAAACTGATGTGGCATGATAAGATTGGTTAAATTAAATATCACTTGGCCCACATGATTTGTTTTTATTAATTTATATTTTCATTCAACCAATGAATTAATGCCACGTCAGTTTGTACAAAATAAGTTTGTACAAGAGTTTGTGGCTGTATCATTACTCTTTTTTTAAAGGCTCAAAAGGATTAACTACGGATATTTCATAAAAGGGATGGCTAGAAATGTTCAAACGGATCAAGATGGCCTTTCCATCGTCTTTTAGGGCTCTAAATAATCTTCCATATCTACTAGTTAGATGGGCCTCCAAATGTAGCAACACACGTTTTTTTTTTTTTTACAAATTTTTTAAGGGTTAACTCAAAAGATATTTAGAGATCGTGTATAAAATAATAAACTGCTAAGCTGTATAAAGAATGGGCAAAAAGGGTACTCTCCAAGAAAAATGATAGGTTCAAAAACTCACTTGGTACTTATTATGACATATTCATTTCTTCAAGCAACTTATATTTGTCTCCGACATCAACATGTAGAGTAGCAAACATAGCATAACATCACTTAAGACCAAAAGATAATACAAATACTAAAATTTAAAATTAATCATGTCATCCAATGTTAAAACAAATCACACAATTTTTTTTTCAAACAACATCCTACCCCCCAACCTATTCTAAACATGAAAGTAAAATATGCATGCAGAAATGTGAAAATGATGCAAAAAAACTAATTAGAAAAGTTACACTTAAAATGATAGAAAAAGAAAACGATCTTTTTTTTAACTAAGAAGATACGTTTCTAGAGTCACTACACTCCATATTCAGTCATCTTCGACTTAAAAAAATGTATATTTATAAAGAAGAAATTAAAAAGTGGAAGAAAAATGAATATCAAAACTAAATAAAGAAAACGAAAATATTTGAATTTTTTTTAAATTTTTTTTGTTTTTTTTTTCAAATGATGAAGATGTGTTTCTAGAGTCACTACACTCCATATTCAGTCATTTTCAACACAAAAAGTTAGCAACAATTATTTTCTACAATAAAAAATCAGTAAAAACTTAACCAAGATTCCACAATTGTCGACTATTCCCTCCCCCCAACCAGAACGAAACATTGTCCTCAATGTTTTAAAGGAAAGAAGTAGAGTGCAGAAGACATCAGTTGGTTGGTGTAACACAGAAGAAAATATTTACAAGCGGAGAGTTAAATCTAATTTGTACTTCTTACTACGGCTATTGTTACCATCATTATTTGGACGCTCCAACACAAAGGTCCAGGGGTCTGGCTCCGGTCTATAAGCTTGTAACAGATCAAGTAGCTCATTAACAGTGTGAACACAAATGAAAAGTTTTTTCGCTGCGGAAGGAATGAAATAGTTTTTTATTGCATAGTTAAGAAATGCGATGAAGCCATCATAAAAGTTATTGACATTTAACAAACTGATGGGTTTCTGGTGAATGTGCAGATGAGCTAAATATGCTAGTGTGATAAGTGCCTCTAGTGTTGCAAGATCTCCTAGAAGGAAAATAAAAGCATCAGCATGATTAAGCTTTTCAGTTATTCTTTCTTGCATACCTGAGACGACTAATTCTTCTCCAGTCGGTGAGTCAGACAAACTGCCTAAAGGTTTTAGGGCTCTTGGGATGATGCCTAACACTTGGCTTCCTCTAACAAAAGCAGCTTCTGAGACCAATTTTGATAACCCTCGATTACCTCCTCCATAAACCAAGTGTAATTTTCTCTCTGCTATGCTTCGACCAAGATCTATGGCTGCCTCAATGAACTCTTTATGTTTGCCATAGTTAAATCCAGAAAGCACACAAATGTTCTTGAATTGTCTATTGGGAGTAGCTGCCATTGAGATACTTCTCAAAAATAATTTGTGAGTGCTTGATAAAAAATCATATTTAATAATCTTGGTGACAGTGGGTCACAACTGTGTATGAGGTGGCATGTCAGTGTCAAATAACGCGTAAAGCACATGGCTCGTGAGTCAAAAAGAAAACATTAAAAAGAAAAAGAAACAATGATAAAATAAAATTATTAAAGACAATAATGCAAATGATAAAACAACAGTGAGATAAAATAACAGTGAAGTAAAATGATATTTACAGGTAGTTGCGACTGTGGCTCACATCTTCCTTTGGGTTTACGTCCAGAAACGGCTTGAACACCCTCTATGGGTCGAGGATAGGCTTCCCATCTAGTTTTCTTATAAACTAGCAAACAGGGGCGTTTATAGTTAGATTCCCGAGACTATATTGTGCATGCTCTTTCTGGAATAATGATCATAACTGGAGAATTGCTCTTTGCACATATTCACTGGGATGCGTTTCAAGAGACAAAAAGATATCATCCAATGACTCCTTATTCAAGCCATCCCTAATGAATTGAATCTTATCTTCCCTGTTATCAGACACCATTCCTAAAGAGCATGGGTTTTTATTGCATCTCATTCTGGTACATTTATGACAAGCAATAAAAATTCTTCGAGCTCTTCGTTTTCTTGTATAATTTCCTTTTCCATAACCAGGCATGTATGCAATAAATTTTGGAGGTAACTCACCTGCCAATCGTACTTTAGCCTCGATTAACCAATGGATGTCAGCAGGTATGTTATTCCTCATAAGCAATTGTATGCGTTCGAACCGAGCTTGTGTTCGGACCGAGCTTTATACATTGTAAGGAGGGTATTATGAGGAAGTGAAGAGAATCGATTGTGAAGCTTTTCTAGAATCTCGTTTCTGTCCATACCTTCGCCTCAGAATATCAGTTATTATGGGAAACTGAAGTAACCGACTTGATTGTCACGGAGTACCGTTATCTGCCACTTCACCGGGGTAACAAACTAAAGCACACAAACAAAGAAAAACAAACTAAAACACATAAAGAAAATTACAATCGTCCTCTTATTGAATTTACCTCAAGCTCCAACTGGATGTTGTAGACACTTCTCTTAATGTCTCTGAGTTGGCTTTCTAAATCCTCAACATAGGATACTAACTCTGGTGGTTGCAGAGCCCAAATATGATGTGTTTTATAAAATCAAATCTACCTTTTGAGATGAGATTTTACACGTTGAAGTGGTTTAAGAATGTCCAGGAGGAACTGTTTAGCTATGGCACTCATGATTAATAATGAAAAGAGAAAACTTAATGGTTAAACAAACACACTTATGCAAAAATAATTTCAATTAGCAAAAGAATAATAAAAAGAAAGGAAAAAAATCAAATCACCGAAAAGAAAGAAAAAACTCAATTCGAATTTGGTGGGTCACTCAAATTTATTTCGGTGTCCTCTCCATGTGGTTGGTACTCTAAATATGACTTTAATCTTTGACCATTAACTTTAAACATGACACCGTTCTTTAGGTCCTTAATTTCAATTGCCCCATGTGGAAAAACAATGTGAACAATAAAGGGGCTAGACCATCGAGAGCGTAACTTACCTGGGAATAGGTGTAAGCAAGAATTGAATAAAAGCACTTTTTGACCTGGAGTGAAAGATTTTCTCATGATTTGCTTGTCATGAAAGACTTTCATTCGCTGCTTGTAAATCTTGGCATTTTCGTATGTGTCATTGCGAATTTCTTCAAGTTCTGCTAGTTGTAATCTTCTTTCTGAGCTAGTTTACTGCATGTCATAGTTGAATTTCTTGATGGCCTAATATGCACGATGCTCGAGTTCCACAGGTAGGTGGCAAACTTTTCCATACACTAGCCTGTAGGGTGACATCCCAATCGGGGCTTGAAAGCCGTTCTATATGCCCATAATGCATCATCAAGTCTTAATGACTAATCTTTTCTGTTTGGCCTCACCGTATTTTTTAATATGTGTTTTATTTCTCGATTGAAGATCTCAACTTGGCCACTGGTTTGCGGATGATATGGGGTTGCCACTTTGTGAGTGGTTGAATACTTTGTCAAAAGATTTTTGAATGCTTTGTTACAAAAGTGGGCACCACCATCACTGATTATCGCTCGAGGGAATCCAAAGGGTGAAACAATGTTGCTTTTCAAAAATCCTATCACCACCTTGTGATCATTGGTTCTTCATGAAATTGCTTTTACCCATTTCGATACATAGTCAACAGAAACCAATATGTATTGATGGCCAAAAGAAGGGGGAAATGGTCCCATAAAGTCGATACCCTATACATAAAAAATCTCAACCACTAAAATAGAATTTAGTGGCATCATATTCCTTCGCGTAATGCTCCCCATTCGTTGACACCTATCACATGAAGAACAAAAAGTGTAAGCGTCTCGAAATATAGTTGGCTAATAGAAACCACATTGTAAAACTTTAGTCACTGTTTTCTTAGCGTTGAAATGGCCTCCACAAGCTTGTTCATGGCAGAATGAAAGGATATTTTGAATTTCACTTTCTGGGACACATCGTCTAACAATTTGATCTGCACAATACTTGAACAAATACGGGTCATCCCAAAAGAAATTCTTTATTTCTGCAAAAAATTTGGCCTTGTCTTGCTGAGTCCAATGCTCTGGAAGTTGACTTGTAGCAAGATAATTAATGATATCAGCATACGGCGGTAATACTTCCACACTCATCAGTTGTTCATCTGAGAATGACTCATTCAATGTTAATGGTTCTGTAATTGTGTCAAAATGGAGACGAGAGAGATGGTCTGCCATAACATTTTCTATGCCTTTCTTATCTTTAAATTCCAAGTCGAATTCTTGCAAAAGTAACACCCAACGAATTAGTCTAGCTTTTGCATCTTTCTTTGTGAGAAGATATTTAAGAGCAGCATGATCTATGAACACAATTATTTTACAACCAATGAGATAAGATCAAAATTTTTCCAATGCAAACACTACTGCTAACATTTCTTTTTTAGTAGTTGAATAGTTCAATTGTGCATCATTCAATGTCATACTAGCATAGTAAATAATATGGGAATTCGATCAACTCTTTGTCCTAATACTATTACTACTGCATAATCAGATGCATCACAATTGAGTTCAAATGGTAAGCTCCAGTTTGGAGGCTGAATGATGGGTGATGATGTCAACAACTGCTTTAATTTTTCAAATGCCACAAGACATAAATCATTAAAGATAAAAGGTACATCCTTAGCAAGTAGATTGCATAAGGGTCTAGAAACTTTGTTAAAATGTTTAATGAAACGTCTATAAAAACCAGCATGCCCAAGGAAAGATCTTACTTCTCTGACTGTTTTAGTTGGTGGAAGATTAGAATAAGATCCACCTTGGCTTTATCAACCTCAATACCTTTGCTCGAAATGATATGACCGAGAACAATACCTTGTTTTACCATAAAATGACACTTCTCCCAATTTAAGACTAAGTTCTTCTTGATACATCTCTGCAAAACTAGTGTTCGATGATGTAAACATTGATCAAATGAGTCACCAAAGACAGAAAAGTCATCCATAAAGACTTCAAGGAATCGTTCAACCATATCAGAAAAAATGTTTAACATGCATCGTTGAAATGTAGCAAGTGCATTACATAATCCAAATGACATCCTTCTATATGCAAAATTGCCAAAAGGGCAAGTGAAAGTGGTTTTCTCTTGATCTTTTGGTGATATAGGAATCTGATTGTATCCTGAGTAGCCATCTAGAAAGCAATAAAATTCATGGCCTACTAATCTATCAACCATTTGATCGATAAATGATAAAGGAAAATGGTCTTTACGTGTGAAAGAATTCAACTTTCTATAATCAATGCATACACGCCATCTTGTAGTCACTCTAGTGGGTATCAATTCATTATCAACATTGGTAACTACTGTGACTCCTGATTTTTTGGGGACAACTTGCACAAGACTAACCCATGAACTATCAGAAATTGGGTAAATGATACCTGCGTCTAATAGCTTAAGGACTTCAATTCTAACAACTTCTTTCATATTAGGATTTAACCAACGTTGCATTTCCCTAGTAGGTTTAGCATTTTCATCAAGGTGAATGTAATGCATGCAGTCTACTGGGTTTATACCTTTTATGTCCGCTATGATCCATCCTAATGCTCCTTTGTGCTCTTTTAAAACATCCAATAACTTACCTTTTTGTTCGTCATTTAGGGATGATGAGATGATTACCGGCAGAGTACTTTCTTCTCCAAAAAATGCATATTCTAAAGTGTTGGGTAATGGTTTGAGCTCGAGTTTCGGTGATGATTCTGATGATGGGATGAGTTTCTGTTCTGATGGTGCTAGTTGTTCAACTCTTGACTTCCATTTATTAGTGTCCATGGATGGTGCTGAGTTAAGTAGGGCGTTGACCTCATCGACTGATCTGTCAATATCAAAATCCAAACCAAAGTAAGTTAAACATATTTGTAAAGGATCATTACTAAAGTTTGAAAGAAAAGTATTATCAACTAGTGTTTCTATTAAATCCACATAAACAATTCCATCATCTGCATTGTGAGGTTGTTTGACAATGTTGAAGATGTTTAGCTTCATAGTCATGTTGCCAAAGGACAACTGCATATTTCCAGTTATGTATTGAATGTGAGCATCCGTAGTTGCCAAGAAAAGTCGGCCTAGAATAATGGGGATGTGCTTCCTTGAATCTTGTATTGGTTGAGTGTCAATTACAATGAAATCAACACGAAAATAAAATTTGTCTACCTGGATAAGCACGTCCTCCGCAATACCACGAGGTATTTTCGTGGACCGATCTGCAAGTTGTAACACCACTGGAGTTGGGTGTAATTCTCCCAGTCCAAATTTCATGAATACAAAGTAAGGCAACAAATTTACACTAGCTCCTAAATCCAACAGAGCATTCTCAATTGTGTGGTTCCCTATACTACATGAGATAGTGGGGGAGCTTGGGTCTTTGTATTTTAGAGGAATTTTGTGTTGGAGTATAGAACTAACATTTTCTGTTAAAATGCCTTCTTTTGAACGTGCATGTTTCTCTTTTTAGTACCAAGATCTTGAAGAAACTTGGCATAAGATGAAACTTGTTTTATAGCATCAAGTAAAGGGATGTTAACACTTACCTATTTGAAGATTTCAAGAATCTCACCTGTGGATTTTCCCTTATTTCCTTTATCTAACCTCTGAGGAAATGTAGCTTCAGGAACATATTCTCGTGTGTTGGCTTCTTCTTTCTCTTTCGATGGTAAGTCCTCAATATTCACAGGTACAATTTGATTTTCTTTTGTCACCGGTATCTCCACTTTGTTGTCGACTTCTTTTCCTTTTCGTAAGGTCATGACTGCTTTGACCTCTCCATGCTGCTATGGTGAACTGGTACTTGATTCATGTACTCCTTTAGGATTAGACATTGGTTGACTTGGAAATTTACCTTTCTCAACAGTCATTGCCAAGGTCTGAACTGAAGAAGCAAGTTGTCCCACAATCTTCTCGAGGCTTGAAACTGATTGGGCTTGTGAGTTGAAGTCTGCTCTCAACTCATTTCGTAGTCTATCAATAGTGCGATTCTGTTGCTGAATCGTGGAGTGAGTAAGATTCTTGAGATTCTGGAATGAATCCTCCCATGATCTGGGTTGAAAGTAGCTCTAGTTCTGATTGTATGGTCTAAATGGTGGCTGAGAAACTTGAGGAATTTGAGGAATTGGTTGCATTGGTGGAGCTGGAGCTGCTGATCCATTCTGTTGGAAACCTTAAGACCATAAAAAATTGGGGTGGTCTTTCCATCCAGGGTTATATGTGTTGGAGTATGTGTTGTAATTTGATGGTTTTCTCATTACACCTATGGCATTGGCTTGATTTGAGTATGAGTCATGGTCATGTGGCTCTATTGATTTAGCAGTCAATAACGATTCTATTTCTCGAGAGAGGTCTTTAATTATCGCTTTGACTTCTTTAATTTCTGAACTTGACTCGCCAATGTGAACCTCATTTACTCCCTTAATTCTTTTAGTGTTCCTGAGCGATCGATTCCGTTGTTGGGAATTATCTGCTTGTCGCTGGAAGAATTCCCAAATCTCTGATGCACTTTTTGACATTAGCTCTCCTCCACTTGTTGCCATTAGCCATTCTTGCACATTCGGCAATAATCCCTCCAAAACGTATTGGCACTGGTGCCATTTCTCGTACCCATGATGTGGACACTTTAAAAGTAGCCCATTGAATCGCTCCCATGTTTCGAAAAACTGCTCGTCCTCTCTCTGGGTAAACTCTGAGATTTCCCTGTGAATAGCATTGGTTTTATGCACTGGAAATATTTATTCAAAAATTTAGTTACCATTTGTTCCCATGATGTAATGCTATTAGCAGGTAATGTATTGAGCTATAAACGAGCTCTATCCTTTAAAAAAAAATGAGAATAGTCTCAGTTTAACATCATCATCTGAAAAATTCTCATATCTAAATGTTTGACAAACAGCATGAAAATCATTCAAATGATTATATGGGTCCTCATTTTCTAGGCCATAGAATGTTGGGAGACAATTTAGCACACTAGGTTTTAGTTCAAAACTCCTAGCAGCTACATTTGGGTATTTTATGCATGATGTGCTCAAATTAGCTAAGGGACTAAAGTAGTCCTTAAATGGCCTCTCCTGTGGTGGTGCTTATTGTTGCAAATCCATTTTATTTTTAACGTGTTGGTGTGTGCGCAATGTTTTTTCAAGTTCAAGGTCTATAGGCTCAAGATTAGATAATAATGACCTTCGACCATGCATGCAAAGAACGCAAAATAAATGAGAACAAAACAAATAAAAATAAAGAAGAAGGAGAAATTACGGTACTAACCTTATTACACTGTTAAAACATTTCTACAAAAACACACTAAAAAAAATACGTGAAACAAATTTTACTAAAAATTAAAATTAATACGATAAAAAAATTACAAACAAAAATAACTTGAAAATTAAATTACAGAACTTTAAAGAAGAGAAAAAATTATTACCTCAAAATGTAAATTCACTTTTTTTTCTTTCTTTTTTTTAAATTAAAAAAAATTACAAGAAAAATTACTAAAAGAAATTTTTTACAAAAATTAACTCTACAAATTAAAATAACTTACCTCCCTGGCAACGGCGCCAAAAACTTGTTGTGCAAATTTTATTGAACTTGGAAGCAACGAATCTATTGTAGAATAGATTAATGGTGACGAGTGTCGATCCCACGAGGAGATTGATTCTAATTGTGTGTAGATTTAATTTTTTCTAAATGGATGGTTGGATTTGTGGTGAAAGTGACTTCGATTATCCTAAAATTGGAATTGAAATTGCGAGAATAAATTGAAGAGAAATCTATTGAAATGACGTACTTGGGTATCTAGATCCGTATCAACATGAACCATGGGCTAAATATTCTTTATTAGTACTAATTAAATCATGAGGGGGGAATTCATACCTCATGAACGACAATCTAATAAATATGGTGTTAAGGGCTTATCGTGCCAAATAATAATAACCTTGTATTAGGGAGCCGGTGAAACCAGGGTGGTATCTAGACAAGATTATTATTATTTGTCGACGAAAAGTCAAAACATCCACAAAAACTAGAGGGGAAAAGAAAATAAATTTACCAAATAAAGTCCATGACACATGTTGAGACGCTTGAAAGAAAATTAGTTACTCATAATTGAACTAGGGGTAAAATAGAAATTTATTAAAATACATAGAAAATATAAGATGGAGAGAGAATTACAGAAAATGAAGTCCAAAAATGGATTCAGAGATGCCAAATTAGGGGGGGGAAGGCCCCTTTTTTATAGATACATTGAGTAAATCATGGCCATCGGATTAAAAATAGTTTGGACGCTCAAGATTGCGCCATGTCATCAGTCAACAGTACGCGGTTTGAACAGTGACATGGTTTGACCCAGCTTGAACAGTAACGTGGTTTGATTGAAAATAATTATGTGTATATGCATGTACCGTACACACAATTTGTGAACCACTAACATGCTGCCACATCACCAATCAACAGTGCATAAAAATTTTAGTCCAACAAGATTGTGATACCTTATCAGTCAATGCCACATCATCGGTCAATGCCACGTCATCGATCCGTTTATATGAACAGTGTCGTGAACAGTAACGTAGACAATACCGTACATGTGAACAATGCCATTTTTCCTTTTATTTTCCTCTAAGGTTTTCGACCCTCCTAAGTTCAAAAGTGATGTCCGTTTTGCCGTCTGATTTCTCGTTAATTGTGAAATGACCATAATACCCCTAAAATACATAAAATACTTAATTAAAATAAAACACACGTAATTAAATCACAAGAAGGTTAAACACATAAAAGTAAGGGTGTTAGTAAGACTTGAAATGTAAAATGACGATTTTTTCCTTTATAAATATACATTTTCTAACACTCAACAGCAGATATGTAATATGAGTCAGGTTGACAGCATAATCATTATTTAGTATAACTAATTTCATTAAGATGCATCGCCATACAAGTACTGGCAAAAGTTTGATACCGTAATTCGAATCATGAACAAAAATTGATATACTTCATAAGTGAATAAAATTTGAATTCCTAGTAGACTACATCCAAATTGAATAAAAAGTTAATTTAATAGAAATAAAATCCCCAATTTGATACACATATAAGATAGAAAAAACATATGATACTTAATGTGGCAACTAATTAATCTTAGTATTGATTAAATTAGGAAGAAAAAAGTACTTTAAAGCGTTATCTCAATAGAAAAGCTTATTTTCATGGCTTCATCATCATCCTCATCTCCTGTTCCTTCTTCATCTTCTCCAGTTACTTTGTCTTCTACTCTTTCCTTACCAAAATCTTGTACTAAGCAAACAGCAAATAAGATAAAAAACCTTGTTGAATATTCCTATGTTCTCGAGTCTGCCCAAATCACTGAATCTTCCTTGCCTCTCATCAGTCCGTATCATCTGTATAAAAAACCATCTTCTTTTACTAAAACCATTAAAACCCTGATTTCTACCAAACGCCCCTCTCCTAAAGAATATATCCAGTCATCCAGACTAGATCAATGTGCTTTAAAGGCTACTGCAGCTGAACAATATGTGGCACTTGAGATACCCCTAGAGCTAATCACTACATGGAAAAGAGAAGGCTATATACATCTTCATCTTGGAGGTGTTCGCCTTATTCTTACTCTCCATGGGAGAAAAGGTCTACCACTCACAGCCCGCATTGCTTTGCTTGATACCAGGTTTAAGCAATATCAACATGCTATTATTGGCACAGTTCTTACTACTCTCTATGCCGAAAGTGCTTTGCTTACATTTTATCCTAGATTCAACTTCAAGGAGTTGAACAAATCTCTTCAGCCAAAATAGCCACCCTGCACCATCAGCTTGTTTACAGGTTGCAGAATCATGCTTTAGATTTGCCAACTCCACAAACTGCAAATTCTGAAGCCCTTATGATTATTGCAGAATCAAACGAGATTCCAACCATCATTGAAATCCCAAGGCAAATTCCTCGCCAAGAATTAATCAAATTAATGCCTTTAGAATGGTTGTCTAACTATGAACAATTTCATCAAAATTCTGAACCCATCCACACTTCTGAAAGTCAATTTCAGAAAAATCATGATGGAACTATTCGTCTCACTTTTAAGCCTCCACTAAGCTCTTCTTTAGAACCACCACGGTTATCTTTCACTTATTCTTCAATGATTACTTATGTCCACACAGAACAAGAGAACTTACCCATTTCAGCATTTACTGCTCAAGGTTCTCCCATATACCTAGCAAAACTTAATGGACATTTCTTTTGGGATGTCCCAGCCTCTGGCAAATGTGATGCAGGCTGTCCTTGTTGAGATGACATTGAAGAAGATGATCAACCTCAAAGACGCAAGCGCAAGTCCAAAAAGATCATATATCCAGCTTGCAAATACCATGTTGCTCATCCAGAAGATCCATCTGAGCCTGATTCTCAAGCACCTTTGCCCATTTATCACAAAGGTCTTGCTTGGCTTCAACAACATGAGCCAACTTTCTTAAATTGCAGAACACAATCATCCTACCACACTCTAGATAAATCTCCTCCTCTCATCCAATCATGTATGATGTTTTCACCCTCAACATCTACCGAATACCAAGCCCAGTTTCCTCCCTTAGAAAAAAAAATAGACCAGCAAAAGAATTTCATTTCTAAACCTTATATCCCATCCATTGTTACCCCTGCTGGCCACTTAGAAGAACCTTGTTCTTACGTCACAAGGTAGATCACATCACCCATAAATCAAACCAGGTTGAGAAAAAGGTTGACACCATCTCAAAAAGATTAAATCAGATCTATTAGAAAAATTAAATCAGATCTATTAGAATCTTCACAACAGAGTTAATCAACTTGACTCTGAACTCCGAGCCATGCTTGCTCAAAGAATCTATAGTCCTGATTTTGATAAAAAGGAAGCTGAGATCAGAGCCTTAAAAGCTGAAATTGCCAGAATTGATTCAGAAAAGGTTCAACCCACTCTTTTCACCAGTTCTGCTCCACTTCCTGTTATTAACCCTACTTATCACCCTTTCCTTCCACCAACTTCTTCTAGAACGTATAATCCTTCTAAACTTTTGGAATGACTCATACCTTTTTCCCTCCAAAACCCACATTAAAACCAAAGAAGACACCCAATCCACTTCTCAAATCTATACCTCAGCAAAACCCTCAATCATCCAGATTTGAACCATCACCACCCTCTTTGCCGGTGACTACTTCGCCATCCATTCCACCTTCAGTTTCTTTAGAAAAAAAACCCATGCACTAGTATTCTGCTCATCAAGTTTTCCATCCATCACCTTTGTCATATTCTACTGAAGATTCTTCTTCAGAATCAGATTCAACTTCATCCACAATTGAGTCAGACACTTCTGATTCAAATCTAGCCGACATTTCCAAACTTCTCATTGCTGAACCCACTGAGACCACTGAACATACCACTGAAGTTATTGATAGTGATGACGAGCCACAAATTACACATGAAACTGGCGAGTCCTCTCATTCTGTTCCTCCACGACCAAAAGTCCCCAAACTTTCAAATAGTCCCTAGTTTACTTTTGATGATATCCCTATCACGAAGTGGAGAGAAAGATTACAAGAGTTGTCTGCCTAGATTGATGTCCAAATGCTAGCCTCTGGAGCTACAACCCAGTCTGTTCTACGAGAATTCAGTACGCAGTTTACTGGTTCTCTCCGAGATTGGTTTGACAGCTTAGGACAATATAGATAGCTGCAATTCATTCAGATTCCAGAAGTCTCTCAAGCTTTTGCACTCTTTCATGATCAATTTATTGGAGAGCCCAGCGCAACTTTTGAAGCCCCCAGAAATGATTATCTTAATATGAAGTGTTGTCTCTCAACACAAAAGATCTTCATTATTATTACAAGCGGATGTCTTTGCTTTATTACAAGCTGAATGGATTCAATGATGCTATGCTCAGACATGTTTTCCTGGCATCTCTTCCGGAAGAATTGTAACCAGAAATCCACCGACAGTTAGTAGCGCATAAGCTCAACATTGATACTTTGTCATTGGGGAAAATATTCCAGATCGCTATAGGATGTCTTGATAAGCTATGTAAACAAAAGAAATTCTTCCAAGAGCTCATCAAGGATAAAGAACCTTTCAGATCTGCCTGCAAAAAGCCTTATCTGGCTATTAAATGCAAAGATCCAAAAAAATGTGATTGTTCCCCTAAAAAGAAGTCTCATTTAAGAAAATCCAAGTTTTCATCCTCATCAGGAAAGCGACGCTCTAAACAATTCTGATTTTTTAGAAGAAAATAGTCTTATTTCAAAGAAGCTTCTAACCACAAGAAAAGTCGATGCTTCATCTGTAAAAGGAAAGGCCACTTTGCCAAAGATTGTCCTGTAAAATCTCGAAAGGCCATCAAGCTCATCCAACATTTGGAATCCACAACGAAGTTTTCTCCGTCCACAGACCAGGTTGAACACTTGTTTTGAGAACAAGAAGAGCCTAATGACCACATAATCTTTGCCTTGCCGAATTCCAGTGATTCGGATAATTTAGATTTTGAGCCTATCTATACAGTCCAACCTCCATCCATTCTCATCCATGATCCTACTATTCCAATTCCTTCTGTCAAGATCCAAATCCTTCCTTCTAAATACCATAAACCTATCACAGCCATTGATTTTCTTGAAATGGTTCCCAGAGAAGAATGATTAATCTTGATATTCTTCCTCATGAATATTGGAAAACTCAGGAAGAACATTTCAAAGCAGCTGATGGAAAGATCTTTACAACTACATTGGCTACTAAACATCCAATAGGAATCCAGTTATTTCCTAATTTTGTTGTTTGGTTAAAGCTAATTGGTTCCTCATTACGAAACAAAGATCTTCTCGTTGGTTTTGACATCCTACATCAAGCAAAAAATGTCCATATCACCCCCTTTGGTCTCCGTTACAAATCCATGATCAAACCATTCACTAGCATTCTAAAAATCTACTCTCTATCTAATCCACCACCTTCATACCGGGCCATAACCGACCAAATCCTCAAATTTTGTCCAGAAAATCATAGCCTCTTTACCCATCCAAAACCTTTGTGGAAAAACCCAAATTTCTTCATCTCCTTACCTTTTAAGTTAAATGAAGACAACAACCCCACCAAAGCCACACACACTTGAATGACTCCTCAGGACCTTATCTTGGCCCAACAAGAATGTGCCCAATTGCTCAAACAAGGCCTCATTGAGCCCACAACTTCTCAATGGGCTTATCAAGCCTTTTACGTTGAAAAAAGGTCTGAAATCCTCTGTGGCAAAAAATGACTAGTCATTGACTATCAGCCACTCAACAATTTTCTCCAAGACCAAAAGTTCTCTTTACCCAATAGACACACCCTCTTCATTCACCTCAAAAATGCTCATATCTTTTCCAAATTCGATTTAAAATCTGGATTTTGGCAACTTGACATTCATCCATCTGAAAGATACAAAACTGCTTTTTGTATCCCAAACGCCCATTATCAATGGATCGTCCTTCCATTTGGCCTTAAAACTGCCTCTTCTATTTTCCAAAAGGCCATGACCACCATCTTTCAACCCATTCTTCACCATACCCTTATTTACATTGATGATTTACTCATTTTTTCAGGTACTCATGATGAGCATCACAAGTTACTCCAACAGTTTTTTCAGATCATTCAAGAACATGGAATCATGATCTCTGACAAGAAAAGCACGATTGCGACAACCTCTATTGACTTTCTTGGCATGAAAATCCAAGACGGCCATTATCAGCCTGGACCCCACATTGCACAAGAGTTACTTCACTTTCCCGAAAGTAACTTTACTAAAAAGCAAGTCCAACAATTCCTTGGCATTATCAATTACATCCGAGATTTCATGCCACATGTCAATCACCACACAAGCAAGTTGTCTGCCCTTCTAAAAAAGAATCCACTATCCTGGTCAAAACTCCACACAGATACTGTAAAGCAATTAAAGCAGATTGCACAGAATCCACCACCTTTAAAGCTTATCACAGACGGTAAAAAGATTCTCTAAACAGATGCAAGTGATGAATCGTGGGGGGCCATCCTCCTTGAAGAATATAATGAAAAATAGCACTTGATTACATATGCAAGTGGACAATTCCCTGAAGCACAAAAGCATTATCACACAGTCTACAAAGAAATCTTAGCCGTGAAAAATGGTATCAAGAAATTTGAATTCCATTGGCCATAGATTTTTTATTCGACTGGATAATTCAGCTTTTCCCAATATCTTGAACTTTAAGCAAAAGACTGTTCTAGAAAAAACTTTATTTCGGCTTAAGGAATGGTTCTCAAGATATGACTACCATGTCCAGCATATAAAAGGAGATCATAACCTCATTCCAGACTTACTATCTAGACCCCCAAAACCAAAAACTCCACAGTTTTTTTGTATCACTTCTCAGATTTTCTTCCCAATCATTGCCATGGCTAGTTCACTTCCTAAAACAGCCCTCACCCAGAAGTCTTTCCTTCTCAATATGGCTTTTTCATCCCATCATCAGATCCAAAACTTTGCCCGCAAATTCCTCTTTAGGTTTTTTATGAATATCTACATGATGAATAAAGAACCTATGTTTTTTCCCAGTTTTCATCTTGATCATCTTTTCCTTACAGGATTAGTTATCACACCTCACCAAGATATTACCCAAGATGCACTTTGGTATACATGGTGTCTTACTGTTCTGTATGCCACAAAAATGGTTTTCCCCGTTTTACCCCTTCTCACCAAACTCAATGACCCAGAGTTTTCCACCTCTCTCACCTGGACTTTGTTTGAATGGTTTTCGCCATTACCATGGTGGCGTAGGAAGCTACAACAGATTGCTGACACACATCATCTTCTGGAACTCCCAGACCAAGAAGGAAAACAGTTCACTACTGTTTTTATCATCCACCGTCTATACTTCCAGCATCCTCAAATCAGAGATTTTTAGACACAGAATCAAAGTTATGAATGGATCATTGTTCCTCACATTGCCTGTCTTGAACAAGATTTCCAGACCAAAACTTCCTTGAAGAACTTTCTCATGGAACTCAATCACATTCCTCCAGATTAACCAGATATCCGCCACACATCTCTTGGACCAAAACATGAAATGTTCACGATTCAATTGTTAGTGGTCAAAATCTACAACTAAAATATCATACGCTTTCAACTAAAAATACGTAAAATATTTATCCTGGACATGGAGTCTTTGTACATAACTTTCGCCTTTTATGCATGATTGCGTCTTTGAACAAACAAAATCTTGATTTTTTTTGGAGAATTACTTATTCATATAACTAAAATCAATCCACGGAGGATTCCTATTGGATGTTTAGTAGCCATTGTAGTTGTAAAGATCTTTCCATCAACTGCTTTAAAATGTTCTTCTTGAGTTTTCCAACATTCAGGAGGAAGAATATTAGGATTAATCATGCTTCTGTAGGAGCCAGTATCAAGAAAACCAATGGCTGTGATAGGTTTATGGTATGCCAAAGATTGTCCTGTAAAACCTCGAAAGGCCATCAAGCTCGTCCAACATTTGGAATCCACAACAGAATTTTCTCTGTCCACAGACCATGTTGAACACTTGTTTTTAGAACAAGAAAAGCCTAATGACCACACAATCTTTGCCTTGCCGAATTCTAGTGATTCGAATAATTCAGATTTTGAGCCTATCTATACAGTCCAACCTCCATCCATACACTCTGAAAAAGGTTGACACCATCTCAGAAAGATTAAATCAGATCTATCAGAATTTTCACCACCTAAAGACAAGTCATCTCCTAGACTCTTTAGAGAGGGTGAACGTTGTGAGAGAGCAATTTTGGTATACTGGTTTGAAGATAAATCAGGACTTTTCTGATGCACATGATCCTCACTTCAGAGGCAAGTGCAGAGCATACTCAGTTGGAGATAGAGATGAGCACTCTTAGAATAATGGCTCAAGTGTTAACTTGCTACCTAGAAGAAGAAAAGAACTTAGAATGACATCAGAGAATTATCAAAAGCTTTCAAATTTTATTGAAGGCGTTCTCCTCTGACAAGAATACCCTTTGGGCTGGAACTTGATCCATTCCTTCAATTTCGTTTTTGTATGTGTTTTGTCTTTTTTTCTTTAATGAGGCTCTCTTGTTTTTTTTTTAATGAAGCTAAGTTCTCTTCCATTTTAACAAGCAAAGACACCTTTTTCATCATGGTGTGAATGGAGAATAGAATAGATGACTGCCAACTCTTAAAGTCAAGCATGTCAGTATCTTTTTTTTCAAAGATTGAATGAACTTTCAAAAGAAGAAGAAAAGTCATTTTGAACTTCTCTTCCATGTCATGATCAGCTCCAAGTGTAACAAAACTAATGGCCTTCAATTATCTCTAATTTTAATCACTTTAAGCATGTTTGTTCCATAATCTTCAATTTATTAACCTGTTCAATAAAAGTAATTTAATAACTGAACTTGTAAATAAAAATGACTAAAAGAATTATAGGATTAGAGGTAAAAATATTTGAATTATTTATGCCCATCAACTTATGCCTGAAGGGAAATATTTTGCTTGTTTGAATGATTCATGTCTTCATTTATATTAACACATCATGTGTTTAACAAAAGGACTTAAAGGCAAAAATAGTGTATAATTCTTATCTATCTCTTTTGGGAATTTAGGTTATCACTAGTTCTGTCCAAGACTACAAGTTGGAAGTTGATTTATTAAGAATAAATATTGAGAGGATCGATGATGAACCTTTTTCGTGTTCCATCAACAATTTAGTTTTTCAATAAAATATCTTGCCTCATTTTATTTAGATTAGGATAGGTCCAATGTGACTATATTATATCTTCTAAATTAAAGATAAAGAGGGTAATGTCATCTATAAAGATGGGAAATCTTGATACGTACAAATGGGTCTAGTCTTATATCAAAAGATTTGGCTTTAAAATGCAAACATATGTTACAATGGAAAGTGCACCAATGATGATAACATTAAGGTTTGTCTTTCATGCTCGATTTGCTTTAAATTATTTATCTAGCTACTTATTAAAGGGAGTTGAAAAAAATAATATTACATTTCAGGCCATCTCTACATTTTATAAACTTTATTGTTTTTATACTTTATAGACTCTTCGACTCTACCAAACTTTTATTTGGCCATTGTGTTAACTAATTGTTAGATAAAGCCCCTAATGTACTTTATTCTACTCCGAGTGTTTAAATTATTTTTATGGTTTTGCTAATTGCATGTGGAATTTAATATACTTTGCCATTAGGAAGCTAGTGATTAAAAGTGTAAAAGAGCTAAAACTAGTTGTATATGAAGATGAAGATTTGTTTGGATCAGCTTATGTGTTTTAAATTATTTCTTTCTTGAAATTAATTTGATGGATTTTGTCAAGAAGAGTTGTAGATTGTTAGGAATACATGGGTTTTGTTTTGTTTTGCTTGATGTTGCTATGGCTGCTTTTATTCTTTAGTGTTGTTGGGAATAATGATGTGTAATGCTGAGAAATATGTTACTAACACCAAAATAGTATCAGTGAAGGTCATTTTTCTACTAGTGTTTGTTTGTGTATACACACACACACACACACACACACACAAACAAACGCTAGTAAAATGACCTTCACTAATAATATTGTAAACCAAGCTTTCTCATGTCTATCTACCTACTATATAATAGGTGCAAAATTAGATATATGAATAAGGTGAAATATAAAATTTGATAAGAGTATATTTTCTTTATATTTTACTATTAATTTTTCCATTTTTTTCTCATTTTGGTCTTACATATTCTAGTTAATTTAGTTCTTTAATTTTGATTAACATAAATTTTCTTTCAGTAGTTTAATTATAATTCATTTACTTAGTCGATAATAATTTAAATTAACTTAAATTGTAAATATCTAATTATCCTTAATTTTGATTTTAATATAGGTGAAAAAAGAGAAAGTTGGAATTTAGTTGGGTTGAAAATGCATATTTGGGGAAATATTTATGTTCAATGAGCTAAAATAGAAATTCAGTAGGAGTTTAAGGGAAATAATTGAAGATTTTTGGAAATCGAAAGGAAGCCAAGCAAAATTAACAAGTTGATTTCCAATTAAGCCATTACGTGAAAGCAAATTAGGTATATTGGAAGAAACTAGTATAATTATTCAATTAGCTTATATATCTAATGCTTACTTGAAGGGGGTTGTGGAAGATGTTCTTGTGCAGATCAATGAATTGGTCTTTCCAATAGATTTTTATATCCTTGAAATGGAGGATGAGTTATCGCCCAATCTCATGCCCATTTGCTAAGGTGACCATCATTTAAGATAGCCCGAACTGAGATCGATGTTCACAATAGGACCCTCATGATGGAATTCGATGGTGAAGTGATTCGCTTCAATATTTTTGAGGCAATGAGGTATCCTAGTGATTTGCATTCTGTTTTTACCATGGATGATATTAAAACTTGGGTGTAGGAATTCTTTAAGTTATCTAGTAACGATAGTTTTAAAGTCACATATGCAAGAACTTAGGAATACATATTCTAAGGGATAGGCATGTTTGATAGAGTTGAATGACGAGGTAGAGAAGGACGTGGCAATCTTAGATACAGTAGGTCCGTTATGGACCACCAAGTATAATGTTTTTTTACCTTGAATTGCCTTTATCAAATGAGAAACCTTTACTTTTTTTATGCAAGCACCTGCTTTAGAACTCATGCTACTCTAAAAACACCTTAAATATATTAACTTGGGTAAGAATGAAATTTTTTTAATTATCATTGCTAAAACTCTTACTTCAATTCAACAAGAAAAGCTAATTAAGGTGTTTAGGATCACAAGACGGTGATTTGGTAGACCATCATCGACATCAAGAGTATTAGTTCTTCCACATGTATGCATTGCATTTTGCTAGAGAAAAGATTTAAACTGACAAGAGATGCAGCTTAAAACTTCTTGATGTAGGGATTATCTATCCCATTTTCGATAGCAAGTGGGTGAGTCTTGTGTAGGTAGTTCCAAAAAATGGTCAAGAATGAAGGAAAAAAACTGGTACTGACTAAAGCTCGAACCGGGTAAAGGGTTTGCATTGCCTACCGCAAATGAATACAGCCACTCGCAAGGATCATTTTCCTTTACCTTTTATTGATCAAATGCTCAAAAGTTTAACTAGTCACTTTTACTGCTATTTTCTTAATGGTTATTTAGGCTGAAATCAGATCATTATGAAAACCATGAGAAAATGACCTTTACTTGCCCTTTCGGCACATTTGCTTAACAACGCATGCCGTTTGGCCTTCGTAACGCTCTTGCCACATTCTAAAGGTGTATGCTAAATATCTTTTCTGATAATAGGAAAACATCATTGAGGCATTTATAGAGGATTATACGGCTTATGATGATTATTTCGATAGATGTCTAGATAACCTTACATTTTTTCTTAAACGATACATTAACACTAACCTTGTGCTTAATTGGGAAAAATGTTATTTTATGGTTAATCAAGGTATTGTGTTGGGACATGTTATTTCTAAAGGGGGATTGAAGTTGATAAAGGTAAAATAGATCTTATTCACTCTTTACCACCTTCTAATAGTGTAAGGAAGGTTTGTTCTTTTTGTAGTCATGTAAGTTTTTATTGCAGGTTTATCAAGGATTTCTCCAAGATAGCATTGCTTCTCTGCAACTTGCTTAAGAAGAATGTGACTTTTGACTTCAATGAAAAGTGCCAGATAGCATTTGAGAAGTTGAAAGAGGTTTTGACATCAGTTCTTGTAATTCAACCACCAAACTAGGATCTACAATTTGAGATCATTGTTGTGCAAATTTTAATGTACTCGCAAGCGCACGAATCTATTGTAGTATAGACTAATGGTGACGAGTGTCGATCCCACGAGGAGGTGGATTTTAATTATATATAGAATTAATTTTGTAAATGGGTGGTTGGAATTGTGGTGGAAGTGATTTAAATTATCCTAAAATTGGAATTGAAATGGCGATAATAAATTCTAAAATTGGACTTGCAATGGTGAGAATAAATTGAAGAGAAATCTATTAAATTGACGTACTTGGGTATCTGGATCCGTATCAACATGCATCATGGGCTAAATAATCCGTATTAATGCTAATTAAATAATGAGGGGGAAATCCACACCTCATGAACCACGCTCTAATCAATATGGTGCTAAGGGCTTATCGTGCCAAATAATAATAACCTTGTACTAGAGGGCCGGTGAAACCAAGGCGGTACTAGACAAGATTAGTATTATTTGTCGACGAGAAGTCAAAACATCCACAAAAACTAGAGGGGAAGAGAAAATAAATTTACCAAATTAAGCCCATGACACATGTTGAGACTTCACCTTCAACCCAAGCTTGAAAGAAAATTAGCCACTCATAATTGAACTAGGGGTAAAATGGGAATTTATTAAAATACAAAGAAAATACAAGATAGAGAGGGAATTACAGAAAATGGAGTCCAAAAATGGATTCAGGGATATCAAATTAGGGGGGAGAGGCCCCCTTTTTATAGATACATGGAGTAAATCATGGCCATCGGATTAAAAACAGTTTGGACGCTCAGGATTGCGCCACGTCATCAGTCAACAGTCCACGGTTTGACCCGACTTTGAATAGTAACGCGGTTTGACCCGGATGAACAGTAACGCGGTTTGGTTGAAAATAATCCTGTGTAATGCATGCACCGTACGCGAGATTTTTCGTCCACTGATATGCTGCCACGTCACCATCAACAGTACATAAGAATTTTAGTCCAACAGGATCGTGACACCTCATCAGTCAATGCCACATCATCGGTCAATGCCACATCATCATCCGTCTATGTGAACAGTGTCGTGAACAGTAACGTATACAGTACCGTACATGTGAATAGTACCGTACATGTGAATAGTGCCATTTTTCCTTTTATGCTCCTCCTAAGGTTTTTGACCGTCCTGAGTTCAAAAGTGATGTTCGTTTTGCTGTCTGATTTCTCCTTTATTGTGAAATGACTATAATGCCCCTAAAATACATAAAATACTTAATTAAAATAAAACACATGTAATTAAATCACAAGAAGGTTAAATACATAAAAGTAAGGGTTGTTAGTAAGACTTGAAATGTAAAATGACGGTTTTCTCCTTTATAAATATGCATTTTCTAACACTCAACACACCCCCCAACCAGCTTATTGCTAGTCCCTAGCAAATAAAGCGAAAACAAAATTCAAATTCAAAATGATTTTTTTTTTTTTAGAAACACTCGTGTTTATTCAATCAGATTAATGATAGCAATCAAATAAAAGTATAAGCATTATCTCCAGTCTAAAGCAACATCACACCCACATCAACCATCCACATGAATTAGCCCAGTAGACTTTGTTATAGCTACTTTCAAGAATGACATGTCAAACCCCAAAATCTCACTAGAAGTAGTGACACTCTCACAAATAAATTAAACCCAATAAAAATAGTCACTCCAATGAATGGTAATTGAGAGAGAAAATAATAAAGAAGTGATATCACATGCTCTCACCAAGATGAAATAAATATGCCCTCAGCTTAGAAATAATACGATCTCAAGTCAAATAAAATGTTAGTCAACCCACTTTATTTATGTTTTTTTTTTAATTATGCATCACTACATCTTTTTAGCCCATATAATTAGCTTCTACTTCGAACTATAGTTCCCTAAAATCAAGGACTTTTATTAGGACGTAACGTAGGCTAGGGACATGGTTAACAAAGAAGGGAAATAAGGAAAACAAAGTGTATGTTTGAGAAAAATGCAGAGAAATTTTTTTTTTTTTGGAAGTTGCAAGGTGGATTTCACCTATTATTGTTATTTTTATTCTTTTGAAACAACAACTTTTGTTTCGTTTTGTTTTTTGTTTTTTGTTTTGCTTTTATTTGGCACAACTTCACTGAACAAAATAATTATTTACATTTTTCTCAAACATAAATAGGTGATGGACCTTATAAGACATCGGGTAATACTCCAAATCGGAGTGGGTCAAGATGATAAGTTGACAAAGAAAATATTTTTTTTTTAAAGGCTCAAAAGGGTTAACTATGGATATTTGATAAAAGGGATGGCTAGAAAGGCTCAAACGGATCAAAGATGGCCTTTCCATCGTCTTTTAGGGCTCTAAATAATCTTCCATATCTACTAGTTAGATGGGCCTCCAAATGTAGCAACACACTCTTTTTTCTTTTCTTTTTTTTTTTATTTTACAATTTTTTTTAAGGGTTAACTCAAAAGTAATTTAGAGATCGTGTGTAAAATAATAAACTGCTAAGCTGTATAAAGAGTGGGCAAAAGGGTTATTCTCCAAGAAAAATAATAGGCTCAAAAACTCACTTGGTACTTATTATGACATGTTCATTCCTTCAAGCAACTCACATTTGTCTCCGACATCAACATGTAAAGTAGTAAACATAGCGTAACATCACTTAAGACCAAAGATAATACAAATACTAAAATTTGAAATTAATCATGTCATCCAATGTTAAAACAAATCACACATTTTTTTTTAAACATCATTCTACCCCCCAACCTATTCTAAACATGAAAGGAAAATATGCATGCAGAAATGTGAAAATGATGCATAAAAACTAATTAGAAAAGTTACACGTAAAATGATAGAAAACGAAAATGATTTTTTTTTAAAAAAAGAAGATGCGTTTCTAGAGGAACTACACTCCATATTCAGCCATCTTCGACTCAAAAGTTGGAAAATGTATATTTATAGAGGAGAAATTAAAAAGAAGAAAAATAAACATAAACACATAATAAAGAAAAAGAAAATGTCTGAATTTTTTTTTAATTTTTTTTAAACGATGAAGATGCGTTTCTAGAGTCACTACACTCCATATTCAACCATCTTCAACACAAAAAGTTAGCAACAATTAGTTTCTACAACAAAAAATTAGTAAAAACTTAACCAAAATTCCACAATTGTCGATTATTCCCTCCCCCCAACCAGAACGAAACATTGTCCTTAATGTTTGAAATGAAAGAAGTAGAGTTTAGAAGACATCACCTGGGTGGTGCAACACAGAAAATAATATTTACAAGTGGAGAGTTAAATCTAATTTGTACTTCTTACTACGGCTACTGTTACCATCATTATGTGGATGCTCTAACACAAAGGTCCAGGGGTCTGGCTCCGGTTTATAAGCTTGTAAAAGATCAAGTAGCTCATTAGCAGTGTGAGCACAAATAAAAAGTTTTTTCACATTAGAAGGAATGAAATAGTTTTTTATTGCATGGTTAAGAAATGCGATAAAGCCATCATAAAAGTTATTGACATTTAACAAACCGATGGGTTTCTGGTGGATGTACAGATGGGCCCAAGATGCTAGTGTGATAAGTGCCTCTAGTGTTGCAAGATCTCCTGGAAGGAAAATAAAAGCATCAGCATGATTAAGCATTTCAGTTATTCTTTCTTGCATACCTGAGACGACTAACTCTTCTCCAGTTGATGAGTCAGATGAACTGCCCAATGGTTTTAGGACTCTTGGGATGATGCCTAACACTTGATTTCCTCTGATAAAAGCTGCTTCTGAGACCATTTTTGATAACCCTCGGTTACCTCCTCCATACACCAAGTGTAATTTTCTCGCTGCTATGCTTCGACCAAGATCTATAGCTGCCTCAACGAACTCTTTATGTTTGCCATAGGTAAATCCAGAAAGCACACAAATGTTCTTGAATTGTCTATTAGGAGTAGCTGCCATTGTGATACTTCTCGAAAACAATTTGTGAGTGCTTGACAAAAAGAAAATCACATTTAAGAATCTTGGTGACAGTGGATCACAGTTGTGTATGAGGTAACATGTCAGTGTCAAATAACGCGTAAAGCACGTGGCTCGCTAGTCAAAAAGGAAATAGTAAAAGAGAAAAAGAAAACAGTAATAAGGAAAAAAGCAAACAGTAATAAAATTTTTAAAGACAATAATGCACACAATAAAACAATAGTGAAATAAAATAACAATAAAGTGAAAGGATATTTACAGGTAGTTGCGACTGTGGCTCACATCTTCCTCTGGTTTTACGTCCAGAAACGGCTTGAACGCCCTCTATGGGTCGAGGATAGGCTTCCTATCCAGTTTTCTTATAAACTGGCAAACAGGGTCGTTTATAGTCAGATTCCCGAGACTATATCGTGCATGCTCTTTCTGGAATAATGGCCATAACTGGAGAATCGCTCCTTACACATATCCACTGGGATGCATTTCAAGAGACAAAAGGATATCATCCAATGACTCCTTATTCAAGCCATCCCTAATGAATTGAATCTTATCTTCCCTGTTATCAGACATCATTCCTAAAGAACATGGGTTTTTATGGCAACTCATTCTGGCACACTTATGACAAGCAACAGAAATTCTTCGAGCTCGTCGTTTTCTTGCATAATTTCCTTTACCACAACCAGGCATGTATGCAATAAATTTTGGAGGGAACTCACTTGCCGATCGTACTTTAGCCTCGATTAACCAACGGATGTCAGCAGGTATGTTATTCCTCATGAGTAATCGCATGCGTTCGGACCGAGCTTTATAGATCGTAAGGAGGGCATTCTGAGGAAGTGAAGGGAATTTCTTGTGAAGCTTCGCTAGAATCTCGTTTCTGTCCATACCTTCGCCTCAGAATATCAGTTATTATGGGAAACTGAAGTAACCGACTTGATTGTCACGGAGTACCGTTATCCGCCACTTCACCGGGGTAACAAACTAAAGCACACAAACAGAAAAACAAATTAAAACACACAAAGAAAATTAAAATCGTCCTCTTATTGAATTTACCTCAAGCTCCAACTGGATGTTGTAAACACTTCTCTCAAAGTCTCTGAGTTGGCGTTCTAAACCCTCAACATAGCCTACTAACTCTGGTGGTTGTAGAGCCCAAATGCGTTGTGTTTTACAAAATTGAATCTGCCTTTTGAGATGAGTTTTGACACGTTGAAGTGATTTAAGAATGTTCAGGAGGAACGGTCTAAGTATGAGACTCATGATTAAAAATGATAAGAGAAAACTTAATGGTAAAATAAACACACTTATGCAAAAACAATTTCATTTAGCAAAAGAATAATAATAAAAAGAAAGAAAGAAAAATCAAATCAACGAAAAGAAAAAAAAAATCAATTCAAATTTGGTGGGTCACTCAAATTTATTTCGGTGTCTTCTTCATGTGGTTGGTACTCTAGATATGGCTTTAATCTTTGACCATTAACTTTAAACGTGACACCGTTCTTTGGGTCTTTAATTTCAATTGCCCCATGTGGAAAAACAGTATGAACTATAAATGGGCCAGACCAATGAGAGCGTAACTTACCTGAGAATAGGTGCAAGCGAGAATTGAATAAAAGCACTTTCTGACCTGGAGTGAACGATTTTCTCATAATTTGCTTATCATGGAAGACTTTCATTCGTTGCTTGTAAATCTTGGCATTTTCGTATGCATCATTGCGAATTTCTTCAAGTTCTGCCAGCTGTAATCTTCTTTCTGAGCTGGCTTGCTGCATGTCAAAATTGAATTTCTTGATGGCCCAATACGCACGATGCTCGAGTTCCACAGGTAGGTGGCAAGCTTTTCCATACACTAGCCTGTAGGGTGACATCCCAATCGGGGTCTTGAAAGCCGTTCTATATGCCCATAAGGCATCATCAAGTCTTAATGACCAATCTTTTCTGTCCGGCCTCACCGTCTTTTCTAATATGTGCTTTATTTCTCGATTGGAAATCTCAACTTGGCCACTGGTTTGCGGATGATACGGGGTCGCCACTTTGTGTGTAATTGAATACTTTGTCAAAAGATCTTTGAATGCTTTGTTACAAAAGTGGGCACCACCATCACTGATTATTGCTCGAGGGAATCCAAAGTGTGAAACAATGTTGCTTTTCAAAAATGCTATCGCCACCTTGTGATCATTGGTCCTACATGGAATTGCTTCTACCCATTTCGATACGTAGTCAACAGCAACCAATATGTATTGATGGCCAAAAGACGGGGGAAAGGGTCCCATGAAGTCGATACCCCATACGTCAAAAATCTCAACCACTAAAATTGGATTTAGTGGCATCATGTTCCTTCGTGTAATGCTCCCCATTCGTTGACACCTATCACATGAAGAACAGAAAGTGTAAGCATCTCAAAATATAGTTGGCCAATAGAAACCACATTGTAAAACTTTAGTCGCTGTTTTCTTAGCGCTGAAATGGCCTCCACAAGCTTGTTCATGGCAGAATGAAAGGATATTCAGAATTTCACTTTCTGGGATGCATCGTCTAACAATTTGGTCTGCACAATACTTGAACAAATACGGGTCATCCCAAAAGAAATTCTTTATTTCTGTAAAGAATTTAGCCTTGTCTTGCTTGGTCCAATGCTCTGGAAGTTTACCTGTAACAAGATAATTAACTATATCAGCATACCAAGGTAATACTTCCACATTCATTAATTGTTCATCTGGAAATGACTCATTCAATGGTAATGATTCTGTAATTGTGTCAAAATGGAGACGAGAGAGGTGGTCCGCCACAACATTCTCTGTGCCTTTCTTATCTTTGAATTCCAAGTCGAACTCCTATAAAAGTAACACCCAACGAATTAGTCTGGCTTTTGTATCTTTCTTTGTGAGAAGATATTTAAGAGCAGCATGATCCGTGAATATAATTATTTTACAACCAATGAGATATGATCAAAATTTTTCTAATGCAAACACTACTGCTAGCATTTCTTTTTCAGTAGTTGAATAGTTCAACTGTGCATCATTCAATGTCATACTAGCATAGTAAATAACGTGGGGAATTCGATCAACTCTTTGTCCTAATACTGCTCCTACTGCATAATCAGATGCATCACACATGAGCTCAAATGGTAAGTTCCAGTTCAGGGGCTGAATGATGGGTGATGATGTCAACAAATGATTTAATTTTTCAAACGCAATAAGACATGAATCATCAAAGACAAAAGGTACATCCTTAGCAAGTAGATTGCATAAGGGTCTAGAAACTTTGCTAAAATCTTTAATGAAACGTCTATAGAAACCAACATGCCCAAGGAAAGATCTTACTTCTCTGACTGTTTTGGGTGAAGGAAGATTAGAAATGAGATCCACCTTGGCTTTGTCAACCTCAATACCTTTGCTCGAAATGATGTGACCGAGAACAATACCTTGTTTTACCATAAAATGGCATTTCTCCCAATTTAAGACCAAGTTCTTCTCGATACATCTCGGCAGAGTACTTTTTTCTCCCAAAAATGCATATTCCAGAGTGTTGGGTAATGGTTTGAGCTCGAGTTTCAGTGGTGATTCTGATGATGGGATGAGTTTCTTCTCTGATGGTGCTAGTTGCTCAACTCTTAACTTCCATTTATTAGTGTCCATAGATGGTGCTGAGTCAAGCAGGGCGTTGACCTCATCGACCGATCTGTCAATATCAAAATCCAAACCAAAGTGAGTTAAACATGTTTGTAAAGGATCACTAAGGTTTGAAACAAAAGTATCATCAACTAATGCTTCAATTAAATCCACATCAACAATTCCATCATCTGCATTGTGAGGTTGTTTGGCAATGTTGAAGATGTTCAGCTCCATAGTCATGTTGCCGAAAGACAATTGCATATTTCCAGTCCTGCATTGAATGTGAGCATCCGCAGTTGCCAAGAAAGGTCGGCCTAGAATAATGGGGATGTGCTTCCTTGAATCCTGTATTGGTTGAGTGTCAATTACAATGAAATCAACAGGAAAATAAAACTTGTCTACCTGGATAAGCACGTCCTCCACAATACCACGAGGTATTTTTGTGGACCGATCTGCAAGTTATAACACCACTGGAGTTGGGTGTAATTCTCCCAGTCCAAGTTTCACAAATACAGAGTAAGGCAACAGATTTACACTAGCTCCTAAATCCAACAAAGCATTCTCAATTGTGTGGTTCCCTATACTACATGAGATAGTGGGGGAGCCTGGGTCTTTGCATTTTAAAGGAATTTTATGTTGGAGTATAGAACTAACGTTTTCTGTTAAAAATGCCTTCTTTTGAACATGCATGTTTCTCTTTTTAGTACAAAGGTCTTTAAGAAATTTGGCATAAGATGGAACTTGCTTAATAGCATCAAGTAAAGGGATGTTAACACTTACTTGTTTGAAGATTTCAAGAATCTCACCTGTGGATTTTCCCTTTTTTCCTTTAGCTAACCTCTGAGGAAATTGAGCTTTGGGAACATATTCCCGTGGGTTGGTTTCTTCTTTCTCCTCCGGTGATGATTCCTCAACATTCACAGGTACAATTTGATTTTCTTTTGTCACCGGCATCTCCACTTTGTTGTCGACTTCTTTTCCTTTTCTCAAGGTCATGACTGCTTTGACTTCTCCATGCTGTTGTGGTGAACTGGTACTTGCTTCATGCACTCCTTTAGGGTTAGGCACTGATTGACTTGGAAACTTACCTTTCTCAATGGTCATTGCCAAGGTCTGAACTGAAGAAGCAAGTTGTCCCACCGTGGAGTGAGTAAGATTCTTAAGATTCTGGAATGAATCCTCCCATGGTCTGGGCTGAGAGTAATTCTGGTTCTGATTGTATGGTCTAAATGGTGGCTGAGAGGCTTGAGGATTTTGTGGAATTGGTGGAGCTGGAGCTGTTGGTCCATTCTGTTGGAATCCTTGAGACCATAAAAAATTGGGGTGGTCTCTCCATCCAGGGTTATATGTGTTGGAGTATGGGTTGTAATTCGATGGTTTTCTCATTACACCTATGGCATTGGCTTGATCTGAGTATGAGTCATGGTCATGTGGCTCTGTTGATTTAGCAGTCGATAATGATGCTATTTGTCGAGAGAGACCTTCAATTATCGCTTTGACTTCTTTAATTTCTGAACTTGATTCGCCAATGTGAACCTCATTTACTCCCTTAATTCTTCTAGTATTCCTGAGTGATCGACTCCATTGTTGGGAATTATCCGCTTGTCGCTGGAAGAATTCCCAAATCTCTGATGCACTTTTTGACATTAGCTCTCCTCCACTTGTTGCCATTAGCCATTCTTGCACATTCGGTAATAATCCCTCCAAAAAGTATTGGCATTGGTGCCATTTCTCATACCCATGATGTGGACACTTCAAGAGTAGCCCATTGAATAGCATTGGTTTTATACACTGGGAAATATTTATTTAAAAATTTAGTTACCATTTGTTCCCATGATGCAATGCTATTAGCAGGTAATGTATTAAGCAATGAACGAGCTCTATCTTTTAAAGAAAATGGGAATAATCTGAGTTTAACATCATCATCTGAAAAATTCTCATATTTAAATATTTGACAAATTGCATGAAAATCATTCAAATGATTATATGGATCCTCATTTTCTAGGCCATAGAATGTGGGGAGACAATTTAGCACACTAGGTTTTAGTTCAAAACTCCTAGCAGCTACATTTGGGTATCTTATGCATGATGTGCTCAAATTAGCTAAGGGACTAAAATAGTCCTTAAATGGCCTCTCCTGTGGTGCTTGTAAATCCATTTTATTTTTAATTTGTTTGTGTGTGCGAAGTGTTTTTTCTAATTCAAGGTCTATAGGTTCAAGATTAGGTAATAATGACCTACGACCATGCATGCAAAACAAATAAAATAAAAATAAAGATGAGAACAAAACAAATAAAAATAAAGAAGAGAGGGAAATTACGATACTAACCTTATTGCGCTATTAAATCCTTTCTATAAAAATACACAAAAACAAATACGTGAAATAAATTAACTAAAAATTAAATTAATAAATTATACAAAAAAAAAATTACAAAGAAAAATAAATTGAAAATTAAATTACAGAATTTTAAAGAAGAGAAAAAATAAAAGAAATACTAACCTTTAAATGTAGATTCTTTTTTTTCTCTTTTTTTTATAATAAAAAAAAATACAAGAAAACAAATAAAAGAAATTATTCACAAAAATTAATTCTATTAATTAAAATTACTTACCTCCTCGGCAAAAGCGCCAAAAACTTGTTGTGCAAATTTTAATGTACTCGCAAGCGCACGAATCTATTGTAGTATAGACTAATGGTGACGAGTGTCGATCCTACGAGGAGGTGGATTTTAATTATATATAGAATTAATTTTGTAAATGGGTGGTTGGAATTGTGGTGGAAGTGATTTAAATTATCCTAAAATTGGAATTGAAATGGCGATAATAAATTCTAAAATTGGACTTGCAATGGTGAGAATAAATTGAAGAGAAATCTATTAAATTGACGTACTTGGGTATCTAGATCCGTATCAACATGCATCATGGGCTAAATAATCCGTATTAATGCTAATTAAATAATGAGGGGGAAATCCACACCTCATGAACCACGCTCTAATCAATATGGTGCTAAGGGCTTATCGTGCCAAATAATAATAACCTTGTACTAGAGGGCCGGTGAAACCAAGGCGGTACTAGACAAGATTAGTATTATTTGTCGACGAGAAGTCAAAACATCCACAAAAACTAGAGGGGAAGAGAAAATAAATTTACCAAATTAAGCCCATGACACATGTTGAGACTTCACCTTCAACCCAAGCTTGAAAGAAAATTAGCCACTCATAATTGAACTAGGGGTAAAATGGGAATTTATTAAAATACGAAGAAAATACAAGATAGAGAGGGAATTACAGAAAATGGATTCCAAAAATGGATTCAGGGATATCAAATTAGGGGGGAGAGGCCCCCTTTTTATAGATACATGGAGTAAATCATGGCCATCGGATTAAAAACAGTTTGGACGCTCAGAATTGCGCCACGTCATCAGTCAACAGTCCACGGTTTGACCACGCGGATGAACAGTAACACAGTTTGACCCGACTTTGAACAGTAACGCGGTTTGACTCAGATGAACAGTAACGCGGTTTGGTTGAAAATAATCCTGTGTAATGCATGCACCGTACGCGAGATTTTTCGTCCACTGATATGCTGCCACGTCACCATCAACAGTACATAAGAATTTTAGTCCAACAGGATCGTGACACCTCATCAGTCAATGCCACATCATCGGTCAATGCCACGTCATCATCCGTCTATGTGAACAGTGTCGTGAACAGTAACGTATACAGTACCGTTCACGTGAATAGTACCGTACATGTGAATAGTGCCATTTTTCCTTTTATGCTCCTCCTAAGGTTTTTGACCGTCCTGAGTTCA
This sequence comes from Citrus x clementina, assembly GCF_000493195.1. Classification (NCBI taxonomy): domain Eukaryota; kingdom Viridiplantae; phylum Streptophyta; class Magnoliopsida; order Sapindales; family Rutaceae; genus Citrus; species Citrus x clementina. The sequence continues at coordinate 1,780,085 of NW_006262688.1, read as the reverse complement.
AAAGTGATGTCCGTTTTGCCGTCTGATTTCTCCTTTATTGTGAAATGACTATAATACCCCTAAAATACATAAAATACTTAATTAAAATAAAACACATGTAATTAAATCACAAGAAGGTTAAATACATAAAAGTAAGGGTTGTTAGTAAGACTTGAAATGTAAAATAACGGTTTTCTCCTTTATAAATATGCATTTTCTAACACTCAACAATCATGTGCAACGCTAGTGACTATGTCGTTAAAGTTATGTTGGGCCAGCATGTAAGCAAGCTTCCTTACGTCATCTATTATAATTTTCGCATGTTGAATGATGCACAACATAACTACTCCACTACCAAGAAAGGCCTTTTAGCGGCTATCTTTGCCTTGGTGAAATTTCACTCTTATTTGATTAGATTTAAGGTACTTATTTATTCTAACCATGCAGCTCTTAGGTATTTGTTAACTAAAAAGGAAGCCTAATCGTGCCTTATTAAATGGATACTTCTCTTGCAAGAATTTGACTTAAAGATTTTATATAAGAGAGGTTCTGAGAATTTGGTGGCAGATCATTTGAGTCGTCTTGCCCATGGTAAAGTTACACTTCCGCTACATGAGAACTTCCTAGATGAGTAGTTGCTACAGGTATGTACGGCTACTTATTGGTTTGTAGATTTAGTAAATTACTTAGTAACCAAGACAGTACCAGAAAAGTTGACTTGTGCACAAAAAGCCAAGGTCAAGAGTGATGCAAAGTACTACATGTGGGATAAGCCATACCTGTTGAAGCATTGCTCTAATCAAGTGATTAAAAGGTACGTACCCGAAATTAAATATACTTTTATTCTCACCTTTTGTCACGCTTTAGCTTCTGAAGGACATTTTAGACTAAAGAAAACAGCCCTTAAGGTACCTGTGAGTGGGTTTTACTGGCCATCATTGTTTAAGAATGCATCTTTTTTGCAAATATTCTAATCATTGTCAAAAAATAAGTAATTTGGGACTTAAAGATCAAATGACATGGTCTCTCATTCTTGTTGTTGAGATTTTCTATGTTTGGGCACTAATTTCATAGGACCATTTCCTTTATCTTGGTAACCTTTACACTGTTATAATTGTTGATTATGTTTCGAAATAGGTGAAAAAAGTAGCCACTCGAGCTAACGATTGTAAGGTTGTTGTAGATTTTATAAAGTATAATATTTTTGTAGGGTTTGGAAAACCAACTGCCATGATCAGCAATAAGGGTACCCACGTTTGTAACACAGCAATAAAAGCCGTCTTTTGAAAGCACAACATCGTTAGCCTAAAGGATTACATATAATGTAATTTTGATGATAACAAACATATGTATTAAGTGATTTAATAGATATTGTATTTCACATTTTCACTAGTTTTTTAAGGGTAATATTTATGCAAGTGAAATCAAGACACTCAACGGACAATGTCGAAATCAAGAATAAAGTTTAGAGCTCAACGAACAAATTAGTGCGATAAATTCTTGTAAAGCCAGTATGATTTAATTGATACATGATTTAGCATTTGAGAAGCTCAAGAGATTAATTTAATTAATTACTTTTTATAAACAAAAAGGTTTTATTTTTATAAGATAAAGTACCTTGTGGTTTTGAGTAATTTGGACTTAAATGCAAAGTTTTGAAATCTTTGATTTTAATAAATATTATTATTGAATTTCGGAATTGGACCTTTTTACAAACATTTGAAATGTTTTAGGTCATACTATAATTTATGAATATTTTGGACTAAAGTGAAAGGTTTTGAGAACTTTGTAATTGATTTAATTGTTATTCCATTAAATTCATCTTAGATTTGCCTGATAATTTGTTTTAGAACCCAATAATTTTTAGAATCCCAATTCACCCCCCTCTTTTGGGTTGCGCACTTGTATTTCATTTGGTATCAGAGCTTGGTTCTCTTGTTAGGACTTAACCGTCTAGAGTAAAAGATCTATGGCAACCCAAAATGACTCAACCTTTAGGGAAGGACAATTCACAATTAGACCACCGTTCTTTGACGGTAATGACTACCCATATTGGAAACTAGGATGAAAATTTATTTACAAGCTTTAGATTATGAAATTTGGGAAATTGTTTGTGATGGTCCATTTATGCCTTTGACTAAAAACGAAGTCGGGGAAGATATTCCAAAACCTTCATCGGAATATAATGAATTGGAAAAGAGAAAAGCTTCTCTAAACTCCAAAGCTATGAATGCCTTATTTTGTGCACTAGATAAGAAAGAGTTTCATAGAGTATCTAGTTGTGAAAGTGCTAATGAAATTTGGCACAAACTTGAAGTTGTTTATGAATGCATGAATCAAGTGAAAGAATCTAAAATTAGTAGGTACACTCGACAATATGAATTGTTCCAAATGGAACAAAATGAGAGTGTGTATTCTATGTATACTAGATTTACGGACATAGTGAACACTCTAGGAGCCTTAGGAAAGACATTTTCAAATAGTGAGAAAGTTAAGAGAATCATTAGATCGCTATCTAAGGAATGGAGACCAAAAAGGACTGCCATTGAGGAAGCCAAAAATTTAAATATTTTACCTATTGATAATTTAATTGGTTCTCTTATTTCTTATGAGGAAGACTTGGCAGCCTAAAGAGGCAATGAGGAGAAGAAGAAAAGCATTGCTCTCAAAGCCTCGAAACATGAAAGTGATGAGGAAAGCGAGCTAGATGAGGAGGAGATGGATATGCTGGCTAGAAGGTTTAGAAAATTATTTAAGAAATCCAGTGAGCGAAGAAAATCTAAAGACCTCAAGAACCGAAAGGAAAAGAAGGAAGTAATCAAATGTTATGAGTGCAAGAAGCCTAGCCATATAAGAACGGAATGCCCTCTTCTCAACAAGCTCAAAAAGAAAGCAATGGTAGCCACATTGGATGATAGCAATGAGGAAACAAGTGATGATGAAGAGCATCGAGAAATGACAAATCTAGCTCTCATGGCAATTAGAGATGAATCGGATGATGAACTTGATGAGGTAAATAATCTTTCTACTTATGATGAATTATATGATGCTTTTAAAGAATTGCATGATAATTGGATAAAAATTGGTAAAAAGAATGCATGTCTCAAAAAGAAAATGGTAAAGCTCACAAATGAGAATGAATCTCTAAGTGCAAAGATTACATGCCTAGAATTAGAGAATAAAACATTACATGATAGAGTTGGATTATCAAATGAGAAACCTAGCACTTCATATGAGCATCTAGAATCATATGTAGATGACTTGAAAAATGAAAAGGATGCTTTACAAAAATGCAATGATTCATTAAATGAAAAGATTAAAGGACTAGAGTTAGATAATAAAATGTTGCATGATAAATGCAAACAAAGTACTTCATATGAGCATGAGAAATCACATTTTGATGAATTAATGAAAGAAAATGAAGTGCTTAAGAAGAAGAGCAATGAACTAAATCAAATTGTGTTAAAATTCATAAATGGGCAAAAGATGTTGGATAACTTGCTTAATTCACAAAAATGTGTGTTTGATAAAGGAGGTATTGGTTATAAGCCAAATTTGAAACAAAAACATTATAAGAGTTATTTTGTTAAAACTACCTCCATTAATGATCAAATTGTATGTCATTATTGCAATCAAAATGGTCACATGAAACTTAGATGTCCGGTTAAAAGAAATGCATATTATGAAGTAACATGTATTTGGGTTCCAAAAGGAACCATTGCTAACACTCAAGGATTCAAGAATATTTGGGTACCAAAGCACACAACTTGAATATTTTTTGTAGGCACCACAATCAAGGAATGGCGGAGAGTTCCTTGATAAAAGCTTATGAGAATAATCACTTGATCATGGTGTAAGTAAAAATGATGAGACAATATGATTTAATTGTTTTGGTAACAATTATTGCCTTATTGATAATAAGTGATGGTCTTTTAAACTTAGTAAGTATTTAATAATTCATTTGGTATCATAACATTAAGTGCATTAACATGAAGTGGATAAGTTTATTTTGCCTATTTATTATATTGAGTGGATTATGAAAAATGGATAGTAGCTTGAATTTGTGAAAGTATACTTGTATGTTTACATGATTGAATTATCATAGTGTTTAACATTGAGTGCTTTATCATGATGGATTTGTTTGATTTTAATGATTATGTAATGCCTAAGTATGATAAATGAGTAATATGCTTGAATTATTAATCTTTGAATGCTTATATGTTTCATGATTGAGTAAAATATATACATGATGGATGAATTACATGTGTGAATTAATCATGTCTAAAATGTTTATAATTTCAACCATAAAGTGTTATGGTATCTCATAATTGTGATGGATATGCATGATGAATATGTTATAAATTTGAGTTTTATGATTTTTTTGGATGTTTAAAATCATTAAATTGGCTCTTGAGATGTTTCGGGATCATGAAATGGTCTCGGGATTGCTCAAATTTCAACCGGACAGCAAATTGGTGCAGAAGAGCAGAAACTAGGCAGCTAGCCGCTTAAAATCTGCTCAAACTTGAGAGCAAGCGATTAGCCGTTTGGTCACTGGTTTAAGAGATTTCCCCCCTCTTTTTCATGTGTTCTTCAACCTCTCTCCATTCTATCTCAAAGCCGGACATATCCCCTCCATTTCCACTTAATATTTCTTCATTTCTCACTCATTTTTATGTCCAAATCAATCATTCAAACTAATACCCATGCATTTCATCTTCATTAAACACTTCTCCATTATCATTTCTTCACTTGTTCTTCATCATTTCATTATCATTATCTCTCACGCGTGAACAGTACTTCTCCATTTCTCTCTCAAATTTCTTCATCTTTCACTCATTTTCTTGTTAAAATCAATCATCCAAATCATTATTCATCCATTACTCCTTCAATTTTCGTTCTCAAAACTTCATTTCATCAACTCTCCACATAAAACCCAAAATCAAAAACCTAACTCTACCCGTTTCTCTCTCTTCATTTTTAAGCTTCCTTTAGCCCATTTTTTATCCAATCTACATCATATATTAGCTTTATTCATCTCTAGGATCGATTTTCTTGGCTCAAACAAATCCATTTCACTCAATTTTTTGTAAACCCGAAATTGGATCTTTAAGCTTGTTTTTGTTCCAACAATGGTGGGTGGTGAAAAATCCAAGAGCAAACAAGTTGCCAAGAGACGCAAGGACGATTATGGAGATGATACGGAGTTCATATCAACCCACTTTCAGCATCTACCTCTTTGGAAACGGTTTCACGACAATTTTATGTCGAGGTCGGTTATCACTCCCTATTTTGTTAATCTTCGTAATTTGAAGAATTTAGAAATTTGTGACAAATCTCTTAGTTATTTTCTCATTGCTATGGGCTGGAAAAATGTTTTAGTTATTAAGGAGCAATACTATGAAAATCTTGCTAAGGTGTTTCATTCGAATATGATTATGGGATCCTCGGATAGAATTGTTACAAGTGTTGGGGGAATTCATATTGAATTTGATGATTGATGATTATATGTGTGTTGCTTGAAGAATTAATGGAGTTGTTGGTTTGTTATAATTGTTTAAGCTTATATGGAAGTGTTTTTAACCATGTTGTATATTTGAGGATTTGTTCATTTTTAAGGGGAGACTCTGCCGAAATTTTTGCTCACACAAAATGGGTAATATCTTCATCGAATTATTTTTTATGATCTTGTTTCGAATTGCATCTATTTATTTTATGATAAAGGGGGAGATAAATATGATAAGTTTTTGGATAATATCATTTTGGTTAAAAGTTTTAATTGGCCATATATTTAGGGGGAGCATACAATATGATTTTGGATAATATGCATTTTGAGCATTCTTTTGATGGCATGATAGTTCATGATCATTTTATGGTTAATTGGATGTTTGGTTATTATATGTTTCTTGATTAACCATTGACATATTATCGATCTTAGCATGAATTTCTAGTAAATTTGATGATGAAGGGGGAGAAGTCATGTATTTTGAATATGAAGACATATAATATGTATTTTGATCTTAAAGTATTTGTGCATAATTTTGAAATATTCAGGGGGAGTTTTTGTTTTGAATTTGATTTATATGTTTAATTATATATGCCATGTATTAAGGGGAGCATAAATGTCAAAATATATGAGATGTTTGTCATCATTAAAAAGGGGGAGATTGTTAGCCTAAAGGGCTACATATAATGTAATTTTAATGATAACAAACATATGTATTAAGTGATTTAATAGATATTGTATTTCACATTTTCACTAGTTTTTGAAGGTAATATTTATGCAAGTGAAATCAAGCTCAAGACACTCAACGGACAACGGCGAAATCAAGAATAAAGTTTAGAGCTCAACGAACAAATTAGTGCGATAAATTCTTGTAAAGCCGGTATGATTTAATTGATGCATGATTTAGCATTTGAGAAACTTAAGAGATTAATTTAATTAATTACTTTTTATAAACAAAAAGATTTTATTTTTATAAGATAAAGTACCCTGTGATTTTGAGTAATTTGGACTTAAATGTAAAGTTTTGAAATCTTTGATTTTAATAAGTATTATTATTGAATTTCGGAGTTGGATCTTTTTACAAACATTTGAAATGTTTTGGGTCATACTATAATTTATGAATATTTAAGACTAAAGTGAAAGATTTTGAGAACTTTGATAAATATGGGTATTATGTTGAAAAGGACCTTTTTCCGAAACAATAATATATTTGGGGCCATGTCATAATTTCAGAAAGTTTTGAGTTGACAATCATTATTAGGAAATTCTAAAATTGGACCTCTTTGTAAAGTTTTATAATATTTTTAGCCATAATATAATTATAGAAAGTTTTGGGCCAAAATGTAATTTTTGTGAACAGTAATACTGTAGCAAAATTAAAAAATTACTGTAATATCACTGTTCATGAGCGGCTAGCCGGATAAATCAAGCGGCTAACCGCTTGGGTGAGGGAATTTGCCTATAACGACTAATTTTTGAGTTTTAACTATAAAAACTCAACTCCAATTTCATTTTAAGAACTAATTCAAGCATAAATAAGATCATATAACATATATTGAGCCTCCATTTCTCAAATCATCATTTATTGAGTCATTATTGAGCTATAATTTGTTATCCACTCTTAAAGAGAGTTTCATTGTTGTGATTTTCATTTCTCATCAAATTATGAGTGTACAAGTGTGAGAAATACTTGGGGTGAAGAGATTGGGGAGATAATCTTTTGTTGTAAAGGTCCATTGATACTTTGGAAGTCAATTGTAAACATTTGAAGCCTTGAGAGACTTGGATAGTGAAATCCTCAAGCCGGGTGAGCTTGGAGGCGTGGACGTAGGCGGGGATAGCCGAACCACGTAAAAATCCTTGTGTTTGTTTTCTCTTCCCTTACTCTTTTAATATTGTGCTTGATTGAATTTATTATTTTTTATTTGATTAAGGCAATAGATTAAATTGTTGTACGAATTGTATTGTATAAATTTTAAAATCCCAATTCACCCCCCTCTTGGGTTGCATAACTTGCATTTCAAACATTACTCACAAGGTCTATACAGCTTACCATCTGTAAAGTAGTTAGCAGTTGAGGTGTCTAATAGGTTAGTGTAATCAATCCTTAAAAAGGCAGTTAATCCGAATAGAAAGGACTGGAGTCTACGGCTTAATGATGCACTTTAGGCTTACAAAATTGCATACAAGTTGCCCATTACAAAATTGCCTTATAATCTTTTGGTGGAACTTGAAACAATGTAACATGGAGTTGGACGCCACCGGTCAACATAGGAAGCCTTAATTACAAGAATTAAATGAAATTCAGAACGATGTCCATAAGAGTTCACCAATCTATAAGGAAAAGTCTAAGGCCTTTCATGATAGCAGATTTTGAAAAGGAACTTTAAAGTTGGATAGAAAGTTCTTTGTTTCATTCTTGCCTTAAGTTGTTTTTAGGTAAGTTACATTCTCGATGGGTTACACCTTTTGTTGTTACTAATGTGTTTCCTCATTATGTATTTGAGATTAAGAGTTTAAAGATAGATAAAGAGTTCAAGGTGAATGGTTATAGGTTGAATTTCAGACACTTAATATAGAGGAGGTTCCACTCTATGAACCTGCGTACGAGTGAGAATTACTACGAGTTGAAAAAGGCAAGAAAGTGTGAGCATAATAAAGGGTAAAAGCCAATAAATTTGAGTGAAACACGAGTGAAATTGAGTAAATCATTTTCTTGAGTGAAAACACGTAAGGGAGTGAGAAAAAGTCCTTTCCATATTATTTCTAACTTTCTTTTATAGATGTTAGTCACGTATCACAACCTAGAACGAAACACAAACGAAGAGGATCGATCTGCTACTACTCAGAATTTTTAGTCATGTATCACAACCTAGAACAAAACACAAACGAAGAGGATCGATCTGCTACTACTCAGAATTTTTAGTCATGTATCACAACCTAGAACGAAACACAAACGAAGAGGATCGATCTGCTACTACTCAGAATTTGCAAATTCAAGCATTGATGGGAGAAATGAGAAGGATGATAAAGGTTGAATTAAAGCACATAAACAAGCGTTTGGATCAAGTAGAGAACACACAACAAGCCATTCCTTAAGCAAGTCGGAGGGAGAGAGCTCCGGCTAAAGGAGAGATCGATAACTATTATAGGGATGAGTATAATAAAGGGGAGGACTTAATAGGTAGCTATAGAAGAGATGGATGGGGTAGGAGAGCTAGGAATAGGGATGATGGTTTAAGTGGCATAAATACGAAGATTTCATCTTTTCAACATAAATCCGACCCGAAAGCATACCTTGAATGGGAGAAAACGAATTTGTATTTGATTGCCACAATTATTTAAAAGTAAAAAAAGGTAAAATTAGTTGTGATTGAGTTTTATTACTATGCTATTACTTGGTAGGATAAGCTTGTTATAAACAAGAGGTGGAATACGGAACGTCCAGTTGAGACATGGGATTAAATGAAATCATTGATGAGAAGGCATTTCGACCTAATCATTATTATCGAGGCTTGTACCAAAAATTACAACATCTTACAAAGGGAAGCGGAAGCATGGATGATTATTACAAAGAAATAGAGATTGCCATGATTAGAGCAAATGTGGGGAAGATAGAGAAGCTACAATGGCACGATTCTTGAATGGCTTTAATCGGGAGATTGCAAATGTGGTTGAGCTGCAACATTATGTGGAGATTGAAAAGATGGACCACAAAGCCATCAACATTGAGTAGCAACTCAAGAGGAGGGGTAACCCCCGTACAACTCCAAGCTCAAGTTCCACTCCTTGGAAACCGAGCTATGTGAAGCGTGGGGAGAGGCCATAAGCATCTACTACACTTAAACCGAGATCTTAGCCCTCCAAGCACCATTCACAAGGTACCACCGTGACGCTCACTATTAGGAATCGCGACATTAAGTGTTTTAAATGTCAAGGTAGGGAACACATGTGCAAGCAAAAGAAGACGAAGCAGTGCAACTAGAAAACATTTTCCATAGTAGGTGCTATGTTCAAGAAAAATTATGTAGTATAATTATTGATGGAGGAAATTGAACTAATGTTGCTAGTACTATCATGGTGGAGAAGTTGGGGCTTTCGACACTTAAACACCCACGGCCATACAAACTACAATAGTTGAATGATAGTGAGGTAAAAGTGAACAAGCAGGTACTAGTGACTTTTTAGATTGGCTAGTATGAAGATAAGGTGTTGTGTGATGTAATATCAATGCAGGCTGGACACTTGTTACTTGGGCGGCCTTGGTAATTCGACAGACGTGTAAAGCATGATGGCTTCACCAACAAATATTTGTTTGTGTTTAATCAACGCAACATCACTCTTGTTCCATTGACGCTAAAGCCAGTTTATAGAGACCAAGTGAGCCTACAGAGAGAGAGTGATGAAATGAAAAAGAGTGAGCAAAAGAAAAAAAGTGAGAAACAGAGAATAAAATAAAAAAGAGGTCGAGAAAAGTAAGAGAAAAAACCAAGAAAAATGCGGCTATTGAGAGAAAATCAGAGGGAAAACAAAAGAATTTCTATGCAAGAGCGAGTGAGATAAAGAAAGCGTTTGATCTCATATCAGCTAATGATTGTGCTTTTGTATAAAGAGGCATTTTTAAACACTAACGAACTTGACCCTACTTTGCCTAGTTTTATTACTTTTTTCTTGCAGGAATATGAGGATGTCTTTTCCGAGGACACACCACATGGTTTACCTCCAATCTGAGGGATTGAACATCAGTTGATTTCATACCCGGTGCTGCGATTCCAAATTGACCAACCTATAGGAGCAACCTGGAGGAGATAAAGGAACTTCAAAGGGAGGTTAATGAATTGATGGAAAAAGGGTATGTAAGAGAGCATGAACCCATGTGCAGTTCCGATTTTATTAGCTCCTTAGAAGGATGGAACGTAGAAGATGTGTGTTGACTGTCAAGCCATCAACAACATAATGGTAAAGTATCGACATCCTGTTCCTAGGCTAGATAATATGCTTGATGAATTGCATGGGTCTTGTGTATTACCTCGAGGGGATGGTCCTTTCCAAGTCTTGGAACGAATCAATAATAATGCTAGCTGGATTAGCCTGGTGAGTACAACATAAGTGCTACTTTTAATGTTTATGATTTGAGTCTTTTTTATGCAGGTGATGATATGAAGACAAATCCCCTTCAAGAGATAGGGAATGATGAGACTGAGGACAAAACTGTCACAAGCACATGGGATGAGGTATATTCAAATACTATTTAAGTTTCTGTCGGATCGGTCATAAAAGCTAGAGCAAAAAAATTCAAATTAGCGCTTAATGGGTTTATTCAAGTTACTTGGGCTCAATCAAATTCGTAGAGGCCCGTTGAAAGAATCGCACATGATAAACACGAACTAATTCAGATCGTTTTTCAACATAGAAAGCTTGACAAGCCCAATTTGAAGTAGTGGGGGTTCGATGAGACCTTGCCAAAGCAATTGTGTGCATTCTTGCTTGGCGAGAGTGATATCAGATGGAGGCTTGCACATTATGGTGTGAAAATATACTACTTTCCTTTTCTTGGATATTTTGCCATTTCTTGAGGCGGCTAGTGGAGAAACAAATTAGTTATTTTTCTTTTAATTGATGTAAGGCATTTAAGTCGATTAAGATTCTAATTTGATTTAGATTCTTTCATTTTTGTTTAGATTCAAATTTCGATTTAATTTTGGTTTAGGATTTATTTTCAAAATTTCTTGTAACCAACCCTATATAATGTACTCTCACAGAGATAGATCAGTTTTGATGTAATTGTTGAGAGAGTTAATTCTTTTTCGTTCTTAAACAAACTCTTTGAACTTATCAAATTTTCGTGGTGTTCAAACTCTTGACTTATCAATCAGATCATCTATAACTGATTGTGGCGTCCTCACATACAGAGGTTTGTGCTTTCATTAAGCATCGGGTCGCAGTTCCATTTAATTCTAAGTTTAGATTCAATGTTGGAGACTAAATTGATTATAGTTGCGTCAATTGTTGGCGGGGTTCATAATGGGCACCTTTCCAATAACATTAAAAAGGAGTTCCATGAAAGCTTATGTATTTCTGTAGGGGAGAACTCATGATTTTATCATGAGATAGTGGGCACCTTTTCAATAACATTAAAAAAGTGTTCCATGAAAGCTTATGTATTTCTGTAGGGGAGAACTCATGATTTTATCATGAGATAGTGGGCACCTTTTCAATAACATTAGAAAGAACTTCCATGATACCCTATGTATTTTTATGAGGAGAGTCATCGCCTCGTGATTTTATACAGCACAAGAATGATGATCCTCCAACAATGAAAATATGTGGACTCCCTTTGTTAACTTGCTATCTCAACTCATTGACAAAATGCAGTTTGCATTCCAAGGGTAAGCATATAGGCCCTAATCATATTTTTCTTACTAAGAGGTTGATAAGGCCTTAGGGTGAGAAATTAATAGAGATGAAACTAGAACATCGTATAAATCCTTAACTAAGAAGTACTCTTAAGCTTGGGTTGCAAAGATGGTTCCATCTCGATTGTCGATCTAATCGCTCTATTAGACTCACTACTTCCACAATGAAGCTTCTGGCCACTACTTCCGTAGAAGGATAAGAATAGACGCGAATGCCTTGGATAAACTTCGATGCTCTCAACTTGGTTTGGATTGTTTGACTACAGCTCTGCTTTCTTTACAATTATAAGCTAAATGGTAAAGGTCTAAATTAGGGTCTCCATCTCACTTTATTAAAGAAGTTTGAGTAAATCTATATCTACATTTAAAAAGTTTAGGTATAGCTGAGGAGATTCGATTAGGTTTTATTTTAATTAGAATTGGCTTATGGAATTAGAACTGTGCAACCCTATAATCGTGATTTGATCGTCATTAAGTTGTGAGAAACCTCAAGTTATAACGAAAAGGGAGCATTATGTCTAGTGAAGACACTAATTTGCCCTCCAATAGAGGATGTTATAGATAAAACAAAAAGGCTAATTCTAAGTCAGAACTCTCTTTCCCTTTCTCAATTCTATTAATTTCCTCCTTCGATTTCATCAAAGTCTAAAAAGCTTGTCTGCTCAAGTACAAAAACATTGAAGGGATGATTCTTTTGTTAGAACTTTTATGGTGTCTGATTCATAGCGTCATCAAAATTGGCCGCATTGAGCCCATAATAGTTTATAAAACTATATAAACTTCAAATATGAACTTCACATTATTTAGTTTATATTTCACAAAATTCAGCTTTAGATTGCATAATAGTATATAGCTTAGAGAAAGATTCAAATATTGACAAAGTTTTAACTCCCATTCAAGAATCAACCTATTCTCACATTAGACTCTTATAGTGTGTGAGTGAATCAAATCAATCAAAATCTTTTCTCTAAATCTTTAATGTCGATAGCCTTTTTGCCTTGAATGAGAAGAAGTGTAGGTCAATCTAGCCTTATGATCTTGAACTCGAGATTTGTGTGTTTGTGTGTGCGCGTGTGAGTTTATGTATGAATGTATGTATGTACCAATCTCAAAGTTTAAGTCAAAATAATGAAATAATTGACATTTGTGCTCCATATATTAAAGAGTCCTAATGAAGATGAAATCAACATGAGATGCAAGTATAAATAAAGATAATATTCATCCCTTTCTAAGAGCTATATTCATTGTCAATTAATGTTCTTATCATTGGCATGTGGATTACTAAACCAAAAACATGTAAAGAACTAACACAGAAACAAACAATTTTGATGGTATTTTTTGATTTTATAATGTTTTTCTTTTCTTAAGATTTGTGAACAAACAGCAAAAAATAAACTAATTATGAACAAAACAAATCATACAAAAGCTTTCCCCTCACACTTAATCCTAGCATTGTCCTCAATGTAAAACCAACTCATTTAATAAGAGGATTAAAGATAGAGGATGAAGAATAAACACTGAAACATAAGCAAACACTAAACAAATTGAAAAGTAAATGACTAAAAATAAAAAGAAAGTAAGAGCAAAAAGAATGCAAATCTAATTATTTTGCTTTTCCATTGGTTGCCTCCCAATTAGTGATTGGTTTACTGTCATTAACCTGACATGTACTCTCTTATTAATCAAAATGCACTGGTGCATCAAGAGATACAGCCTCCACATTGTGCTCCACAAAAGGTTCATAATAAGGCTTTAATCTATGTCGATTAACTTTGATCTCCTTTCCTGTCTTCAAACTTGAATTTCTACTACACCATAAGGAAAAATAGTAAGAATAACAAACGGACCAACCTATCTAGAGCTTAATTTACCCAAAAATAACTTAAGACGTGCATGAAATAGAATAACATTTTGCCTAACAACAAAATTCTTCCTCAAAATCATTTAACCATGAAAAGCCTTAGTCTTGTCCTTGTAAATTTATGAGCTTTCATAAGCCTCATTCTTAATTTCTTCAACCTCATTCAACTGGAGTTTCCTTTGTTCACCAGCAACATCCATGTCCATCTTACATTGCTTGATTGCCAAGTATGCCTTGTGCTCAAGCTCAACTGAAAGACAACATGGCTTACCATACACACCCCAATTGCGTTTTAAATGCTAGTCTATATGCCCAAAGTGTGTCATCAAGTTGCAAGCTCCAATCATTCTTTTTGGGATTTATTGTTATCTTTAAAATAGACTTCTTTATTTGAAACTTCAGCTTGGCCACTAGTTTGTGCATGGTATGGTGTCGATAGCTTATTTGTATGTTGTATTTCCTCAACAACGTTTCTAATCTACATTTGCAAAAATTGTACTAGTGGTATGGTTCCTCTATCACTGGTTACAGCTCTTGGTGTTCCAAACCTTGTGAATGTGTTAGTCTTTACAAAATCTACAACTACTTTAAAATCATTAGTCTTGGTAACTCTTGCTTCCACCCATTTAGAAGCACAATATGTAAAGATTACCATATAAAGCAGAAAAAGGTCTCATGAAATCAATACCCTAAACATCAATAAGTATGGGTGTTTGAGGCATTTGATTTCTTACACCTAAGTTTCCTACTCTTTGACAACGATCACATGATTTGCAAAAAATAAATGCATCTTTGAATAAAGTAGGCCAATAAAATCCACCCTCAAGTAGTTTGAGAGATGTTCTTTTTGCTCTAAAATGACCACTACACGCATAAGAGATAAAAGGATAATATATGTAAACAATCAGCATTGGGTACACACCTTCTTATCACTAGGTCTAGACAATGCTACCTTAAATATGGATCATCCTACACATAATACTTGGCAATTGACTTTAATTTATCCCTTTGAGAACGAGTTAGATCATTAGCTAGCTTCTTGGTTACTAAATAATTCATAATATCAGTGTACTAAAGGGTTGAAGCTTCTAAAGGAAATAATTGCTCATTAGGAAAGTCATCATGCAAAGGTTAAACATCTTTATCTTAGATAACGCTACTAAGATGATCAGCAACTATATTCTCACTTCCCTTCTTATCTTTGATGACCAAATCAAATTCTTGCAAAAGTAGTATTTTAATTATAAGCCTTGGTACTTCTTTCTTAGTAAGTAAATATTATGAGTTGCATGGTTAGAAAACATGGTTGCCTTAGTACCTATTAAGTGAGAACAAAAGTTTTCTAAAGCAAAAATAACTACCAGTAGCTCCTTCCGGTGTGAAGTAGTTAAGTTGAGCATCATTCAAGGTCCTTGAATCATAATATATGGCATGTGAAATCTTTCAAACTTGCTACCCCAAACCTGTTCCCACGACTTACTCACTTGCATCACACATTAGCTCAAATAGAAGGCTCCAATTAGGTGGCTAATTAATATGAGCAGTGGTCAATTGCTCTATAAGCTGCTTAAATGCCTCCATACATTCTTCATTGTACTTGAATTGCACTTTCTTAAATGCCTCAATAAAGGCCATGCAATATTTGAGAAGTCCTTAAAAAATCTTCTATAAAAACTTGCATATCAAAGAAAAGAACAAACCTCTCTCACACTTATGGTAGGTGGTAAGGAATGAATAAGATCTATTTTAGATTTATCCACTTTTATTCCCTTAGCAGATATAATATGGCCTAGACTATACCTTGATCTATCGTAAAGTGACATTTTTTTTCAATTAAGTATAAGGTTAATTTCAATGCATCATTTAAGAACAAGTGTAAGATTATCTAAACATTTTTCAAAAGAATCACTATAGACACTCATCTATAAATACCTCTACGATGTTTTCAACATAATCTGAAAAATATACTTAACCATCACCGCTGAAAAGTGGCTAGGGCATTACAAAAGCCAAATGATATTCTTTTATAAGCAAATGTGCCAAAAGGACAAGTGAATGTCGTTTTCTCTTGATCTTTCGTGCAATGACAATCTGAATATAGCCTGAATGTCCACCAAGAAAATAATAGTGAGTATGAATAGCTAATCTTTCTAACATTTGTGAGTATGAATGGCAAAGGAAAATGGTCTTTGCACGTAATAGAGTTTAGCTTCTTTTAATCATCGAAAACTCGCCACCCAGTTTGGACATAAGTAGGTATTTGCTCATTCTCATAATTCTTAACTACAACGATTCTAGATCTCTTTGGAACAATTTAGATTGAGCTCGGCCACTTGCTATCTGAAGTAGGATAAATTATATCAATATCTTGCAATTTCAAAATTTCTTTCTTCACAACTTCCATCATTCAACTTTGAGCTTCCCTAGTTGGTTTTTCTTCATGAAATGGACGAATTGTCCACCCAATTGCTTATTTGTATTCTTTTAAAACATGGACCAACTTCTTTTCTTGCAATGTCTTGTGATTCTTTGCAATAATAAATGCTCTCTATAGAAGTAAGGGAGTTAGTATAGGAGATGAATTATCCTCCATATTAAGAATATAAGAATTAGTGGGAAAAGCTAATTCATTAACTTGCATTAAAACGTCTTTTAAAACACCTTTTGTATAAGCATTAAATCTATCAGCAAGTTGAATAGCAACACCAATTTCTTTAAGTTCACCAAAATTTAAAGAAGCATAAATAGAATAAGCCAGGACATTAATAGATGAAACTAAGTCTAGTATAGCTCATTCAAACTTGGTGTTACTAATTGTGCATGGAATTGTAAAACTACCTAGATCTTTGCATTTTGGTGGAAACTTTCTTCGCAAAATAGTTGACACATTTTTCCCACACTTATTACCTTATTACCTTTGAGCTTACGTTTGTTAGTGCATAGTTCTTTGAGGAACTTTACATAACATTGTGCTTGTTTAATAGCATCCAATAGAGGTATGCTAACTTGTACTTTGCAGAAGGTTTCTAGAATCCTTTTTTCATGCTTCTCTTTCTTGGATTTTGCAAACTTGCTAAGAAAATGCACAGAAGGAACATTAGGAAATATTGGGATATTACAAGTTACCTTAGGTGCTAAAAGTTCATCTTTCTCAATAACTAAATCATCCTGCTATTTCATCTCATCCATGGTTGATCTTGCTCTTTTTGTTGCTTCCTCAAGTTGTTTCCCACTCCTTAAAGCCACAACAATAGCATTCTCTCTTAGGTTGATCATGGTTTGGGATGGAAGTTTTCCAGAGGCTTGTGCTTTGAATTTGCTCATTATACTAGCTAGTTGGCTTACTTGTGTTTCCAAGTTATTGATGTTTGCCTTACTTTTCGTTGAAATTGCAAAGAACTTGTAGCCAAAGATTTAACTAGATCTTCAAGAGATGTTCCTTGATTATGAGAAACATGTTATGGCCTAAAATGATGAGGATGTCGTGGCCTTGGTTGATTGAAACCTCACTAATGATTTAAGTTACCATTAGGATTGGCTTGTTGTTGACATTCCAAATAGCTAAAGTTTGGACGATCTCTCCATCTTGGATTGTAGATGCTGGAGAAAGGATCATACATTTGTCTTTATTGAACTTGCTACCCTTGATACCCACCTACGACATTGGTTTGCTCTAAAGTATTATCTTGCAATGATGGACAAATATCAATTGGATGACATACCATAGGGCATAATCCGGACGTCTTTGATTGTTGAATGTTAACCTTAGCCATTTGTTGTATTAATGAAGTAAGGACAACAAGCTACATTTTGTTGTTAGATGTAACATTAATCTCATTCATCTTTTATTGAGGCAAATCCAACTTATTGTTGAATTGTTGTGAATTCACTGCCATGTTTCCATTGGCAAAAATTCTCCATAAAAGTATTTAATCAGAAGTTGCTCACTAATTTGATAATTAGGGCAAAATGCACATAGCCTTTTAAATCTCTCCTAATCCTTATACAAACTCTCTCCATTGTGCTGTCTTATGCCATGTATTTGTTTTCTAATGTTTATAGCCTTAGATGAAGGAAAATATTTCTCAAGAAAAATTTTCTTCATCTCATTTCATATGGTGATACTACTAGATGGTAGATAATAAAGCCACTCTTTTGTGCTGTCTGCTAAAGAGATTGGAAAAGCTCTCAATTTAACTTGTTCTTTAAAAACCCAAGTTAGTTTCATATGAAGACACTACATGAAACTCCTTGAGGTGCTTGTTTGGATCTTCTAAAAAAAAACATGGACCATTGGTAAAAGATGCAACATTCTAGATTTAAAATCAAAAGCAACCTCAATTGTAGGGTACTCAACGCAAAGAGGCTATTTATCTAGAGCCAGTGCTACCAAGTCCTTTAGTGTTCATTTGTTTGCTGCTACCATCTCTTTTTGCTCAACTCTACGTATAACGTTTAGAAGATCCTCTAGTGGTGGACTTGATGGAAGAGCAATATTCAATGCTTTATCAAATTTAAGTGGTCTAGAAATCTAATGTAAAGATGCAAATAGATCAAGTAAACTATGATGAGAAGAGGTGAGTTCCAAGATTCTTTTAAACCTTTGGACTTTCCCCTCTGGAGTAAGATTGGACATTCACTAAGAAAGACCTGAACAATGAAAAACAAGCTAATTAACTCAAATAATAAAGCTAAAAACAAATAGCCAATCATTTAGGGCAAAACAATCCCCGACGACACCACGCCAAAATTGTGAAACTATAAAGTGCATCACTTAGATGTAAGCAAGGGTCATTCTCGCAGAGGATTGTTCCCAAATAACAAGTTACTAACACAAAACACACAAATATGAAAACTTACTAGCAATAAAGACTAGATAAAAAGCCCTATCTAAACTTCCTGAAATTAACTTGAACATTCCAGATTTACTTGGGACACTCTAACAAGCATGCACACAAAATTTGGGATAGTAAATCAACTAAAACGTTTCAAGAAGAAAATTAGAAATTGTAGAAAAAAACTTTAAAGAATTTACATTATGATACAAAATGCGGTTAAGGAATCATTATCCACCGCTAAACATTGGATGTGAGGTTAGTTATCAAAATCATCATTCCCTTTCATTTGAAAACAACAACACTAAGATAATTACAAGCTCAATTATTTTGATCTTTCCTTACTTAGGTGTCAAGTAAAAGAAGCTCGTCACTTAATCTCTTTCTAAGAAACAATCCCAAACAAGATCTCGAGATTTAATTTATTAAAAGCATTAGAATCAAGAGCAATATAGGCTGAATAAAAAAACAGAGATAGAAGCTCGGTTTATTTATGTTGAATTATATTCCACTTGCAATCAAACAAAAATATCCCATAATCTTGATCAAAATCTACCACATACATTTAGTTCTTTGAAAATCATTGGTAAAAAACCCTAAACCACCCATCAAATTCATCTATTTGGCTAAAAAAATAAGATAGAAATTCTTGAACACTAAAATTAGTGAGATATAATTTTTTCTAACGAAAGATGAAGAAATTCTGATTCTAAAACTTTGATAATAAAAATCCATGTTTAGGGTTTTCAAATCAACCCTAACCAGTAAAAAGACTACTCACACATGTCTAAATTATTGAATCTATTAAAGAAAACTAAACAAAAGACAAGAGAAAAAAAAGCTTATTGATTGAATTATAGTCATGGCAACCAAGTCTTCTCTTCAATTTGCTCACTTCTGTCTTCTTTACATTCTTCTCTCCTTTGGAACTAATTCTTCACCTTTTTTATTCTCCCTAGGGCATTCGACTTGTTGTGTTTATATAGAATTGTTGTCCAGATGCTTCTAGGACTAGTGAAACTCATTCCTGACCTCCTTTTCCTTGTAAGAATAGGATTTTTAACCCAAGGAAATAGGTACATGTGGTCAAACAACTACCAAGTCAGTTTATATTGTAGTAACAATTAAGAAATTTGAGCAGCCCTTCAAGAATCAATCTTTATGCCCGAAATATGATCCTCAACTTTAATACATGCCTAATATAACCCAATAAAGTGAATAAAGCCCAAAGATTCATCCATGAAGCAATCAAAATCCATGAAATCACAATCCGTCTATTCTTCCCATTAATTGTAGCCTTTCTACTCCTTTTTGTTTCTTTGCCTCAAAAACTCCTACAAACTATAAAAGGACTAATAAGATTCAAGAAGTTCATGAAAATATCAAATGATTGCAAAGAAAGTAATAATAACTTATGTGAAATTAGGCACTTTTCACATGTTGAAAAAGACCCCAAATTTTGCCCAATTCATGCCGAACCCTTCCTTTTCAATTATTGCTGCACTTTTATGGCTATATGCACCATGTCATCCAGCTCAAGATAGTTTGTAATTCTACCACAATTACATTATCACGGTTCAAGCCAACTACGAACCTAGCCATAGTAGCTTCTCGATCCTTCTCTACATTGGCTTGAATCAAGCCTATTTCCACCTTCTTGTGGTAGTCTTCAATAGTTTTAGACCCTTGAATAAGGCTTTGTAGCTTCTAAAATAAGTCCCTATAGTAATGACTTAGAGTAAGTCTCTTTCTCATAATAGCCTTCATCTTTTTCCATGTCTCAACAGGCCTTTCATGATTTTGTCTCCTATTTAAAACAAGTTGATCCCATGAAATAATACCATAGTTAGTGAATTTAACGGCAATCAACTTTAGCTTTTCCAATTAAGAGTAATTGTGACAATCAAATACTAATTCCACCCCTTTTCTTGCTTTCTAAATAAGCTTCATGATCGTTTTTGCCTTGGAAAGATGGAATCTTTGACTTAATGTTTCCTGAATTATTATCAACTCTATCTCCATATCTAGCCTTTTTATTTCTATTCCTTCATCCAAATCTACTTAAATTAATATGAGGAGCATGATTTTCTTCATCTAGGTCTTCCTTGTAGTCATCTTCATCAATATACCTATATAGATTAGCTCTTTTTTGCACATTAGGGCCTTTAGATAGCTGCCCCTTTTGTGAACTAAATTCAACTTTATCTATTCTCTCATTCACCTCATCAAACCTTAATTCCAAGTGTTAAATTTTGTTCTAAAGACTTAAAAAAAGAGTCTAAAGTCCATCTTTTCCTTAGCATCATTGGAAAATAGACTGATTTTTATCTTGAGACATATTTAATATCCTACAAAACAAAGTAAGAAATCCTCATGAGCACTCCCTCACGTGTTTCCACTCAAGGTTGATAGCACTCACACTCGTGTTTACTCAAATATGCCTTTTACCCTCTTCTAAGCTCACACTTTCTTTCCTTTTTGCATCCTTTTTGCACTCTCTAATTTTCTCTTTTAGTACTTTATTGAACTTAAATGAACTCAATCAAAATTCAATTGCAACAATCCAAACTCAACAATCAGAACATTAAACAAAGAAAGATAAAGAAGAACATGAATATTGATGCAATAAGGATTGCATATTCTATATGTTATGTAAGAAAAATAAGAGAGAGATCAGCTTAATATTGTCTCCAAAAGGTCTTCTTTAAAGAGTTACCATGTAATCATGATCCAACCATACAATCCAACTATAAGATTATCAAGTGATTGAATCAATCAGCCAAGACTAACAGAATAATTGCATTATTTAATTACACTACCTTTACACTTCATAAAATTCCTATTATGAATGTAATATTATCTTTATATATTAATAAATTAATAATTTATTAAGATTCTACTGCATACCTAAAGATACTTTTATAAATTTATGATTTCAATGAGTTCAAATTTGGAGTTTCTATTTTTGTTTTATTTCTTTATTATTTTCACTTTTTAGTTGAATTGGAGTTACAAAAAATAAAATAAAATAATATTTCTGAAATTAAACAAAGGACAATATTTGTATTTTTAAATTGAAAAAGAATATATATACTAACCAGATACACTTCTTCATATCTTCATCTAAAAGATTTACATTGTAAATTACCAAATGAAAACATAATAACACATAAGAACTCATCTTCTCTCATTTCTAGCTTCAACTATTGCTTAAATTACATCATTATAGTCATTATCATTATTATTGTACTTTTAGATTTATAAGTTAGTAGTATTAATATTTCATTAAAGGGTAACCATGGCAGGTGCAATTTCAGCTTGATTCTCAGCTTTTTCCCCAAATTCATATATAAAGTGTGCATGCGATCCCAACATCATGCAGTCGCTAGGAGAGGCATGAACTGCTTGATCAAAGCAAGATCTATCTCTTTTTGGGTTCTTTTGTGTCATCCAAATCACGTTTCCATACAAAGAAATCAACTCTCCCTTTTCAAGGACCTCATGGAAGACAAAAAATCCTTTTCTTAAGCCTGCAAAAAGCCCTATCTCAAGATAGAGTGCAAAGATGAAACGAAGTGTGTTTGTCCAACCAAAAAGAAAAGACATTTTCAGAAACACTTCCACAAAAAATCATCCTCCAAAAAA
Organism: Citrus x clementina; assembly: GCF_000493195.1. Lineage (NCBI taxonomy): Eukaryota > Viridiplantae > Streptophyta > Magnoliopsida > Sapindales > Rutaceae > Citrus > Citrus x clementina. The sequence continues at coordinate 1,757,843 of NW_006262688.1, read as the reverse complement.
CGTTTTCAGTATTTCAGAAAAAAAGGATCTTTCTCAGTACAGAAAGAAAAAGCACAACCGATGTTTCATTTGCAAGAAACACGGTCACTTTGCTTGAAACTGTCCTCACAAGTCGTGGCGGTGTTACACCAAATCTATAACATAATAAAGTCTGTCCTTATGGCCAATAGCCCGCAAGTTCAGGTTTCCAGTCGATATACACTTATCCGTCAAATACCAAAACTGAAAATCATATTTGAAAACAGTTTTTCATGATACCACCCGAAAACACGGCACTCTTGGCCTTTAAAGAGGGTGAACGTTGTGAGAAAATAATTTCATTGTAAAAATCGATTTTGGAGGATAAAACAAGACCTTTCTGATGCACAGGATCCTTAGGCTTAAGGTAAGTGCAGAGCATACTGAGTTTAGAAAATTAGAGGTGAGAGTATCATTATTCATCCAAATAATTTCTTTGATTCCTAGAAGAGAGAAAAGTTTCTAAAGAAACATGATGTGAAGAAAAACTGAATTTTATTTCTGATTTACTCCCACCCATCAAAGGGATAGAGATCCTTATATAGAGATCTCGAGGAAGGAGAGATAAGGTGGGACCTTTATCTTTTACAAAAGCTGAATTATTAAAGCACACCACGCCAAACTAGAAAAGCAGAAAACATACTTTAGACAAGATAGGACCCTTGTCTAATTATGAAAGCAATTTTTTTAAAAAAAGCAAAAGCTAAAGATTCACATGCGTGTCGGCAATCATGGAGTGGATGGGTAATGTAATGGAGATACATCACTAGTTTATTTCTCATATTGTCGTTTGGCACGACAGATCTGTCTTTGATCAAGATAAGCTTAAGCTTGCAGATAGGCTTCTTCATTAGTGCTAGTCATTTCTTTTGGAGCTGATGTAGCAGGAGGGTCTGGGTCTGTGACAGTGTAATGGGAATTTTCAGTATGGAGAAGAGACTGAAAATCTTCCCATGGATCTTGAGCGTCTTGGAATAAGATGTTAGTGTAATCAGGACGTTGTTCCATGACAAGGATTCCTTGAGGACTTGAACTGGAACCTGGAGTACAGGTTTGTGTCTTTGGGACAATTTCCAAGGTGTATGATGGTCCAACAGAGGTGTGGTGGATGTTTGTGGCAGGTAGCTGAACATTGTTGAGTTCTATTAGGTATGACTTGAGAACAAAGGTAACAGATGTGTCATGGATGAGGGTATAAGGATGGGGATAAGTTTTCCATTCATAGGCCATATCTTGTGTCCAGAAGTCTCTTGTTTCTGGGTGCTGGAAATAAGGTCTATGAACAATGAAGACTGCAGTGAACATGTCTGCATCTTATTTAATCCGTGAAAAGTACACAGATTTTTTAGTTGTTTACACCACCACGTGAGTGGGGAATACCATTCAAGGAGAGTCAATAGTGAAATACAAGTGTGCAACCCAAGAGGGGGGGTAAATTGGGATTCTAAAAATTATTGGGTTCTAAAACAAATTATCAAGCAAATCTATGATGAATTTAATGGAATAACAATTAAATCAATTACAATATAAAAAGATAAGGGAAGAGAGATTCAAACACGAAGATTTTTACATGGTTCGGCCAACCTCGCCTACGTCCACGCCTCCAAGTTTTCCGGGCTTGAGGATTTCACTAAGCAAGCCTCCAAGGCTTCAAATGCTTACACTTGACTTCTAAGGTGTCAATGAACCTTTACAACAAGAGATTATCCCCAATCTCTTAACCCAAGTGTATCTCAACACTTACAATCACTCAAAGTAAAAGATTAAAAATTATTTTTCTCTTACACAATATTTAAAATTACAAATCAATGCCCAATGTGTGAATAGATGAAGCACGAATGTGTTTTAAAGCTCTATGAAGATTGTATTCTCAAATATAAGCTCAATGGTTGTGTTGTGATCAATCTTGTTTGAATTTGAATGAGCTTATTTATAGTTGGAGTTGAAAAACTAGCCGTTATAGACTATCTGCTTGCAAACGGTTCGCCGTTAACCATTACCGGTTAACCGTTTAGGCTGGTCAAATTTACCGTTGGGCCAATTTTCAAATAAATGGTTTGCCGTTTATGGATACCCTTTCACCGTTAATTCCGAGAGACCTGCAAGATGAACATCAGTTATCCGTTTAAATTAAACGGTTACAGATTTACATGAAATGACCTCTCTGGAAATTATCGGTTTGCCATTTGTAATTAACAGTTCGCCCTTTTTTTTCAGTAACCTGCAAAACAAGTTAGCCTTATCCGTTTTAGTTAAGCTTTTGCTATTTATTTCCAGGTACAATCTTTCATTTTGGATTTTATCGGTTAACCGTTTCAATAAACAGTTCACGGTTTAATTTTAGTGGCCTTCCCAGATTTTTGTATCTTCCATTTTTTTTTCTTAACGGTTAAAGTTTAAGCAATTTGTTACTCTCTGGTTTTAATTGGTTAACTATTTAAATAAATGGTTCACCGTTTATTTCCAAAATCACAATTTAAGCCAGATTTTGCAGAGAATCATTTTCCAATTTGAAATTTTAACAGTGATCCATCTTTTATGAATATAATTGAAATGTTTATAAGGCTCTCGTTTATTAAGGAATAGCTCCAACATTTTAATCAAAAACCATTTAAAGTTTGTTATCATCAAAAGCAATATTATTAACATATTCATGTTAACAATTTCCCCTTTTTGATGATGACAAACTTCAATTAATATTTTGCTCCCCCTTAATATATGACCAAATTAAAAAAAATGTCCAATAAAATGATTTGTGCTCAAGGAAACATTTTAAAAACAAAAGTCATTTCAAATCTCCCCATAATTATCGCCCCCTTCATCATAAAAAAAAAAAGGAAAGAAATTTGTAAATCCGTAGAAGAAAGAAGTTACCCAGTTTTGGTGAGCGAAAAAATTGGCAGAGTTTCCCCTTAAAATGGAGCAAAACCACTAATACAAAATGAGATTAAAAACACTTCAAAAATATATTAACAACAACTCCATCATCCAACAAACCAACAACTCCATCAACTAATTATCAAGTCATCCAACATCAAGAACATCACAAAAACTTGCCATCAAAATACATCAAGATCATATAGAGGTAGCAGTATATATAAAAATATAAATAGCAACACACAAACAAATAAAATATGAAATGTATGTGCGAAAATAGAACTCAGAAACTATGGAGGTGGGGAAGATGTGCTCCCCGGATCATAGCCAAAATAGCGAAGAAGAGTGCGCTGTCCAGCTATAAGCTCAAGCTGCTGATCAATGCTCTGCTGCTGGAAGGTCTGAAAGTCAGAACGTAGCTGCTGCTGGTCACAGGAGAAAGTGTCCAACCGATCGAGAATCAGATGTTGCCGCTCTGAAATTCGGTGAACATCAGCAATCAACTGTTGCACAATGTCCGAAGCAGGGGGCTGAACTGGAGCTGGAGGTGGCTCAGAAGCAGAGGGCTGCTCAAGAACAACAGATGGCTCAGGAGCAGGAGGCTGCTTGAGAGCCAGGGGCGGCTCGGAAGAGGAGGGAATGTCAGCATCCATCGTATGCTCCTCAGAGTCAGAGGCAGCTCGGAAGAGGAGGGAATGTCAGCATCCATCGCACGCTCCGCAGAGTCAGAGGCGGCTCGGAAGAGGAGGGAATGTCAGCATCCATCGCACGCTCCTCAGAGTCAGAGTCAGCTGGAGGCCGGGGGACAAAACGGCGACGCGGAGGATGAGGATGAGCTCCTAATCTAAAATCTGAAAGCTTATCAAGAGGATAGACATCGTTGAACATCCGATCGTCCTCTGGAGCAATCAAGGTATCCCAGTTTTTTGAGTTTTTAGTCTTTATCCACTCTTCATTCTTCCTAGAAAAACCGATACTAGTCATGGCCTCTGGACCAATCCGTCTAGTCTTCATATAACCAGTATCGAGAAGAGGCACCTCAAAGTATTACAGTATCTTAGTAATGATACTGCCCTATGGAAGCAAGCGGTGGTTAACTGCGGGAGTACTCAACATGTGCCGCACAATAACATAGCCGAGGTTAATGGGATGAACTAAAATTAGGCTATCTAATAGGCCAACGTCCAACCTCGTAACCTCATCCGAGTGACCCTTCCTAGGTGTCACTATGTGCTGTAAAATAGTGTGAAGAATGCGAACTTGGAGAGGTAAAAGTTGAGACCGAAAAGGTATATTACAGATCTCATTAGACAAGTCTCGATAGTGACAAATATTACAGACTCCATCAACATTACTAAAACCGTCAAAAGAAAGGGCTTTCCTAGAGGTATAAATTTCATGACCCTCACTAGAGATACCTAGAAAGCCATTTAGGTCCTCATCATCAAACTCTATAGGCATACCGCCGACTTGAGTAACTATCCTATCTAGGCGAGTTACGGAGATTTCCATGTTCGAATAAAAGACTCGCACTAAATTAGGATAAACTCGGTCATCAAAGTCAATGGCAGACTCCCAAGGTTGAAGCATATCCCTAATGCTTCTACCACATACAACTAAGGTACTGAAATCATCTATTTCAACATATGAAGAGTTAAGTACCTTTCGACTATTGAAGCGATCCTCGAACCGCTTGGCCAAGGAAGGCATGGGGAAATGAATTCTTGCCAATTCAGAGACTTCCCGTGATGGTATAGGATTCCTTGGAGGCTATATATTCAACCTCGGTGGTTGAGAGTGCAACAGAATTTTGTTTCTTGCTAAACCATGAAACAAGTGAGTGACCTAGGATATAGCATGTTCCACTAGTGCTTTTCCTATCAACTTTATAACCGGCAAAATCCGTATCTGAATAACATGTTAAATCTATATGAGTTCCCCTAGGATACCAAAGGCCAATATCTATGGTTCCACTTAAATAACGGAAAATTCTTTTAACAGCAAGCAAATGAGATTCCTTGGGACATGATTGAAATCTTGCATACAAACATACACTAAACATGATATCGAGTCTACTTGCAGTTAAATAAAGTAAAGATCCGATCATACCTCAATACATTTTGATATCAACTTCTTTGCCTTTTTCATCTTTGTCAAGTTTGGTTGTTGTGCTCATTGGAGTATTTTTGGTCTTTGAGCCATCAATGCCGAATCTTTTGAGTAGATCTTTTACATACTTGGCTTGATTTATGAAAATTCCTTCCTCATTTTGTTTTATTTGAAGCCCAAGGAACTACTTTAACTCTCCCATCATACTCATTTCAAATTCAATACTCATGCAAGATGAAAATTCTTTACACAACAATTCATTAGTAGAACAAAAAATAATATCATCAACATAAATTTGAACAACAAGTATGTCTTTATCCTTATTTTTGACAAAGAGAGTAGTATCCGCTTTACCCATTGAAAAATCATTTTCTAACAAGAAATTCTTAAGCCTATCATACCATGCTCTAGGTGCTTGTTTTAAGCCATATAAAGCTTGAAATAACTTATAAACATGATTTGGAAATTTTTCATTTTCAAAACCAGGGGGTTGTTTTACATACACTTCTTCCATTATAAAACCATTAAAAAAAGTACTTTTCACATCCATTTGAAATAAAATGAAATCTTTATGACATGCAAATGACAACAACATTCTAATTGATTCTAGTCTAGCTACGGGTGCAAATGTTTCATCAAAATCAATTCCTTCTTCTTGGTTGTAACCTTGAGCCACTAATCTAGCTTTATTTCTTACAACCACACCGGATTCATCCATCTTATTTCTAAATATCCATTTAGTACCTACGACGGATTGATGTTCTAGTTTAGGAACTAATTCCCACACATTGTTTCTTTCAAATTGATTTAACTCCTCTTGCATTGCCATAATCCAAGATTCATCATTTTCTGCATCCGCAAAGGATTTGGGTTCAATTTGAGAAATAAATGCATTATGCTCACAAGTATTTCTAAGTGATGATCTAGTTGTAACACCTCATGAGGGATCTCCTAAAATTACATCCTTAGGGTGAGAAGAAATATACCTCCACTCCTTGGGGAGTGCTTGAGAAGTACCTTTATGTTGCTCCATATTTGTTTGTTCTTCTTGTTCATCCTCTTGATTTCTTTGTGGTGCATTCTCTTGTTTATCCTTTGTGGTGCACTCTCCATCTGCATCATCATAATTTATTCCTTTCTCTGCAGAGGAGGGGTTAGACTCATCAAATATAACATGCATAGATTTTTCTACAACTAGTGTATTTTTGTTATAACTCTATAAGCTTTGCTTGAGTTTGAATATCCAAGAAAAATACCAACATTAGATTTTGGATCAAATTTGCCAAGATTGTCTTTTGTGTTCAAAATAAAATATTTGCATCCAAAAACTTTGAAATAACCAATATTGGGTTTTCTATGTTTCCAAAGCTCATATGGAGTTTTGTTAAGGTTAGGTCTAATCAACACACGATTTAAAACATAACAAGCGGTGTTGACGGCCTCGACCCAAAAATACTTAGGCAATGAATTTTCATTCAACATAGTCCTAGCCATTTCTTGAATGCATCTATTCTTTCTCTCAACAACTCCATTTTGTTGTGGAGTTCTAGGTGATGAAAATTGATGCACAATACCAAAATCATTACAAAAAGTCTCAAATGCATGATTTTTAAACTCTCCTCCATGATCACTCTTAATGCATGCAATACCTTACCCTTTTTCATTTCAAATTTTCTTGCAAAGCACTTTAAAGGCATCAATAGCATCATCCTTATTAGCTAAGAATAATACCCATGTATATCTAGAATAATCATCCACTATCACAAATGCATAATATTTGCCATTTAGACTAGCATATATAGAAGGCCCAAATAAATCTATGTGAAGAAGTTGAAGTGGTTTTGAAGTAGAAATATGATTTTTATTTTTGAAAGATGTTTTGATTTGTTTTCCAAATTGACAAGATTCACAAATCTTATCTTTTTGAAAACTAATTTTTGGAAGACCTTTAACTAAATCATTTTTCAAAATTTTCGAAATCAAATCCATACTTGCATGTCCTAACCTTCTATGCCATTACCAATTATCATCATACAATGCCGAAAAATATTTATCAAGAGTAGATGCACATTCTATGTCAATGATATAAACATTACCACATCTATTCCCAACAAATAAGATCTTGCCATCACATGAATTCTCAATAACACAACTAAATTTATCAAAGATAACTTTATAACCTTTGTCACATAATTGACTAATACTAATTAAGTTGTGTTTCAAGTTCTCAACCAAACATACATTCTCAATTAGAGTTGAGGAAACTTTACCAACATTTCCAATTTCAAGAACTTTTCCTTTTGAGTTGTTTCCAAAAGATACGTCTCCACCATTTTCAATTTTGGTGAAGCTTGAGAACCATGCATAGTTTCCGGTCATGTGCCTTGAACAACCACTGTCCAAGTACCATTTATTTTTCTTCTTCTTGAAGCCCTACAAAGAAAATCTCAAGTTTTAGGTACCCAAAGGTTTTTGGGTCCTTGAGAGTTAGTAGTGATTCCTTTTGGAACCCAAATGCATTTCATACCATAATACGCATTTCTTTTTATTGGACATCTATTTTTCATATGATCATCTTGATTACAAAAATGACATACAATCTTATGATCACTTGTGGAGGTAGCTTTAACAAAATAATTCTTATAATACTTTTGCTTCAAGTTAGGCTTATACCCAAGTCCTCCTTTATCAAAAACACATTTTTGTGAGTTAAGCATATTATCTAACATCTTTTGCCCATTTGTAAATTTCAAAACAATCTCATTCAACTCATTGCTCTTTTTCTTAAGCATTTGGTTTTCATTTTTCAAATCATCTATGTGTGATTCTAAATGCTCATGTGAGATGTTAGGTTTCTCATTTGATAATGCAATTTCATCATGCAATGTTTTGTTCTCTACTTCTAGGCATGCAATTCTTGCATTTAGAGATTCATTTTCATTTTTAAGCTTTGCCATTTCCTTTTTAAGACATACATTCTTTTTACCAATCTTCATCAACTCATTATGCAATTCTTTAAAAGCATCATACAATTCATCATAGGTGGGATCACTTACCTCATTGAGATTATCATCCCCTCCTATTGCCATAAGTGCTAGGTTTGATACTTCTTGCGACCCTTCTTCATCACTTGAATCTTCCTCACTATCATCCCAAGTTGCAACCATGGCTTTCTTCTTGAGTTTGTTGATAAGTGGGCACTCTGATCTTCTATGGCGAGGCTTCTTGCATTCATAGCATGTGATTACCTCTTTCTTCTCCCTTTAGTTCTTGAAGTTTATGAAATTTCTTCGCTCTCCGATTTTCTTGAAGAATTTTCTGAACCTCCTTGCTAGCATGGCCAGCTCTTCATCATCCAGTTCACTCTCCCCATCACTCTCATATTTTAAAGCTTTGAGAGCAATGGTTTTCTTCTTCTCCTCATGCCCTTTTTCTGCGGCCAAATCTTCTTCATATGAAATGAGAGAACCAATTAAATCATCAAGAGGTAAAGTATTTAAATTTTGGCCTCTTCAATAGTGGTTCTTTTAGGTCTCCATTCTTTTGGAAGTGACCTAATGATTTTCTTAACTTTCTCTCTATTTGAGAAGGTTTTTCCTAGGGCTCCTAGGGTGTTTACTATGTCCGTAAATCTCGTATACATAGAGTACACACTCTCATTTTGTTCCATTTAGAACAACTCATATTATCTAGTGTACCTACTAATTTTCGACTCTTTCACTTGATTTGTGCCTTCATAGACTACTTCAAGTTTGTGCCAAATTTCATTGGCACTTTCACAACTAGATACTCGATGAAATTCTTTCTTATCAAGTGCACAAAATAAAGCATTCATAGCTTTGGAATTTGGAGAAGCTTTTCTCTTTTCCAATTCATCCCATTTTGGAATATCTTCCCCGACTTCATTTTTAGTTAGAGGCAAACGGACCATCACATACAACTTCCCAAATTTCATAATCTAGTGCTTGTAAATAAATTCTCATCCTAGTTTTCCAATATGGGTAGTCATTTCTGTCAAAGAACGGTGGTCTAGTTGTGGATTGTCCTTCCCTAAAGGTTGAGTCATTTTGGGTTGCCATGGATCTTTTACTCTAGACGGTTAAGTCCTAACAAGAGAACTAAGCTCTGAAACCAAATGAAATATAAGTGTGCAACCCAAAAAAGGGGGGGGGGTGAATTGGGATTCTAAAACTTATTGGGTTCTAAAACAAATTATCAGGCAAATCTAAGATGAATTTAATGGAATAATAATTAAATCAATTACAATATAAAAAGATAAGGGAAGAGAGATTCAAACACGAAGATTTTTACGTGGTTCGGCCAACCTTGCCTACGCCCATGCCTCCAAACTTTTCGGGCTTGAGGATTTCACTAAGCAAGCCTCCAAGGCTTCAAATGCTTACACTTGACTTCCAAGGTGTCAATGAACCTTTACAACAAGAGATTATCCCCAATCTCTTAACCCAAGTGTATCCCAACACTTACAATCACTCAAAGTAAAAGATTAAAAATTGTTTTTCTCTCACATAATATTTAAGATTACAAATCAATGCCCAATGTGTGAATAGATGAAGCACGAATGTGTTTTAAAGCTCTATGAAGATTGTATTCTTGAATATAAGCTCAATGGTCATGTTGTGATCAATCTTGTTTGAATTTGAATGAGCTTATTTATAGTTGGAGCTGAAAAACTAGCCGTTATAGACTGTCTGCTAGCAAACGGTTCACCGTTAACCATTAACGGTTAACCGTTGGGCCAATTTTCAAATAAATGGTTTGCCATTTATGGTTACCCTTTCCCCGTTAATTCCCAGAGACCTGCAAAATGAACATCAGTTATCCGTTTAAATTAAACGGTTAAAGATTTGCATGAAATGACCTCTCTGGAAATTATCGGTTCGCTGTTTGTAATTAACGGTTCGCCATTTTTTTCAGTAAACTGCAAAACAAGTTAGCCTTATCCGTTTCAGTTAAGCTTTTGCCATTTGTTTCCAGGTACAATCTTTCATTCTAGATTTTATCGGTTAACCGTTTCAATAAACAGTTCACGGTTTAATTTCAGTGGCATTCCCAGCTTTTTGTATCTTTTTTTTTTCTTAACAATTAAAGCTTAAGCAATTTGATACTCTCTGGTTTTAATCGGTTAACCGTTTAAATAAATGGTTCACCGTTTATTTCCAGAATCACAGTTTAAGCCAGATTTTATAGAGAATCATTTTCCAATTTGAAATTTTAACAGTGATCCATTTTTTATAAATATAATTGGAATGTTTATAAGGCTCTCATTTATTAAGGAATAGCTCCAACATTTTAATAAAAAACCATTTAAAGTTTGTTATCATCAAAATCAATATTATTAACATATTCATGTTAACACAAAGAAGGTATAGGGAGAATTCAGGAGTGGTGAAATGGGGGAGGACTGGTTGGACAGGGAATACCAGTTTTGTAGTATACAGGGTAGTGAGGTACCACATGTATCATAACTCATCTTCCCAGATGGTTAAGGAAGAGAGGGTAAGACCTGTGAAAAATAAGTTTTCTAGATAGATAGAAGGAAAACAATCAGGTTTTTTGTTCTGAACATTGAAGAAATACCGGTAAAGAAATTTCTTTGCAAAGTCTTGGATCTGGTAGGCTGAATGAAAAGGAATTTTCATGGGGAAAGTTCTTTGGTTGAGAGCTTTGAAAGAAAGTTGACGGTTCATGGCTATAACTGGGATAGTGTGAATGGAGGAAATAAGTAAGGGTATATTTATAGCCGGACGTGTAAGGAAGTCTGGGATGAGGTTCTGTTTGCCTTTTATATGTTGGACAATAAAATCATATTTAGCAAACCAGTTTTTGAGGCTAAGCAGCTGTTTGTCAAGGAGTAGCTTATTTTTAAAGTCAAAGATTCTAGGAAAAGAGGAGTTGTCCATGTTGATAAGGAATTTATGGCTGATTAGATGAAATTTAAATTTTTTGATTCCATACTTGACCGCCAAAATCTCTTTGTAGATCACATGGTAATTCTTTTCAGAGTCTTTGAATTGTCTACTTGCATGTGAACAGAAGTGACGTACACTATTTATCTCTTCAAGAAGGATGGCACTCCAGTAATCATCACTGGCATCGGTCTGTAGAATGCATTGTCCAGTTGTGGGAATTCAAAGAGGAGAAGGTGATTGGGCTATCACATTTAGTTGTTGGACAGCTTCTGTTTGTGCTGGTCCCCATAGAGGGCACTATTTTCTGAGCATGCGGGACAACTAGCTTGTGTGGATTGCAACTTTAGGGATGGAATCACATACATAATTAACAATCCTAAGGAATTGTTGGATCTGCTTTTTGTTGAGATGTGTGTCCGGGAACTTTAATAATTTAGTTGCAATGTGTGGACCAGGTTGATAATGGCCATCTTTAATCACCATGCTAAGAAAGTCAATTGATTCTTTTGCTATGCTGCTTTTCTTTTCAGAAAGCATGATTTCGTGTTCCTGCACGATATAAAAGAAATCCAAAAGGAGCTTCTGGCAGCTCTTATGGTCAAAGAAAAATAATAAGATATCATCAATGTATACCAAAGCATGAGGAAGAACAGGACTGTAGATTTTTGTCATGGCTTTTTGAAATAATGAAGGAGCAACTTTAAGACATAAAGGCATAATAGTCCACTGATAATGGGCATTAGGGATGTAGAAGGCAGTTTTGTGACGGTCAACTAGTGAAATACTAAGTTGCCAAAAACCAAGTTTTAGATCAAACTTAGAGAAGATACGAGCCCCTTGAAGATGGACAAACAGGGTCTGGATTTTTAGAAGGGGGAACTTATCATCCTTAAGGAAAGAATTAAGTAGCTGATAATCAATAACTAACCTTTTTTAAACGCGAACTAATTTAGATCTTTTTTCAACATAGAAGGCTTGACAAGCCCAGTTTGAATCAATAGGTTCTATGAGACCTTGCTGAAGCAACTAAGAACATTCGTGCTTAGTAAGTAAGAGGTCTAAAGGAGACATACCCGGGTGTGATGCTTTGGTGGGATTTATGTCTTCGTTGAGTTTGAAAAAAAGGTGAATGAAGAATTGTTCATTTTTCCAAAGAGGTGAAGGATGGTGGAACTGTGAATGATTTTCTAGACAAAACTCTAGGAACTTCTGTGAAATATGACTGTATGGAGATGGTGTTTCAGAAAGTGCATACAAATGTTTTGAGAGAAGGTCGAGGAATGGTTGAAACATAGTTGACAGTTTGAACTGTAGAAATGACTGAAATATCATCAGAATAAAAAGATTCAACGATAATGAAGGCAGTCTGATCATCTTGTTCTAACTGTTCTGAAAAATTTGAGTCAACATCTTTATTCTCAGATAACAGTGAAGAATGTTGAAGATGTTGTATGAGAAGAACAGCTTTAGCCAACTTGTGAGGACAGTTTCGAGCAAAGTGACTGCGTTTCTTTCAAATGAAACATTGGTTGTGCTTTTTCTTTCCGTACTGAGAAAGATCCTTTTTTCTGAAATACCAGAAAGGTTTTTTGGAGGATGATTTTTGTGGAAGTGTTTCTGAAAATGTCTTTTCTTTTTGTTTAGACAAACACATTTTGTTTCATCTTTGCACTCTATCTTGAGATAGGGTTTTTTGCAGGCTTGAGAAAAGGAGTTTTTGTCTTCCATGAGGTCCTTGAAGAATTCTTTTTGCTCACAGATCTTGTCGAGACATAGCATTGTCATTTGGAAAATCTTTCCCAGAGAGATATCAACTATGCTGAGATTAGTGGCTGTGAGTTTTCTTCGGAGATCAGGTTGTAACTCAGAAGGAAGTGAGGCTATGAAGACATGTTTGAGAGATGGCTCATTGAACCCATTCAGCTTATAAAAAAGAATACTCATCCTTTTGTAATGGGATTCCAAAAGGTATCTTTTGAGCGAGCAGCATTTCATCTGATGATACTCTTTTCTGTCTACATCAGTGGAGGCAGTTTTTTCACTAATGAATTATTTGTGAATGATATTGAGTGCTGTGCCAATTGGAGATTGCATGAATTAGAGCTAACGGTATTCTCTCAAGCTTTCTAACCAATTACGTAAGAACCCGTTGATCGGGCCATGAATTCACAGAGAACAGCTTGAGGTTGAGCATTAGGTTTGGTTCCTTGGAGGTCAATCCATGCGGCAAATTCTTGAAGTCGAGCAAGCCATTTATGACGGGGAATGTCATCAAATGTGAACCAAGATGCTGAAGATGGTTTTGTTGAGTGATCAAGAACTGGTGGAGGCATTGATGGCTCTGGTTCTGTTGGAGATGCTTTATTTTCAGCATCAGAAGAATTATCTTCAACAATAGGTGTGGCAATTGAAGTGCTTGGATCTTCAGTTTTGGTGGCCATTAATATGCTTGTAATGTCAACATATTCGGATTCCGAGTCAGTGGAGGTACCGACTGAGTTTGTGGATGAGGAAGAGGAAGACGGGT